>NW_012119644.1:871878-888029 GCF_000951035.1 Colobus angolensis palliatus | reverse complement strand
TGCTATTTATTATTGCCTCAATTTCAGAGCCTGTTATTGGTCTATTCAGGGATTCAACTTCTTCCTGGTTTAGTCTTGGGAGAGTGTAGGTGTCCAGGAATTTATCCATTTCTTTTAGATTTTCTGGTTTATTTGCATAGAGGTGTTTATAGTATTCTGTGATTGTAGTTTGTATTTCTGTGGGATCCGTGGTGATATCCCTTTTTATCATTTTTTATTGTGTCTATTTGATTCTTCTCTCTTTTCTTCTTTATTAGCCTTGCTAGTGGTCTATCAATTTTTTTGATCTTTTCCAAAAACCAGCTCCTGGATTCATTGATTTTTTGAAGTTTTTTTGTGTGTGTCTCTATCTCCTTCAGTTCTGCTCTGATTCTTAGTTATTTCTTGCCTTCTGCTAGCTTTTGAATGTGTTTGTTCTTGCTTCTCTAGTTCTTTTAACTGTGATCTTACGGTGTCAGTTTTAGATCTTTCCTGCTCTCTCGTGGGTATTTAGGGCTATAAATTACCCTGTACACACTGCTTTAAATGTGCCCCAGAGATTCTGGTATGTTGTGTCTTTGTTCTCCTTGGTTTCAAAGAACATCTTTATTTCTGCCTTCATTTCGTTATGTACCCACTAGTCATTTAGGAGCAGGTTGTTCACATTCCATGTAGTTGAGTGGTTTTGAGTGAGTTTCTTAATCCTGATTTCTAGTTGGATTGCCCTGTGGTCTGAGAGACAGTTTGTTATAATTTCTGTTCTTTTACATTTGCTGAGGAGCGCTTTACTTCCAACTATGTGGTCAAGTCTGATATGGTGCTGAGAAGAATGTATATTCTGTTGATTTGGGGTGGAGAGTTCTATTAGGTCTGCTTGGTGCAGAGCTGAGTTCAATTCCTGTGTATCCTTGTTAACTTTCTGTCTCGTTGATCTGTCTAATGTTGACAGTGGGGTGTTAAAGTCTCCCATTATTATTGTGTGGGAGTGTAAGTCTCTTTGTAGGTCTCTAAGGACTTGCTTTATGAATCTGGGTGCTTCTGTATTGGGTGCATATGCATTTAGGATATTTAGCTCTTCTTGTTGAATTGATCCCATTGCCATTATGTAATGGCCTTCTTTGTCTCTTTTGATCTTTGTTGGTTTAAAGTCTGTTTTATCAGAGACTAGGATTGCAACCCCTGCTTTTTTTTGCATTCCATTTTCTTGGTAGATCTTCCTCCATCCCTTTATTTTGAGCCTGTGTGTGTCTCTGCATGTGAGATGGGTCTCCTGAATACAGCAGACTGATGGGTCTTGACTCTTTATCCAATTTGCCAGTCTGTGTCTTTTAAGTGGAGCATTTAGCCCATTTACATTGAAGGTTAATATTGTTATGTGTGAACTTGATCCTGTCATTATGTTGTTAGCTGGTTATTTTGCTCGTTAGTTGATGCAGTTTCTTCCTAGCATTGATGGTCTTTACATTTTGGTATGTTTTTGCAGTGGCTGGTACCGGTTCTTCCTTTCCATGTTTAGTGCTTCCTTCAGGAGCTCTTGTAGGGCAGGCCTGGTGGTGACAAGATCTCTCAGTATTTGCTTGTCTGTAAAGGATTTTATTTCTCCTTCACTTATGAAACTTAGTTTGGCCGGATATGAAATTCTGGGTTGAAAATTCTTTTCCTTAAGAATGTTGAATATTGGCCCCCACTCTCTTCTGGCTTGTAGAGTTTCTGCTAAGAGATCTGATGTTAGTCTGATGGGCTTCCCTTTGTGTGTAACCCGACTTTTCTCTCTGGCTGCCCTTAACGTTTTTTCTTTCATTTCAACTTTGGTGAATCTGACAATTATGTGTCTTGGAATTGCTCCTCTCGAGGAGTATCTTTGTGACGTTCTCTGTATTTCCTGAATTTGAATGTTGGCCTGCCTTGCTAGACTGGGGAAGTTCTCCTGGATAATATCCTGCAGAGCGTTTTACAACTTGGTTCCATTCTCCCCGTCACTTTCAGGTACAACAGTGAGACGTAAATTTGGTCTTTTCACATAATCCCACGTTTCTTGGAGGCTTTGTTCATTTATTTTTACTCTTTTTTCTCTAAACTTCTCTTCTCACTTCATTTCATTCATTTGATCCTCTATCACTGATACCCTTCTTCCAGTTGTTTGAATCGGCTACTGAAGCTTGTGCATGCATCACGTAGTTCTCATGCCATGGTTTTCAGCTCCATCAGGTCATTTAAGGACTTCTCTACACTGGTTATTCTAGTTAGCCATTTGTCTAATCTTTTTTCAAGGTTTTTAGCTTCTTTGCAATGGGTTCTAACTGCCTCCTTTAGCTCTGAGAAGTTTGATCGTCTGAAGCCTTCTTCTCTCAGCTCATCAAACTCATTCTCCATCCAGCTTTGTTCCATTGCTGGTGAGCAGCTGCGTTACTTTGGAGGGGGAGAGGCATTCTGATTTTTAGAATTTTCAGTTTTTCTGCTGTGTTTTGTCCCCATCTTTGTGGTTTTATCTACCTTTTGTTTTTGATGATGGTGATGTACAGATGGGGTTTTGGTGTTGATGTCCTTTCTGTTTGTTAGTTTTCCTTCTGTCAGGACCCTCAGCTGCAGGTCTGTTGGAGTTTGCTGGAGGTCCACTCCAGACCTTGTTTGCCTGGGTATCCTTAGTGGAGGCTGCAGAACAGCAAATATTGCTGCCCAATCCTTTTTCTGGACGCTTCATCTCAGAGGGGCACCTGATCTTTTGAGGTGTCAGTCACCCCCCCCTACTGGGAGGTGCCTCCCAGTTAGGCTACTCAGGGATCAGGGACCCACTTGAGGAGGCAACCTGTCCATTCTCAGATCTCAAACTCTGTGCTGGGAGAACCACTACTCTCTTCAAAGCTATGAGAGACATTTAAATCTGCAGAGGTTTCTGCTGCCTTTTGTTTGGCTATGCCCTGCCCCTAGAGGTGGAGTCTACAGAGGCAGGCAGGCCTCCTTGAGCTGCCTTGAGTTCCACCCAGTTGGAGCTTCCAGGTTGCTTTGTTTACCTACTCAAGCCTCAGCAATGGCGGACGCCCCTCCCCCAGCCTTGCTGCTGCTATGCCCTGCCCCTAGAGGTGGAGTCTACAGAGGCAGGCAGGCCTCCTTGAGCTGCCTTGAGTTCCACCCAGTTGGAGCTTCCAGGTCGCTTTGTTTACCTACTCAAGCCTCAGCAATGGCGGACGCCCCTCCCCCAGCCTTGCTGCTGCTTTGAGGTTGGATCTCAGACTGCTGTGCTCGCAGTGGGCCAGGCTCCGTGGGCGTGGGACCCTCCAAGCCAGGCGTGGGATACAATTTCCTGGTGTGCCGTTTGCTAAGACTGTTGGAAAAGTGCAGTATTACGGTGGGAGTGTCCCAGTGGGCCAGGCTCCGTGGGCGTGGGACCCTCCAAGCCAGGCGTGGGATATAATTTCCTGGTGTGCCGTTTGCTAAGACTGTTGGAAAAGTGCAGTATTACGGTGGGAGTGTCCCAGTTTTCCAGGTGCTGTCTGTCACGGCTTTCCTTTGCTAGGAAAGGGAATTCCCCGCCCTCTTGCACTTCTCGGGTGAGGCGACGCCCTGCCCTGCTCCTTGGGCTGCACCCACTTGTCTGGCAAGCCCCAGTGAGATGAACCCCGTACCTCAGTTGGAAATGCAGAAATCACCCGTCTTCTGCGTCATTCACACTGGGAGCTGCAGACTGGAGCTGTTCCTATTCAGCCATCTTGGTACCACCCCTTTTTTTCTTTTTTTATGTCTTATCGTAGTAGCCCTTCTAACTTGGAGAACTTCGAGTCTGATGTTCAAGGATATGAAGCATTCAGCACAGGAGAAATACGTAGGCTGAGAGGCTAGGCCAGTCTCTCTTCTCACATAGTAAAATGATATTACTATCTCACTGTAGTTTTGATTTGCATTTGCCTGATGATTAATGATGTTGAGCATTTTTTTTATATGTGCTGGCATTTTTATTCTGAGAAATTTCTATTCAGATCATTTACCCATTTTTAAATTAGATTATTAGTTTTTTCAGTTCCTTATATATTTTGGATATTAACCCCTGATTAGATGTATGGGTTGGAAGTATTTTTTCCCGTTCTGTAGGTTGTCTGTTCACTCTGTTGATTGCTATTTTTGCTGTGCAGACGCTTTTTAGTTTTATGTAATCCCATTTGTCTATATTTGCTTTTGTTGCCTGTGCTTTTGAAGTTGTATTTAAGAAATCCTTTCCCAGTCCAATATCACGAAGTGTTTCCTCTGTGTTTTCTTCTAGTAGTTTCTAGTAGTTATAGTTTTGGTTCTTTCTCACTGTCCTCATTATCAAGTTGGCCTTAACCATGGAAAAAGCTAGTAATTTATCTCTTGCTTGCCAACACCTTCACCATTTCTCTCCAGGGCATCCTTACCCCTTAACCACATTGAAGCCTTGCTCAAACTTCTCAAGTTCAGTGTTTTACCATCTTGGAAATTAGAATATGGTAAGGCCAGTGGAAAAGTTTTTTAGTGAAGTATCAATTACCATACAAATATGAGGTATAATCACACAGAAAGCATGCTGAAACTTCACTCAGAATTCAAACGTGGTCTCTTCCTCAGGCATAAGAACAATGTAGCTCAATGTATATTTTTTAAAGCATTAAATTAACTTATTAAAATGACATTGCTACCTCACTGCCACTAGGGCATGATTTTGAACTATTTTTCTAGTGGCTAATTGATGAGTAAGAAAGATACTTTTCCACTGTGTGGTCTGCCTTTTTCATGATCTGTTTGCCTCATGGTTAGCTAGGGCTAAGAGTTCAGTCTGTGGCCAAGGGTAGGGTGAAGCTATATGACCCATTTAGGTTTTAAACCTATCACTTCCATGTCATCAAAAACAACTAACCACAAACACAGGCATTAGAAAGTAAAATTCCCACCCTGGTGTGTTCAGTCTTAACTTTTGAGATCAGAGAGTTGTAAAACAATCATTTTTTAAAAGTCTAAATTACTCCACAAAAGTTGTCTTGTGCTCTTTGTTAATATGCTTCAAATAAGAAATCATCAGCCTGCCTTCTGTTGCTATAGAGCAAACACTTCTTGCTATGTACTAAAAACTTCACTTAAATGCACTGTATTAAATGAGTTATTCCTTACAAAGCTCTACGAAATAGCTATTACTCCAGTATTACAGATGGATAAACGGAGGCATATAGAGATGAAGTAATATGATAGGTGGCAGAACTGGTATTGCAGCTGAAGCTGTGGCTGCAAAGACTATGGCCACTCTGCAGTCCTGCTCTCCACCCCCAGTGATCTGGAGCTACTGCCATCTGCAACAACAAGCACAGACTTGCTTTCTCCTTTTGTTTTTCCTTTTTTTGTCATGATTCTATCCATTCATGGTCCAATTCAAATGTCAGCTCTCTCAATCGCTTTGCCTGGGACCCTCACCCAAATAGTAATTATAATAGTTTATCAGTATTCCCATAGTACTTTATTCTTTCTTTTATCTTGACACCATATACTAATGCAGATATTCATCTATGTCTGTTTCTTTCCTAGCAGGCTGGGAACCACAGAGTTGTTACATCCTGTATTTCCAGAATCTGTATAACATCTGGCGTATAGTAAGAACTCAATAATGATTTCTTACATTAAATTGAAATAAAATAGTTGACACTGGGCCTTAGTATGAATCTGAAAATGAAAAAAATAAAATAAAAGAATTTATTTAGCTGGGTATTTCTGGATTGCAATACATAAAATATTCACTGGGTTTATTTAATATATATTTAGTACCAAAACTTCGGCAGGTGTGCAATTTAAAGTGGGCTGGGGAGGGAGCTGGGGAGGGAGTCATATCTTCAACTCTTGATCTGAAGGAATCTTGGGGAAAAAGAAAGTTTACCTTCTGGTAAAGGTGTATTTGTAACATATCTGAAAACTTCATTAAATGTTATTTCATTTCACTTTGCCACATGCCAGTCTGGTTACAAGCTGACACACTTATACCATAGAGTTTAAAGTTGAAAGCAAAATGATTTTATGTCTTCCTTGATTATGGCTGCCTCAGTGTACTGTTACGAAAAAAGTCGATTGTATGTTTCCTGCTAGCCTTTTTCCTTCAGTGCAGCTCCCCACGTGCATGGAGTGGGTCACACATGTCTTCTTTTCCATGTTGCTGGTGTGCTTTGGACAATGGATATCATCATGGGTAGTATCCGTCTCTAGCTATCCATCATCATCTCACTTTAGACATTAGTAAGTCCTCCCAAAGGAGGTCGAAAAGAAAAAAAAACAAAGCAGTCCAATCTCCTTGAAGAGAAGATTTCGTTTATGCTTGAGATGTAATTACAGTTACCCTATACTGGTCAATGATGGGCATTCAACTTCCTCTCTTTTAATCATTTTCCACATCCATTTTGTCACCAAGATATGTCAGCAAAACCTTCATGATATATCTTAAACCTGACCAATTTTGTGCTGCTGCCACCCTAGTCCCTCTCTTGTCTGAACTTATATTTCTTATAAAATAACTTTTCTAACTTGCCTTCTGGCTTTCATTGTTGATGTCTGTTCTCCACCTGCAACCACAGTGAGAACTTGAAATTGTAAATCAAAGCATGTCACTCCTCTGTTTTCAAACTTCCATTGGCTCTTGCTCTCTCTCTCTCTCACTCTCTCTCTCTCTGTCTCCCCCTCTTCCTCTCCCCTCCCTCCCTCCTTTCCTTCCTTCTTTCTTCCTTCTTTCTTTCCTTTTTTTGAGATGGAGTCTTGCTCTGTCACCCAGGCTGGAGTGCAATGGCACAGTCTCAGCTCACTGCAACCTCCGCCTCCTGGGTTCAAGCAGTTCCCCAGCTTAGCCTCCTGAATAGCTGGAATTACAGGCAAGTGCCACCATGCCCGGCTAATTTTGTATTTTTAGTAGAGATGGGGTTTCACCATGTCGGCCAGGGTGGTCTTGAATTCCTAACTTCAGGTGATCCACCCGCCTTGGCCTCCCAAAATGTTGAGATTACAGGCGTGAGCCACCGCACCTGGCCTCAACCTCCATTGGCTTTCATCACACTTAGAATAATGTCCAAAGTCATTACCATAGCTCTACATGACTTGACCCTGGCTGTCCCTTCAAACTCACTTTCTACCACTCTACCACTTGCTCACACCACGAAACAAACTGGCTTCTCTGATGTTCCTAGAACTTGTCAAAGACATTCTTAAGCCCAGGCCTTTGTACCTGCCATTCAGACCCTCTGCCTGGAATACTCTTGCTCCACACATTCACAGCGTTCGCTTCTGTTTAATTTGTCCCTGTGCCAGAAAGTAGCTTGTCTAAAAATATTTCTTTCAGATATACTCTATTCCCTTACTGAACTTTCTTTCTTCACAGTATTTTGATTTGTTTATTATGCATTTTCTACTAGAATATAAACACTCTGAGATCAAGGACTGTTTGGTTCATCATTTTATTCCTAGCAGATACATATGGTACATAGTAGATAGTCAATAAATATATGTTGAATAAGTACAAGTTAATTTAGTTCTAGATCTAACATATGGGTTCTTAATAGCATCTTTGCTTAAACGTTGGAAAATTTGAGTTGCTCAATTTCAACAACTGCTAGTAACCTTTTAGGAAAATTGTTGCAAATACTTAGTTCTTTAGTTTTTGAAGAATGTTACTGATATAGAAATAAAACAAAAGATGATTTACAGACAGAGCAGTGGAGGGAGGGTAATTGGAAAAGAGAAAGATGGACTTTTTATTGTTTTCAACAATTTAAAGTGTGAGTACTGTGTTGAACCACTTTGCGTATAAAGATCCACTGAAAGCTTGTTAATATGACTGATAAAAATGATAGGAATAGATATTTATATCTTTTTAAGTCTCAGTTAGTAGTCAGTACATTTGAGGTAATGCTTTAGACTTTGAACTTTGCCAAGATTTGCCAAATTTGCAATCCTTTTGGAAAATGTTATCTGAGCCTGGCTGGGTACCTGGGAGAGATTTATGGAAGTTGTTGAACGTTACAAATAGGAGGAGGAATTCATTCCATTCTTTGTGCGTTGAAGTTGAAACATACTGGAAGTTACAGGCCTCTGTGTCTTTCACTTTGGATGCTTGGCTGCATTTAAACTCCATAAGCAAAGATTAGTATAACAGTAGCATCAGCTGATAAAGCCTAGACTCACATAGCTCAAACCTTTAGTTTGAATGACTCAATTGCACTCTTACTCGGTGACTTTCTAAAGGAAAATATTTAGTATGCTTAGTATATCATAATACTCCCCAGGTCATCTATTTTAAAACACACCTCATATATAAGTTGACAGCATCCCACAGCTCTGACCCCAGTGGTGGTGCTGACAATAGCTGGGCAGTTCACTGAAGACCACAAGATACATTTTGCACTGTATTTGGATTTGATAATGGGTTGTAGCCTTTCACTACTGGAGAAACAGAGTTACATAATTTTGGAGAAGTAAGAGACTTTACATGGCATCTACTCAGACTGTTGCTCTTTACAATTACCAGAAACTAGTCCCCAAGCAGGGAAGTGGCAACCCATTTTCATCAACAAATGAGCTGGCAGTAGAGCTGAAACTGGAATATGGTCTTCTGATTGCTAGTCCAGAAATCTTTTATTTTGATGGGGTTGGGGAGCATACTTTATTGTAAGTTTCACCAGTGTGGCAGGCATAATTTTGGCCCCCATGACCTTCATCTCTTGATGTTATATCTAGAAATATGTTTTCTCACATGCCTAATGGGACTTTCAGATGTTAGTAATGTTACTAATCAGCTGACATTAGCATAGGGAAATTATCCTGGATTATCTTGTTGTAACCAATGTAATCACATAAACTCTTAAAAGGAGACAAGAGATCAGCAAGATAGGAAGTAAGGAAGGATCAGACATGCCACTGATAGCTTAGAAATGGAGAGTTCAGGAGCCAGGGAATGCAGGAAGCCATGGGAAACTTCAACCAACAGCCAACAAGGAAATGGAAACCTTAGTCCCACAGTCACATGGAACTAAACCTGCCAACAACTCGAATGAGCTTAGAAGTGGATCTTCCCCGGAGCCTCCAGAAGAGAATGTAGTGTCAATAATACCTTGATTTCAATTCCAGAATCCAGCTGAGTCATGAAAACTGAAAGAACCAGTAGGTGTTGTTTTAAGCCACTAAGTTTTTGGTATTTATTTTTTTAGAGCAGCAATAGATAAAGGATGTAACCAACTGGTTAAAATGCTTCTCCCATCTTTTCTTAACCTTTGACAAGTGTCCTTACAAGAGTGGCAACATTTCCTTCCCTACATAGGCAAATGTTTATGAAAATATCAAATTGCATTATAACCTTTACCCACGTACTAACAGGGCTTCACCCATTGCGGGAAAGTGTCCTTCACATCTTTCTGGAGGCCTGCAGTGGGATGGATTACTTATGTCCTCTCACCAGTTGCCCCTTTCTCTCCTTCTCTGTCCCGTCTTGCCCATTTCCAGTGCTTTGTCAACGTCCCAGTACATCATGAGGTGACTGACATCCAAGATAAGGGAGATGCTGCAGGATGCTCCCCAAGCTTTGAATTCCAAGGAGCAGAAGCTTGGTTGGTTCTGCACAGAGGCAGGGAGAACGACCGTCCCTGTCTCAGAGCCACTCATAGTCACTGGGCTCCAGAGCAGCTCTCCGGGTGCTTGGGGGCCTCATGAGGTCTTTTCTGCTTTCTGTGCAGAAGAACCTCACGGGATCCCTTGATTGCTTTCCACTTTGTAGCATCTCTTTCTAGAAGGAGAATGAAAACCACTTTATAAGACATGAAACATCTCTTCTCTCAGTTATAAAGCAAAAACTCTCACCTACTCTAATGAAGACAAGCCAGAGAGTAGGCATGAGAGTATGTGTGTTTGTGTGTGTGTAATTGTTAGTGGTAACCAGCACAAATGTTCCCTATACATCTGTGAATATGAGTCATTGGCACCTGATTGAAATAAATCAGACAAGCCTTACAATCTCTCCCAGTATATATTGATAATAGGCATTGTAGTGGGCTGAAGGGTGTTCTTCAAAAAGATATGTCCACCTGCCAATCACCAGAACCTGTGAACATTGCTTGATAAGGCAAAAAGACATAATTAAGTTAAATGTTTTGTGAGGAGGAGTTTGTCCTGGATTATTTCGTGGGGACTAGATCCAATGATAAGTTCTTTTAAGAGTGAGGCAGAGTGGAGATTTTGACAGACACACCAGGTGGAAGTCAGACAGAAGAGGAGGCAATGTGTCCTTGGAGGCAGAGATTGAAGTGATACACCCTCAAGCCAAAAAAAAAAAAAAAAGAAAATGCCTGAAGACAGCAGAAACTGGAAGAGAGAAGTATGTGATTCTCCCCAAGTGTCTCTGATGGAGGGAGTGCAGTCCTCCTGAGACCTTGATCTCAGACTCCTGGCCTCCAGTATGATGAGAAAATAAATTTCTCTTCTCTTAAGCCAAGGTTACAGTAATTTGTTATGGCAGCTGCAGAATACCAACATAGACAACACACCGTTAGGTTTTAAAATTGGGTAAAACACATAAAAGTCTATTTTAGATACTTGTTTGTAAACAGAAGAACATGTAAATTAGTGTTAACACTATCAGAAGTGTTGAACTTAGAATATTAGGTGTAAGTATTTGTCAATGAGATCGCTCCCCTTAAAAGCCTGTAACATTGTTGTACTGGCTGTTGCTAATCAATTTATATTATTGAAAGCTTACTCTGAGTAGATCAAATCAAGATGCCAGAAACCATGAGGGAGGGGGAAACAGCGAATACAATGAAATAGTAAGAGTAACAATAGTAATAATATCTGGCACTATTCTAAGCGCTTTGCATATAATACATTTCACCTTTACAACATCCCTGTGAGGCTGTACCTCTCAGTACAGAACACTGAGTCACTGAGAGGTTAGGCAACTTGCCCAGGGTCTTAGAGATGGTAAGTGGCAGAGCTGAGATTGAGTTTGTACTCATTTGACTGCCACTAACTTTGGGTGATGGAGAGAAGTATACCTCAGAGGATAGAGAAACTTTCAATTGCTGTCATGCCCAGCTACAAATAAACTTCAAAAAAATCACCACCATTTGATAATGTACTTCCTATGTAGGATAATTTCTGCAGAGTGAGTCCAGATTCTTAGCAGACCTGTGATCATACTAATACCTTGTTCTAAGTATTCAGTTTTCTCCTTAGGGCTGGGTTCGCTCATGGAGGACTCATGAGAGAGTGGGAGAATGTTGCACCTAAGCTCTGTTTTTTCTTTCCTCTAATTTAGATATATACAGATCTCAAAGTCTCTGACAATCAAGGCTCTGTTTCTACATAGGGCTTATGGGAAATAATCACGCCCCCAGAACAAGATCCTTTTTACTGGAAGGATCACTTGTCAGGGAGGCGAAGGGGGAAAGGCATGGTAAGGCCTGTTTGTTTGACTTCTCCCAGCCCCTTCTTTGGAGCAGTTTTGAATTTCCTGGCTCAGCTGCCCCATCACAGGCAGATGTTTGAAGCTCTTGTACTCCGTGAAGGTAAAAGAAGCAGACAACTGCCTATTTTGTTTCTCTTTTTTTAGGTTTTTTTGTTTTTGTTTTTCTGACAGTCTCACTCTGTTGACCAGGCTGGAGTGCAGTGGTAAGATCTTGGCTCACTGCAACCTCCGCCTCCCAGGTTCAAGGGATTCTCCTGCCTCAGTCTCCCAAGTAGCTGGGATTACAGGCGTGTGCCACTATGCCCAGCTAATTTTTGTATTTTTAGTAGAGATGAGGTTTCGCCATGTTAGCCAGGCTGGTCTCAAACTCCTGGCCTTAGGTGATCCTCCTGCCTTGGCCTCCCGAAGTGCTGGGATTACAGGTGTAAGCCACTGCGCCCAGCCTCTTACTTCTCTTTTTCTCCAAGTTGATGGACAAGAGGCTGTGAACTTTGATATACCAAAGAATCATGGGGCTTGTGAGGGTTGAAACTGCAGCAAACAGATGCCTCCTTTATAGCTGGAGAGGCCGTGAGAGGAGACTACCTTGTGGGCAAGAACTCAGGATGTGTGAGACAGTGTGCCAAAACAGTTAACAGAAATTATGAAGCAATTTCGATTTATGTTGCAGCAAAAAGAAGAAGGAACAGAGGAAATTGAACTTCCAGTGAGGTCTGATAATTAAACTCAGGCATACTGACAGGGTAGCTGAACACAACAGATAAATAACTACTTTCCGGTAATTATAAGGCAGGATGGTAACATACTAGACAAGCTGGCTTGCGCGGTATTTTCAAGGCTGACATTTCGATTCTAGGGGATATTTGGATCTGTGCTAACAGATTTCTTTCTTTTTCCACACTTGCTTTTCCTTTTCCACTCCCCATTGCTTGCTGAAAATAAAATGTGATTTTAAAGTGCCACTGTTCAGCATGTTTCATGCGTTCGCTTCGCCTCACATAGCAGACCTCAAAGCCCACTGCTGCCGGACACAGTTGCTGAAGTGGCTTCTGCTTTTCTAAACACTGTAATTATTTTAAAGATTTTAATCAGATGTCCCCTATTAGAAGAATATGGTGCAAATCACATAGTCCATTTACAATCCTTCCTTAGCCATAGACTGCTAGAGTTTTTAACTAATCATTTCCTAGCACAAACACTTCTTTTCACAAAAAGGAAACGGAGGCAATGGGTTCTTGTCTAAGATGCACTATTTTCAATAGAAATAAAGCAGACACTTAAGTCAAGGGAACAAAACCATTCTCTTTTGTGAATAGGGCTCACGCCCAGACACCCAATTTTCCTTCTGTCTTTGAGAATAATGTTAAAATACTTTTAAGAGGGGAATTTACATAATAGAATACAGATGTTGCCGTTTTCTATGTGATGTGTAGACTGTAGACTGCATGGTATATAGACTTGATTTTCAGGCAGAAATGTTAAAATGAGTGTTTTTTTCAGTGTCTGTCCCATAATCAGACCATCCCATGAAGAATGAAGATCTGTCCCTGTAGGTCTCTAGGCTCAAGGATCTGCTGGGTCGTGACTCACATTCCATCCAGATGGTATAGATTTACTTTGTTGACCCAAACCCCGTGTTTTCTTTCTTTTTTTTTTCTTTTAATTTAAAAAAGCAGTATCATAATTTATTAATTGTTCTCAGGGAATGAACTTCCAATGCCCATCTTGTGGCCTGGCAGGGAGAAATTTCCCAGTTCTGTTTGAGCGAGCTGTCCACTCCACTTGGCACTTGAACAGGCTAAAACGGAATGTCTTTTGTTGTAAACACCTAATTTGTTCATTTTGAACTGTCTGAGTAACTAGATCAAAGACCAGTGTCAAATGCCCAAAGCAGTGTTTGTCAGCAGTGGACTTTTTATTCTTCTTGTTCTATAGCAACTGAAAGGGAAAAAGACTCGTACTGTATTTCCACAAAAGCGTAGGGAAGCTCGCGTTGGCAGCCTCTTGCAACAGAATGAATACATGCTACTGAGGACAGACCATTTGTCTCCTGATTACAACAGACCCCAGGGGAACTGGTGTTGGCTTTGAATTCCCCCTCTCTTTTACTGAGCGCCTCCTCGCCGGGATAGTTCCACCCCCAATCCTCACAGCACAGAGCGCCAGGGACTCAGATCTCCTCTCTGCTGTGGGTTTCAGTCGCTTTCTAAATTCACACAGGGCTCTCTTGTTTGAAATGTGTTGACTTGTCTTGAACAGTAACGTATATTTTTAAACTATTCTCATTTGGAATTCAGCAGTGGCCATAATGAATGCCTTTAGTGCTCCTGTGTATTTGATATGCATGATAACAAGGCCTATGGTGTAGAGGAAGGAAACAGAGAATGGCAACCTAAAAAGTCACCCAGTTCCTAATATTAAAAATGGTACAAAAATGGTAGAGCATACGATGGTCTGACTAGTTATGTGTGAACCCACCAGACCATTTTCCCCATTGATTTATAAGGGCTCATGTTGTGTGTTTCTCCCTGCAGTATTTTTTGGAAATGGATGAGAAGGTGTCTTTATTATGCTAAGAGTACAGCTTTATTATTAGGCAGTCTTGAGGGCTGCTGGGATGTATTCTCCTTAATTACACCTATTTTCACTGATATTCCCTAAGAACTGCTCATATTTCCACTGGAAGGCCAAGTTTGGCCTGAAAGGTTCGCTTCCTACTTAACAGCAGTTGCAGTCATTAACATTTTTTTTCTTGTTTAGTTTTGCTTTATTGTTCATTTCCTTTAAAGGAAAGTAGATCATAAAACATTCGTGAAAGTTTCCTCTATTTCAGATTATCTGAATTTTTACACATTCGTCTCTGTTTTTTTCTTATATTCTTACTTTATTTTCCACCTTTGCAGTTATTTTTTCTTATATTAAGAAAGAGAAAAGAAGCGAGCTGTCATTTGACAGTCTCTTTTCCATTATGTTTGCACCCATGGGAAACGCTGGAACAAAGGCATTCGAAGTGTTACTGAATGGGGATCAGCATTCAGCCCTGCTGGTGAGGCTGCAATCAGCCTGACTAGGATGAAAATGCGTGCTTTTCAACGCTGGTTGGAGATGTTTGTGTTTATCTTTGGAATGCATGCCTGGTCCATGCAGTCACGTGGTGTGTTTTTGCCATGTCCTTATGTGTCCCAGCTTTTTCTGTGGTAGAATGGAAGAAATGGAATGTGACCCGTTAACCCTTAGTCGGTATGAAGTAATCCAACAGATACTTCTCAAACAAGAGTCCCTGCTCATGTCAAAGTCAATTTCTAAAACATGTTTCGTTCCTGTCCTGTTCTAGCCAGATGTGCGTGTGGAGAAGCTATGCCACTTCTGCTGACACATTGGTAGCGAACAGTTCTGGGATCATAAATAGCAAGAACGGGACGAACCAAACAGGCAGTAGGGTGTCCTCAGGCCTGGAAAAGGCATAGGAGGGTTGGGGTGGTTAAGTCACAGTGTTTATGTCTCCCATGTGCCTAAGATATAGAGCATTTCTACCACCCCCAAAATTTTATTGTGCCAGTTCACAGTCAGTTTCGTCCCCAGCCTACAAGTATCCCTGTAGATTAATTTTGCTGTGAACACATTTTCTTTTGAATTGCCAAACCATGTCATATAATGTATATGGCACATCAGAAAGACAGATAGTACTGCTTTTGGACTTGAGATCTTAGGTCCAATTTATATTAACACTTGAATTCATCTGACAATATCAAATGTAATCTCTGTGTATTGAATATTTGTTGCAAACTGTTCTTTTATTTTCCCCCCAAACTATTTAGTACTGATGACACTTCCTGAAAAATAAAGAGACTCAGTGGATGTTTATAAGTATTTGGTTTATAAGCTACGAAGCAAAGGTCTTTCAAGTTAAAGTTTGAAATGGGCCCAACGGCTCCAAGGGTCCTTAGAATAAAAAGTTTCATAGCACAGTTGCAACTCTTAAAAACGTCTTTGAAGCTGAATGCACTGGCTCACGCCTGTAATCCCAGCAATTTGGGAGGCTGAGACAGGTGGATCATTTGAGGTCAGGAGCTCGAGACCAGCATGGCCAACGTGGTGAAACCCTGTCTCTACTAAAAATCCAAAAAATATTAGCTGGACGTGGTGGTGTACACCTGTAATCCCAGCTACTCAGGAGGTTGAGGCAAGAGAATCGCTTGAAGCCGGGAGACAGAGGATGCAGTGAGCCGAGATCACGCCACTGCACTTCAGCCTGGGTGATAGTGAGATGGCATCCTAAAAGAAAAATGAAACAACAACAAAAGAACAATAACAAAATTAAAAAAAAAATCCACCTATTTGAGAGCTTGTTTGAATTTTCTAGCAGGAGATCGTAGCTATTCGTGTACCCTTGATGGAAGACTGGCCCTCCTTTATCGGGGATGGTTATCCTCTTTGACTGAGCATGCATCTTCGGGAGGAATGCATAAAGAGCGGTGAGGGAGGAAGGTGACACCCACCTAACCAGCCAGATCAGCCAAATCAACCCTGGTGATCAATGGGGTGACGTGTCACAGCCAGATCACCCTCACATCTAGTAACTTTTTTAAAAACCTCTTTGGATTCGCTAAAACTATCCTTCTCTTTGTAGAACACAGTGACTAATGTCCATCATTCTCTCTCTGCAATCATCCAGCTAGTGGGCTGTTCTCCGGGGGGATTGTACATTTGCCTCACCTGTTGAATTGGTGCCTACCAAGCATTT
>NW_012119644.1:857345-871583 GCF_000951035.1 Colobus angolensis palliatus | reverse complement strand
CCTCCCCTCTCCTCCCCTCCCCTCCCCTTCCCTTCCCTTTCGTTTCCGACAGGATGTCCTCTGTCAGCAAGGCTGGAGTGCAGTGTCACAATCATGGGTCACTGCAACTTCCACCTCCCATGCTCAGATGATTCTTCCACCTCAGCCTCCCAAGTAGCTAGGACTACAGACACGCAGAACCACAGCTGGCTAATTTTTGTGTTTTTGGTAGAGCTGGGGTTTCAACATGTTGCTCAGGCTGGTCTTGAACTCCTGGCCTTAAGCAATTCCCCCACCTTGGCCTCCCAAAGTGCTGGGACTACAGGTGTGAGTCACCATGCCTGGCCTGTTTATTTCTATTTAATAAACTACTATCTGGCACTTTCAATGAGTCAGGTGCTGTTCTAAGGATTTTTCATCCTCATAACTACTGTGCATGGTAAGTAATGTCCCATTTGACATATAAGGAAACTGAGGCACAGAGAAGCTATGCAACTTCCTAAAAGTCACACAGTTAGCAAGTGGCAGAACTGAGATTGAGAACACAGTAGCTTTGTTCAGAGCCTTTTCCCTTCCCACTGTGCTATCCTGCCTCTCTTTATCCACCACAATTTATGCAACTGTCCAACTAGCATACCCACTTGCCAGGTGGGGAAGGCTGTGGTCCTTCATCAAAAGACTAAAAATAAATGAATGTCTAAACCAAATTTACACTTTAGTTAAACTAAAATGCTTACCACTCTTCCTTTTTAAAAATTATTTTAATAGTTTTTTTGGGGATCAGGTGGTGGTTGGTTACATGGATAAATTCTTTAGTGGTGATTTCTGAGATTTGGGCACACCCATCACCTAAGTAGTGTGCACTGTACCCAATGTGTAGTCCGTCATCTGTCACCCTATCCCCACCCTTCCCCCCAAGTCCCTGAAGTCCATTATATTATTCTTATGCCTTTGTGTCCTCAAGGCTTAGCTCCCACTTATAAGTGAAGACTATGTGTTTGGTTTTTCATTTCTGAATTACTTCACTTAGAATAATGGTCTCCAGCTCCATCCAGGTTGCTACGAATGCCATTATTTCGTTCCTTCTTGTGGCTGAGCAATACAACTTTCTCGTGGGATTTTTTTTTTTTTTTTTTCTTGCTGGTTTGTCAGAATTCCTTGTAGATTCTGGGTATTTGCCCTTTGTGGATGCATAGTTTGAGAAGATTTTCTTCCATGCGGTGGGTTGTCTGTTTACTTTGCTGATTGTCTTTTGCTGTGCAGAAACTTTTTAGTTGATTAAGTCCAACCTATTTATTTATCTTTGTTTTTGTTGTATTTACTTTTGGGTTCTTGGTCATGAACACCTGAGCTGGTGTCTAGAAGAGTTTTTCCAATGTTATCTTCTAGAATTTTTATGGTTTCAGGTCTTGTATTTCAGTCTTTGATCCACCTTGTGTTGATTTTTGCATCAGGTGACAAATGAGGATACAGTTGCATCCTTCTACATGTGGCTTGCCAATTATGCCAGCACCATTTGTTGAATAGGGTGTCCTTTCTCTATGTTTTTGTTTGCTTTGTCAAAGATCCACTGGCTATAAGTATTTGGCTTTATTTCGGGGTCCTCTATTTTGTTTCATTGGTCTAGGTGCCTATTTTTATACCAGTACCATGCTGTTTGGTAACTATAGTCTTGTGGTATAGTTTCATGTCCGTTAATGTGATGCCTCCAGATTGTTCTTTTTGCTTAGTCTTGCTTTGGCTATGAGGGCTCTTTTTTGGTTTCGTATGAATTTTAGGATTGTTTTTTCTAGTTCTGTGAAGAATGATGTTGGTATTTTGATGGAGATTGCATTAAATTTATAGATTGCTTTTGGCAGTATGGTCATTTTCACAATATTGATTCTACCCATCCATGAACATGGAATGTGTTTCCATTTGTTTGTGTTATCTATGACTTCTTTCAGCAGTGTTTTGTAGTTTTCCTCGTAGAGATCTTTCGTCTTCTTGGTAAGGTATATTCCTAAGTATTTTATTTTTCTTGGAGCTGTGGAAAAAGTGGTTGAGTTATTAATTTGATTCTCACCTTGGTCATTGGTGATGTATAGAAGTGCTACTGATTTGTATACATTGATTTTGTAAAGTGAACATCCTTGTCTTGTTCCAGTTCTCAGCGGAAATGTTTTCAACATTTTCCCATTCAGTATAATGCTGGCTGTGGGTTTGTCATAGATGGCTTTTATTACTTTAAGGTATGTCACTTTTATGCTGATTTTGCTGAAGGTTTTAATCATAAAGTGATGCTGGATTTTGCCAAATGCTTTTTCTGCATCTGTTGAGATGATCATATGATTTTTCTTTTTTACTTCTGTTTATATGGTGTATCACATTTATTAACTTGCATATGTTAAACCATCCCTGCATCCCTGGTGTGAAACCCACTTGGTTATGGTGTATTTTTTTTTTTTATATGCTATTAGATTCTGTTACCTAGTATTTTGTTGAGGATTTTTGCATCTATATTCATCAGGGATATTGGTCCGTAGTTTTCTTTTTTGTTATGTCCTTTCCTGACTTTGGCATTAAGGTGATACTGGCTTCATAGAATGATTTAGGGAGGATTTTCTCTTCCTCTATCTTTTGTAATAGTTTCAGTAGAAATTAGTACCAATTCCTCTTTGAACGTCTAATAGAATTCAGCTGTGAATCCATCTGGTCCTGGCCCTATTTGTTGGCAATGTTGTTATTACTGTTCCAATCTCACCACTTGTTATTGGTCTGTTCAGAGTTTCTGTTTCTTCCTGCTTTAATCTGGGAGGGTTGTGTATTTCCAGTAGTTTATTCACCTCCTCGAGGTTTTCTAATTTGTGTGCAGAAAGGTGTCCACAGTCTTGAATGATTTTTTGTTTCTGTGGTATCAGTTTTAATATCTCCTGTTTTATTTCTAATTGAGCTTATTTGTATCCTCTCTCTTCTTGTTTAATTATTGACTTTCAAAAACCTTTTCAAATAACCAGCTTTTGTTTCATTTATCTTTTGTATTTTTTTGCTTCAGTTCCATTTAGTTCTGCTCTGATCTTTGTTATTTCTTTTCTTTTGCTGGGTTTGTGTTTGATTTGTTCTTGTTTCTTTACTTCCTTAAGATGTGAGTTTAGATTGTCTACCTGTGCCTTTTCAAGCTTTTGATGTAGGCATTTAATGCTATGAACGTTCCTCTTAGCACTGCTTTTGCTATATCCCAGAGGTTTTGATAGGTCATGTCACCATTATCATTCAGTTCAAAGAATTTTTAAATTTTCATCTTGATTTCATTGTTGTCCCAAAGATCATTCAGGAGCCACTTATTTAATTTCCATGTATTTGTATAGTTTTGAGGATTCTTTTTGGAGTTAATTTTCAATTTTTATTCCACTGTGGTCTGAGAGTGTGCTTGATATAACTTCAGTTTTCTTAAATTTATTGAGAGTTTTTTGTGGCCTATCATATGGTCTATCTTGGAGAATGTTCTAGGTGCTGATGAATAGAATGTATATTCTACAGTTGTTGGGTAGAATGCTCTGTAAATAAATGTTAAGTCCATTTGTCTGTGTTATAGTTTAAGTCCATTGTTTCTTTGTTGACTTTTTGTCTTGATGACCTGTCTAGTATTGTCAGTGGAGTATTGAAATCCCCCACTATTATTGTGTTGCCGTCTAACTGATTTCTTAGGTCTAGTAGTTGTTGTTTTATAAATTTGGGAGCTTCACTCTTAGGTGCATATATATTTGGGATTGTGATATTTTCCTGTTGGACTAATCTTTTTATAATTATATAATGTTTTTTATCTTTTTTCACTGTTGTTGCTTTAAAGCCTATTTTATCTCATATAAGAATAGCTACTCCTCCTCACTTTTGGTTTCCATTTACAAGCAATATCTTTCTCCATCCTTTTACCTTAAGTCTTTGTGAGTCCTTATGCATTAGGTGAGTCCCTTGAAGATAGCAGATACTTGGTTGGTGGAATTTATCCATTCTGCCATTCTGTATCTTTTAAACAGGGCATTTAAATCATTTACATTCAATATTAGTACTGAGATGTGAGGTACTGTTCTATTCATCATTCTAGTTGTTGCCTGAATACATTGTGTGTGTGTGTGTGTGTGTTTCATTGTGTTACTGTTTTATAGGCTCTGTGAAATTTTTGCTTTGAGGAGGTTCCATTTTTGTGTATTTCCAGGTTTTGTTTCAAGATTTAGGACTCCTTTTAGCATTGCTTGTAGTTCTGGCTTGGTAGTGGCAAAGTCTCTCAGCATTTGTCTGAAAAAGACTTTATCTCTCCATTTATGAAGCGTAGGTTTCTGGATATAAAATTCTTGGCTGGCAATTATTTTGTTTGAGAACGCTAAAGATTGGACTCCAGTCCCTTTTGGCTTGGGAGTTTCTACTGAGAAATCTGCTGTTAATCAGATAAGTTTTCCTTTATAAGTTACCTTTTGCCTCACAGATCTTAAGATTCTTTCCTTTGTCTTGACTTTAGATAACCTGATGGCTATGTGCCCAGGTGATGATCTTTTTGTGATTAATTTCCTGGGTATTATTTGAGATTCTGGTATTTGAATGTCTAGATCTGTAGCAAGCCCAGGGAAGTTTTCCTTGATTATTTCCTCAAATAAGTTTTCCAAACATGAAATTTTTTTTTTCTTCCTCGTGAACACCAGCTATTGTTATGTTTGGTCATTTAACATAATCTCAAACTTCTTAGAGGCTTTGGTTCAGTTTTTAAAAATGCATTTTTCTTTGTCTGTGTTGGATTGGGTTAAATCAAAAGGCTTGTCTTTGAGCTCTGAAGTTCTTTCTTCCACTTGATTCCATTGTGGAAAATTTCCAGTGTATTTTGTATTTCTCTAAGGGTATCTTTCATTTCTAGAAGTTGTGATTGTCTTTTCTTTATATCTATTTCTCTAAAGACTTTTCAATCATATCTTAGATTGTTTTTTAATGTTCTTTAAGTTGATTTTCACCTTTCTCTAGTACTTCCTTGAGTAGCTTAATAATCAACCTGCTGAATTCTTCATTTGGCAATTCAGAGAGTTCTTAGTTTAGCTAGTGTGATCTTTTGGAGTGTTATAGAATCTTTTTTTTTCATATTACCAGAATTACTTTTCTGGTTCCTTCTCATTTGGGTAGACTGTTTCAGTGGAAAGATTTGGAACTCAAGGGCTGCGGTTCAGATTTTTATGTCCCAAGCGGTGATCCCTTAATGTGGTGCTCTCTCCCTTCCCCTAGGAATGATTCTTCCTGAGAGCTGGACTGCAGTAATTGTTATTGCCCTTCTGAGTCTACCCACCCAGTGGAGTTACTGGGCTCTGGACTGTTGCTGGGGAATGTCTGCAAAGAATCCTGTTATATGATTCACGTTTGGGTCTCTCAGCCATGGATACCAGCACCTACTCCAGTGGAGGTGGCAGGGAGTAAAGTTGACTTTTTGGAATTCCTGGGTTGTAGTTTTGTTCAGTGTGCTGGTTTTATTCAAATGCTGGTTATGCTAGCAGTCAAGTTGTCACATGGACGGACTCAGGACCTCTGATTAGCCAGGATGTTGCAGGCAGTGAAATTAGCTGTTGTTTTCTCCTTTCTTGGGGCAGGGTTGTTCTTTTATGAGTTGCTGTAATGGCTTGAGTTGGTTGGCCTCCAGCCAGGAGGTGGTGCTTTCAAGAGAGCACCAACTGCGGTAGTAGAGAGGAAATACAAGCTTGCCCTATGTTGGCTAGAATAAGTGCTTGGGTTTCTCAGGTGATGGGCAGGGCCATAGAGCTCCCAAGAATTTTTGTCTTTTGTCTTTGTCTACCAGGGCAGTAAACCATCAGGTTGGGGCAGGGTTAGGTGGGTCTGAACAAAACCTCACCTGGGGCAGGGCTTGCTGCGGACACTGTGGGGGATGGGGGGTGCTTCTCAGGCCAGTGAAGTTATGTTCCAAGGGGGTTATAGCTGCCTCTTCTGCATCATACCAGTCACCAGGGAAGTGTGGGAAAGCCAGCAGCGACAGGCCTCACACTGCTCCCACACAGTCAGCAAGGCCACTCTCCCTCCTGCTGTGCCCCACCAGGAAGCTGTGCAGGGCTGAAATCTTGCCCCAGGCTATGAGCTTCCCCGCTGAGAAAGCAAGTAGGGCTCTCAGACCTCTTCCCTCCTAACTTCCCACACTGTCAGCAGTGGCTTCTGCACTCCTATCTGCACTTCCCATTCACTTCCCTGGATTCTGCTCAGAAAATCTGTGCTCAGTCAAAAATTATTAAAGCTCAGCTAGAAGCTTTCTTCAACCTGTGGCCTCTCCCCTGTTCTGCTGGCTTCCTCCCTAAGGGCTACTGTGAGATAAAGCCAGGGATGGCTTCCCTGGGCTCGAGCGTGGGACCAGGAGTGCCTACAGGGCTCTTCCCGCTGCTTCTTCTACTTTCATATTTTGTTTGGCTCTCTGAATCTGTTTCTGCTCTAGGTAAGGTTACATCTTTCTCTCATGATCTGGATTTTTAGGTTCCCCAGTGGGGATGTGTGTTCAGAGGCAGACATTTCCCCCTCTTCACACTTTGAGAACTCACAGTTTTTCAGCTCTCTTGAAGTTTGCAGCAGCAAGCGTCTTCTTTCAAAGGGTCTGTGAATTCTTTCAGTTTTCCTGTTATGTTCCTGCTGTAGTTCTTGGAGCAAAGGTTCATGATGTGCGTCTCCAGGTGCTGTTCTGTTTGTCCAAGTGGGAGCTTCACATTAGTCCTGTCTCCTATCTGCCATTTTCCTCTCTTCCTTTTGAATACCAGCTTTAACTCATTCTTATGTACTGATCTAATTCTGCTGGATAAGTGAGCTTCTCCTCTGCAAATAATGGCTCAACATCTTCATTTACCATCAAGTTTTTTAAAAGCACCACTGTTTATTAAATGTGTTAGCAAGGCCAATGCTATCTACAAAATAAAAAAAATTGGATTAGATAATTTATCAGACCCTTTTTAACTCATATGTTTTGTGGTCACATATGTTTAGCTTCTGAGTGGCTTTGTTAGCTTTACTTTGTTTTCTGACCACAGATGTACATACCATTGACTTTGTCCATCCATTTCATAATTGGAAAACAGAGAAAGAGGTAAGTTAAATAGACACAAACCGTCTACACTATTGGCAAACCAACTGTTGATAAGTTATTTTCTCTTGTGAAGGAGAAAAATCTCTTTTTAATTCTTATTTTTTTAAATTAAGGAGTAATTTATATACAGTGAAATGCTCAGATCTTAAGAAAACAGTTCCATGAGTTTTGTAAATATATACACCCATGTAACCTATAATTCAATTAAAATATATGTATCATTTTCATCACCTTAGAAAGTACTTTTGTGCCCATCTAGTCAATTTCCATTCCACCCTACAGGCAACCAATCTTCTGATTTTTTTTCCTATTGATGAGTTTTTTTCTAAACACATTTGTTTTTAAATTGCCATGCAATATTGTACAGAACATCAGAAAAACAAATAGTATTGCTTTTGGAGTTGAAGACTTAGGTCTAATTTTCTAAAGCTTGGATTCATCTAACAATATAAAATTTAATTACTAGTCAAATAATACTATGCCAATTTCATTCATCTGTTGAATACTGATTTTTAAAACATCTTCTGAGAGAGGAAAACATGAGTCCAAAGGCCTTGGGTTTTCACGGTTTTTCACAAGGTTTGCATGAATTTCTGTAAATAATGGAATTTCTCATTCTCTCTCTCTCTCTCTCATTCCTCATATGCAAATTGAGAGAATTAGACTAATGGCTTCTAAGAAAGACATCTTCTAGTTTTAACACTCTTTGATGCTGTATTGTTTTCTCAGAGCACTACATCTAAAACACATTATGCATCCAAAATGAAAGTCATTACTTTTTAAAATATCCTTTGAATTACGTGGATGTTTATGTGGTTGTTGGTAGAATGTGATACCTATGAAAGAAAAAAATTAATTTCAAAGTCCTTTGCTCAGTTAGTATCCATTTATTTATGTTTTTAATGCTATTGCATGCCTTTAAAAAATAATGGGTATTCTGGGTATCTATTGCTGTGTAAGAAACTTCCCCAAAACTTGATGGCATCAAACAATAATTTATTACTATCTCAGTTCTGTGGGTTGACCGGATACAGCAGGGCAGTTTTCATGAGGGATTTCTTATGTGGTTGCCATGACATAGCAGCTAGAGGTGGCCGAATCTAAAGTCATCTGAAGGCATCTTCACTCACATGTCTTGGATTATTGGGGCTTGGCATGGCTGGAGTAGCTGGAAAAAGTTGGATATTTGTCCAACTTCCACACTGTGGGGAAGTGTGCAGCTTCCCCACATAGCTCACTGATCTTCCTCATGGCATGGGGATTTCAAAATGCTTAGACTTTTCTTTTTTCTTTCTTTCTTTTTTTGACATAATGGCTGGCTTTTCCCCAGAGTGAGTGATGTTAGCTAGAGAGACAGAATCCTGCTGCTAGGCTTCTGTGGGTCTAGCCTACGAAGGAGCCTAGTCATGAAGTATATCTTATCACCATCTCAACATTTCATTTGTAATTTAGTAACTACACCTACCCCAGATACAAAAGGATGGGAATTAGACTTCACTCCTGGATAGAAGGCCGGGCACCATGGCTCATGCCTGTAATCCCCGCACTTTGGGAGGCCGAGGCAGGCAGATCATGAGGTCAGGAGCTCAATATCAGCCTGGCCAGCATGGTAAAACCGTGTCTCTGCTAAAAATACAAAAATTATCTGGGCGTGGTGGCGGGCGCCTGTAATGCCAGCTACTCGGGAGGCTGAGGCAGGAGGATCCCTTGAACCCGTGAGGTAGAGGTTGCAGTGAGATGAGATTGCACCGTTGCACTCTAGCCTGGGTGACAGAGTGAGACTCTGTCTCAAAAAAAAAAAAAAAAGAAAAAAGAAACAAAAATTGCAGCCATCTTTACTCTAACATAAAGAAGTTCATATTTTTAGATCTGTAGCCTGAGTCTCTCTCTTTTGTAAGCTTAACAAACTTTATTGTATAATTAATCATTTAATAGTTAACTCATCTATAAATCAAAAGATCTCATAATTTTTAGATATGAAATCTTGATCAAGTTACCCCACCTATTTTAAACTTGGACTTTTTATCTGTAAAAGTTGTCCTCTCTCCCTTTCAAAAGGATTATATGAGTCACATGTGATAACATATATAAAAGTATAAAACTATGAAAGTCATGGAAATGTAAGTTATCATCTTGGTTATTATTAAAATAATTTTGACTCCATTTTTTTTTCTGCAAAACAGTGAAACAAAATAAATGTTTTCTTAAAGTAGTTGAATTTCCCAAGTCAGTTCTAGATACATCACCTTTTTCCTTTGCCATGAAAGGCCATGCTCACAGAGCCCTTTCCTGACCTCTGTACTTAAAATGGCCTCTGAGTCCAGGTTCACTGGCTCACCCCTGTAATCCAAGCACTTTGGGAGGCTGAGGCAGAAGGATCACTTGAAGCCGGAAGTTCAAGATCAGCCTGAGCAACATAGTGAGACCCCGTCTCTGAAAAAAATTTTTTCAAAAGAGTAGCCAGGTGTGGTGGCATGAGTCTGTAGTTTCAGCTACTTGGGAGGCTGAGGTGGGAGGATGGCTTGAGCCCAGGAGATTGAGGCTTCAGTGAGCCATGATCATGCCACTGCACTCCAGCCTCGTGATAGTACAAGAGCCAGTCTCAAAAGAAGAAAAAAAAAATGAAAATAGCTTCTATTGAGCTTACCATACTATAAAAAAAAGAAAAAAAAAAAAAAACACTAACTCTAATCTCCACCTGAAGAAATATTGCATATTCATTCATTCATCTACCTATTTGTTTTCCATCTCTTCTAGAACATGAGATCCTGTGGACAGAGACTCAGAGTTTCCTCAGTGCTGATAAGAAACTGGCAATTACCAGACAATTAACAAACATTTTTGAATAAATGAATGACTGAATAAATGACTGGTGTTATTACCGTTGACCCATCTGGCATCCTAGTTTTGAAGTGTCTTTCCCTTTATAGCTCTTACAGCTTTCACTTACTTTTGCCTTCAGCAATATATTATAGTTCATCTTGAAACTAGTCACTTCCTAGAGTGAGTCCTTTTCTCAGTCTTCCCTCTCTAATATGTCCTCTTACAGTTATGATAAAATCTTGGCAATCCTTTTTGTGGCATGTCTCTGAAATATGTCTCATTCTTTCCATTTTTACTACCATTGTCTCAGGCCAGGGATTTATCATAATCTCTTATCTAAATTGTTACAAAAATACCCTAGGTAGTTTTCTTCTTCGCTATTTTCTAAAAGCATTCGCATCCTAAAATGTTGATTTTTTTAATATTATTCTGCTCTTCACAAAACTTTCGGTGGTTTACCCATGGCTATGGGATGAACTTCAGGCTTCTAAATATTGTAGTCTTGTTGTGTCCCTATCTAGTTTCTGTCCACCTTTTTCAGCTGCATGGACTTCCAACACTCCAACAATGAAAGCCCTCTAAACTGGTGTGTTTTCATCTCAAGTGGGCATACAAATCACCTAGAAATATTGTTAAAATGTAGATTCTGATTCAGAAGTTCAAGGATGGAGCTTGAGATTCTGCATTTCTAACAAGCTCCCAGGTGATGCCAATGCCTCCACTCAAGCCTCTGTTGGAGTAGCAAGGCTCCATCATTGAGCGTAGATGCCACGTGCTTCTGCCTGTCTGCCTTATGCTGTTTCTGGGCTTGGATGTTTTTCACTCACCTCACTGTTGGGTGAATTCCTATATTCTGAAGATCTAAATCAAACACCATTTTCTTAAAGCCTTTTTTTTTTTCTTAAACCTTTTTCAGGAAGAATTAATTATGTGTTTTCTTTTTTTCTTTTAATATTTTTAATTTTTGTGGGTACATAGTAGGTGTATATATTTATAGGGTACATGAGATGTTTTGATACAAGCATGCAATGTGAACTAACCACATCATGGACAATGGGGTATCTATCCCCTTAAGCATTTATCCTTTGTATTAAAAACATCCAATTATAGTCCTTTAGTTATTTTAAAATGTAAAATTGAGTTATTATTGACTATAGCCACCCAGTGGAATCATCTGTCTTCTTATAGTACTTTGTTGATATTTAGTTGTATATGTGCTTTTCTTCTTAAGGTGTGCATTCCTTAGAGGCAGTGATGGTGCCATCACACTTTAGTTGGGAATAAAAACCTCATACCCAAAGAAATTATTATATCATGCATAGAGCATTATTATATAAAGTATAAAGTATATCCACAAAATCCCTTGGAAATACAGGAGTACCTGAAATAATTGCCATATGTCTATTAATGTGCTAGTTTACCACACTATATTTAGTGCATAGCTGGTGTGCAGTACAGATTTGTTGAAATTGTTTTGAAGAATTAAGTCCAAAAATTGACTACAAAAAGTGCTAGTCTGGTTGTCCGACATTGTGATTTTCTGTTGGAAAATTTGTTAGGCCATAAATTATTTTCCTGAAAAATGTTTAATATTTACTATCTTATTTAATGATCCAAAAATCTATACTGAATCAGAAGTAGAAATGTTAAAGTAATTACCTTGAGAAGTCAATTTAATGAATGCCCGATATGTGAAAGCATTATTTCTATAATCTTCTTTATTGCCCAATTTATCACTTTTATTGTTCATTTACTTATGTTATATAGTTTCAGAGTGAAATATAATAGCTATTCCCCTCCCCCATTTTTTCCAATATGAGCCCTTACAAAGCCACAGAAAGCTTTTATTTGAACAGAGTTTTTGTATTTGTTAAAGTGAATCTATTTGATTCTTATGTGCTTTGGATAATTTCCCTAGAGTATAATTATATCATACACATGTTCAACCAGCATTTGCTTTCTTGCAGTCCAACTTCTTCCAACTTGATCATCCAGAGCAGCCACAGGACTCAAACTGTGCTGTTTACTCTCACTTCATGTCTGTGGTCTTCTAAGCATGGAATTCTGAATAGAAAAGCAAAGCCTTTGTATGATATATATATTTGTATCTCACAAAAAGCAGGAGAAATGTACAATATGGCTGGCACAGGTCATGACGTGACGTTGGCCACCCCTTCCCCCTCTTCAGATGCAAAACAGGAAATAACAAATATCATTTGTTACTGTCATAATGAAGTAATTTTTCCTGTCAGAATATACAGAGAAAACTCTGTCAGAATGGAGTATATGATTAAAACAACAAGAAATCTGATTTAGCTTTAGCTTCATACCCTATTAAGAACTTCCTGCACAAATTTTGGCCTAAATTTTAGTATATTATATACTTGTTATGAAAACCTTTAACTGAAGCTTTGCAAAATGCTTCCAAAATAGGCTTAGATCATCTAACAAATCATACATGCCAACAGAATAATGCTACTTCCTAGTTCCAAGTTTATTGTGTTACAGAACTTTAAGGATCAAATGAATATAAATTTACAAAGACGCTACCAATTTTCTACTTGGAGCATGAACTGAATAATTTAAAAAGAAATATAATAGTAATCCAAATATTGCCCAAGGTGTTCTTAAACCTATTAAACAGAGATGAGTAAGAAAGATTGATAATGTTGAAGAGAAAGGGAGGCTTTTAAAGTAAACTCCAGCAAAGAGTGAAACATTAATGTATTGGTTTGGTTGGAAGAGATCTGGAATATCAAACAAACTCTACTTTGTAAGCTTATATTATGCCATGATGGCAACTGCAAATTATAAATCAGACAGGTTTGTATTTCCATAGGCAAATGGAAATTTTCCTTCATGAATTTGGACAGTGTGAACCAGAGTCAATTCAACCCTATCTGTGAATAAGTAGCTCAGTTTATTTAAGCATGATTCTTTAGTTTAACCATAGAGATGGCTACTATCTATGCTGTGTGGGTAGCTAGCTAGCTTTAGTGTTTTTCATGGTAATGGGACACCCCATTCATGAAAAACCATCCTAAAATTGTCCACAGTTGTTCTTTGCAAGGAACCAACAAAGAGGACTGTGGTCTGATTAGCATAACACATCTAGGCTTCTGTCTCTTGAGAATAAAAGCATGTGCCCCTATTAGATGGTGAATCTGAGGCTTTATCTTTGCATCCAAGGGATGGTAATAGTAAATATTATTATTATACATGGAAATCATTGGATTTTGTTTCTCTTGCTTAGATTTTTATTTGGATAATATATTGAGGGTAAAGTACCCTGAAGCAAAGAAGAACGTCTGTTCCTGCTCCCCAGCCAAAGGGTGGTAAAGAGAAGGGCTTCCAGATCTGCAATAGAAATAACTAGAAAATTGCAGTTTCCCTTGGGACTGGGGGTGGTGATTAGCCCATGAGACTGGTAACAAGAGGAAGACAGAAGAGAAAAATGCCCTGCTTGGGAGTGGTTTTGTTTTTTGTTTGTTTTATTAATTCATTTACTAATGTAACTGCAGTATAGGAAATAAAGAGCTATTTCCTTTGCTAAGATTAAAAGTTTTAAATGAAAACTCTGCAGCCGTCTAAGAAAGGAAAAGGAGGGGAGTAAGAAATGACCACCACATGGCCATCTAAGCACCAGGAGAGTTTTCTATGTCAGCAGTTAGAAGAAAGTCACACGGCAGAGGCATCACTAATGTAGGGAGAAGAATGTTCTGTCACCTCTAGTCATTTAGAGACCCAAGAGACTGAGACATTGTGAGATATTTACACAGCATATTTGGACTGTGTGGTTAACGCTTGTTGCTTTCAGTTAAATTTCTTCCTAAAGTACTGCATTGTGTTCTTTTCAGTAGGAAGCTTTGACCTATCCTACAGAAATTATTTTGCAGTTTCTGAGTGGGGGCTTCAAGTGAAAATAAAAGCCCCTTAAAAAAATCACCCAGTCCTTTGGGCCAAGGTCATCTTAACACTAGAATTAAATTATGCTAATATTAATTGAAATTCAAGGTGTTTGCCCTATATAATCCACTCATCTCTCCACTTCACTTGCCTGCAGAAACAGTCAGACAGTAATTTTTATTAAAGCACAAATGCAAATGTTGGGTTCACTATAAAATAATTCAATGAGATTACAGAAGATATCTTATGACTAATAGAAACAAGTTGGTCTTTGAACTTGTTTGATTATGAATAGAACTGCTGACTTCAAATTCCCTTGAAATGAAATTTTGCTGGATTGATCTGTTTTCTTTCTTTCTCTTGTCTTCACTTCCTTTCCCTTTCAGTTCCTTTTCTTCCTTCCTTTCTCTCCCTTTTTTTTTTTTTTTTTTTTTTTTTTT
>NW_012119644.1:854080-857262 GCF_000951035.1 Colobus angolensis palliatus | reverse complement strand
GCACAATCTCGGCTCACTGCAACCTCCGCCTCCCGGGTTCAAGTGATTCTCCTGCCTCAGCCTCCTGAGTAGCTGGGACTACAGGTATCCACCACCATGCCTGGCTAATTTTTTGTATTTTTAGTAGATACAGGGTTTCGCCATGTTGGCCAGGATGGTCTCGATCTCTTGACCTTGTGATCCACCTGCCTTGGCCTCCCAAAGTGCTGGGATTACAGGTGTAAGTCACCGTGTCCAGCCCTTTCTCTCCCTTTTTATTTTTCATTTTCATTCTCTTTCTTCTAATGTCAAGGTAAACTCCAGTTCTTAGTGACTTTTTTAAAATAAATATATATATATTTTTTGCCGAAATAAGACATAAGCAACCTGATTCCTCACACTTACTACATCCAGTTCTAACTTGTATTGGAAAGCTAGTTCCAAGGCTGGTGTTTTGTGTATATGGTGAGCCTAATACCACAGATGGCCTCTGTGTAGATGCAGGGACCCTACATTGTATTTTATTCTGAAAGTTCTACTTTAGCCAGTGTAATAACTGAACACTAAATTATGGTAGATTCTTGATTGGCTTATTTTGTGGAGTGGGGGGAGTGGAACAGAGGACAAAATGATTTCTTTTTATGCCTACCCGGAGTATGTAGTAACTGTATGTAATAACTGCAAGGCATTGCTTAAAGCTATTTAATTAAAATGACCAAAAACCACATGAAATGCCGGCAATGTTATGAGTCAGCAGTAGAAATGTTCCTTGTCAGTCATGGCAAGAATGCTGAGCTTCAACCATCTCAAGCGCACATAACCCCATTGGTTTTTCTTTTTGTCAGTCTTGGTCCAAAAAAAAAAAAAAAACCAAAACCACCAAAAAGTCCTCAAAACATTGCTCATGCCAGGTTAGATTTTACCAGGGATTTAAAGTCACTACCACCATCCGCAGCACTTATTCATGCTCAGCTGGGACAAATAATGGCCTAGCATGAATTGGTTTACAATCCTGGTGGACTCCTACAGAGCTAATAAATCCAGAAATACTACTTGGATGGAAACATATGATAATCACATGATGATTTTTTAATACATTCCATAGTCTCCTGTATAAAAATAAAAAACGTGCAGGGCTTAGCTGTCCCTTTATTGTATGAAATTAAATCGGATTTAATGCCTGGTGGTGTGTCATCCAGCTCAGACCCATTTGCACAAGGCTATGGAGTGCAGAGCTGGTCCAGATGAATGAATAGCTTTCTCATGACTTCACCCCCACTCTGCTGTCTCTTTTCCTGTCCTTTGTATTGTAATGGAGGACAGCTGTGGCAGTGAAGTGAATATTAACTAACCCCAGTGCCTCAGCAGATTGTGACTTTAATCCCGGCAAATACCACTAAAATCAAAATTTAATTACACTCAGAGTAGCTCTGTTAATGCCTAAAAAATATTTAACAATTAGTGGTTGGCTTAATTAAGCAAACTGCCTTTCACAAAGCAACCTGAAAAGTCCTCCCAAGCCCTTCCCCCAACCCCCCCTTTTTTTTTTATCCCTTAGACTAATTAGTCTGATGTAAACTCACAGCACTTCATTTACTGTTACTGAGTCTGCTGTTTAGCTGATCTAGGCTCTGAGCTTAACAGCTTGTAATAGAAGGGAAGTTGTAAAGAGAAAGAAATTAGGTTCACTGCACACAGCTACTTATTTAAAAAAATCCTTTTAATAAACTACTAATCATTGTTAGTCATTTCCTCATTTATGTATATATATATATGTGTGTTTGTGTGTGTGTGTGTGTGTGTGTGTGTATATCAGAATGGCTTATTTCAGTTACAATAGTAGTTATGGGAGATTCAGGAAAGCCAAATAACAAATATATTAGTGAAGAATCACTTCTATAAAAATAATTATTCTGTGTCCATATAGATTGAAAATTATTATTTACATATAAATTTGGAAGAGACAGATACTTTTTTGTAAACTAAACAACCAAAGAGAAAAAATTGAAGAATGATGGAAAAGTCATTAAAATTTAAATTCCATTCTCTAATTGATGCATGATACTACCTGACCTAGTCTGTTACATGTTCATTCACTCATCCAAACATCAAACATTTATTAATGATATAATGTAGCTCGATGGGATGATACAAATACATTATTGTAAATCTTTACATTGACACCTATAGAATGTTTTAAAATGCCACAACAGGATCGTTTATATGACCTATCTGCTGAGTATCGTTTTCTACTTGAATTCTTAGAAAAGACCTTGCCATTAATAATTGTGAGAATAAAACGCAGTAACACTTCAAAAGGTCTCTTATTCAGCAAACTAAGGAAAGAAAAAATAATCATAAAATAACAACAAAAATATTGCCATTGAGAACCAAAACAAGTCCCAGAGCTATTAAGGAGTTTAAAGACCACTGAGTCCAGCTCCATATTTTACAGAAGAAAAAAACTGAAATTCAGAGAGTTTACGTGATTTTCCAGGGCTATATGAAGAACTATTATCAAGTTCATCAGAAGGTCACCTGAGGCCCCTCTAGGCCCCCACTCCAGACATGTTCCCTTTTATCTGATATTGGATACAATTATAGCAAGATGCATTATTTGATTTCCCAAACTGCAGCAGATTAGAAGCCACAAATTAGAGGCTGAAAGAGAATTTCTAGAGGCTTAGTGTTCAGATGCTGTGAAACATGAGAACACATGATATAAAAATTGGAACCTGCTAAGCAAAAATTAATCTGGACAAGATGGTCTCTTGGTAACACTCAAATCCAGGGGACAAATAAATGTCACAAAAAAATTCTTAATTTTACAATGCAGAACTGTGCTGCCTTTGATCATCCTATTTTATTGTGTGTGTGTAGTATTTGTGTGTGTGTGTAGTTGTGTGTGTGTAGTATTTGTGTGTGTGTGTAGTTGTGTGTGTGTAGTATTTGTGTGTGTGTGTAGTATTTGTGTGTGTGTGGTATTTGTGTGTCTGTGTGTGTAGTATTTGTGTGTGTGTAGTATTTGTGTGTAGTATTTGTGTGTGTGTAGTATTTGTGTGTGTAGTACTTGTGTGTGTAGTATTTGTGTGTGTGTAGTATTTGTGTATGTGTAGTATGTGTGTGTAGCATTTGTGTGTGTGTAGTATTTGTGTGTGTAGTATTTGTGTGTGTGTAGTATTTGTGTGTAGTATTTGTGTGTG
>NW_012119644.1:829378-853572 GCF_000951035.1 Colobus angolensis palliatus | reverse complement strand
GTATTTGTGTGTGTGTAGTATTTGTGTGTGTGTGTAGTATTTGTGTGTGTGTGTGTGTGAGAGAGAGAGAGGAGGGAGAGAGAGAGATTTCCTCCTTCAGGGCTTTTAAGATAATACTGAAATAGATTGAGATAATAAGCTAATTTAGTGATTTTCTTTTTGAGACTATCAAAAGAAAAACATTTTTCTCTGCTCCTAGAAAGTGCCTACTGAGAGTTTTAATATAAGTGATATGTTCATTTTTCAATCTAGAAAATAAAAACCTGTAATCTCACCCATATGAGATGGTTTCCTCTGTATGGATTTCTTTAGGCCTTCCTTTTAGTTCATATTTAAAACTAGTTTTTGAGAATTTTGGTTGTTGCTTTAATTCAACAATTAGGAGACAGAAATGAAGACAGCAAGTCTCATTCGCGTGTATGTGTCTAAAAAGATGTCAGGTACACCCACACCTAACTGCCAGCACTCTGCAACCCGGTACAATTCTGTACATTTCCATTTAATTGCCAGGCTATGTTTCAAGTCTCATGGTTGGTTGAGGATGAAGATGAAATTGCGGTTCATAGTACAGAAGAGGAAGTACATATGGTTTGTGATTGAGATACTTATATTTTGACTGAAGAATTGTGCAGCATCTGGCAGGTGTATAAATTCTTCAGAGGCAGCAATTTAACTTTTTAATACTAGAGGAAACAGCATATTATATTTCAAAATTGATAGCTTTGAAAAATGGGTATTAACATGATGATATAAGTGGATACAAAATCTTCTTATGGGGTTTCCAGGAATAATTGTACCTTAATGGTATATGCAACTTATGTTTCAAATTCTTTTGTCTATTAGTCACATACATATATCTTTATTTCTTCTTGAATGTATGCTGCATAACTAGTAACCAAATGTTCATTCACCATCAACTTCTGTTTCTTCAGTGGGTTTTCTCATTCAAAAGCACATAACAATTCTCCTTAATGATACAAATAACCCACTTCTAATGGACTATTATGCCTCTTTTCCATTCCTAAAAAGCATTATTGCTTTCAGGTTTTTAGTTAAATGCTATACAATTTCAAAATAGTATAATACACTTAAATGATCTTTAAGTTTCTCTTTAAAAGAGCAGTAAGTATTAAAAGGCAAACAGAAAAATTGCCAGTCAATTCACCTCAATTCAACTGTCAAAACTTCTCATGTGAAAAATAAACGGAAATGTTCTTCTATTTCAAGTAAGCAAATTTGTGGGTACAGCATTCTCTTTTGACTCTGAAAATCATTTGAAAACAGAAAAGCTTGTCCATGCTTGTTTTCGATTTGCAGAAAGTCAGCTGCATCCGTGAAATAGGCACTGAGCCTCATTATCCTGGCTAAGAGAGAAAGAACTGCCCTCTCTTGGAAGGTGCAATAAACCTTTCATGTTCTTAAGTACTGCTTCATGTTCATCAGCAAGAATTTATCTAACAGTGTGCGACTGACATAAACATGTAACATCACCTCTTCCCTACTTCATACATTGCCTACCCACGCCAACACACACACACACATTCAAACTAATGTGTGCACACACACTATCCCTCCCTCAAGCCTCTACCACTAATGCCCTAAGAATGAGAAGAGAGAACGGATGCAGGTGGCTCACGCCTGTAATCCCAGCACCGTGGGAGGCCAGGGCAGATGAATCACTTGAGTTCAGGAGTTCCAAACCAGCCTAGCTAACATGGTGAAACCCCATCTCTACCAAACATATAAAAAATTAGCCAGGTGTGGTGGCATGTACCTGTAATCCCAGCTACTTGGGAGGCTGAGGCAAGGGAATTGCTTGAACCTGGGAGGCAGAGGTTGCAGTGAGCCGAGATCATGCCATGGCACTCCAGCCTGGGCAACGAGTAAGACTCCATCTCACACAAACACAAAAAAAAAGAATGAGAAGAGAAATATACCCAACTAAATTAAATATTTGTTTTGATTTAGATTGCAAGATGATCTGTGTTTAACTGTATGGATTTATTTCATATTGGATTGTGGCATAGGGAAAAGATCCTAATAGATGCTTGTAGTGGCCTAAAGTAAATAAAACCTTAACTTCTGCTTAAGATCTATAGAATAATAACTTTGGAAAGACATAAAGATCTCAACTTTTCGACTTCAGACAAATTTTACCATTCAGAACGAGTAATTTTCAACCTTTCTTAAACAGTTAACATCATAATGATACTTAGTTGTTTCTTGAACAACTGTTCTATTTCCTTCTATGAGATTGTCCATGGTAGTCAAGAACAGCTTGACACTCCCTATACAATAGTGATTGAATTATCCCTTCTCTCTTGTAGGGTGAATGGCCAGTGTTCGTAGAATTCTTCCTTTTGGGACTTAAATGCTTTCCAAATAAGATGTCCCCAACTGTTCTTTTAGGAGTCATCCTTCCCCATAATGACCAAATAGTATTTTCAGCACCAATTCCATAGAATACAGGATGTCTGGTCGTTTACAAAGTCTCCTTCCCCTCTGAGTTTCTGGATATCTCTGAGGAATAGTTCCATTAACTGAGTCTGAGTGATTACTTGTAATGTCTAAAAACTTCCTAGTTCAGGCCACTGCCTTGTGGAGCACAGCAGCCTACCTCTTCCAGGCTGCTAGTCTTGATCCAACAACTTTTCACTCTAAGTAGAATTTAGGTAGTATTTCCAAATTCCTGATATCATAAATCTTCAGGATTCTGGAACTAGAAATAGAAATTCCTGGAAATTCTCAGATAGTCCTGAAATAATACGTTTTTTTCCATTTTTCATAATACTTTTCCTGTATTCATGAGTGGTAACAATTAACTATGAACAATTTTTATATAAACATTTAATAGCTTTTATGTAAAATATCATAGTAAAAGCATGGTTTACACAGCATTGTATCTTTCAGTAATATATAAAAATGTTCTCCACCTGGCATGGAAATTGGATAGTAGAAACATTAAAGAAAACATTTATATGAAATAAGTGATAAAAGCTAGTTAAATAATTGAAATGCCACATATATTTAATAATTAGAAGTTATGTTTCTTAAGATGAAGTTTTAAAACTTACAAAGCATTAATTGCCTATTTAGAGTCTTGGTCTTTTTTTCATTTTTCCATTATCAATTTTCACAAATATTCCAGTCCGGAAAAGTCTCATGTATTTTTCAAAGATGCTGATCAAATTTGTTAAGAATATGTCCACAAGCTTCTTAACATTATGCATTAGGATATATGTTGCTTCGTGAATTTCATTTTTTTAATAATGCAAACATTTTGTTTGCTTGACATTGATTTGGATTTTGTCACTTAAATTAATACTGCTTTTGTTAATAGAGATTTTAGATCAATCTCTGAATTCCTGTTGTAACATTCCACAATAACATCTTTTTCTATTTGCATTTTTTTTATGTTTAAGTATTTACAAGAAACTCTATCATAGCATTTACCCCATTTCCGGGGAATGCCAGAGAATATGATTAAGTAGTATTCAAATAGCATAACATTTAAATATTCTAGCAAGGATAATAGCAACACATAGAATGGTATATCAAAATTATGAATTTAAGGACTTATTTTGATTCTAAAGCTTATTTCTTGGATGACCATTGATAGAACCTGTATAAAATATATTATGTGAATAAGCTCATTAATATTTATATTATTTGTGAAAATAATTCACCGTTTGCAGCAGTCAGAGCCAGAAACTCTTTCCAACTACAAGTAAGAGTGACCAGATGAGAACTACTTCTCTCTTATGTGCTCTTCTCCTATTCATGAAAATAACCCTTGACTCCCATGTCAGCATTCCCCGGAATTCCTCTTGCTTTCAACTTGACATCAGTAATTTCTTCTAATCATACTGTCCTTATGTTGACTGTCAAGCTCCAGATCTTATAAGAGTATTGAAATGCTTGTCTCCTGTTTTCCTGATTGTTTTGACTATTTGTTTTTCACAATTTAGGAGTAGAAAAACATATATATATTCTGAGATATACTGGGAGAGCATTTCTACATGGGAAAAGTAAACCCAAGTCATTTATATGCTTATTCCAAAGCTGTAAAATAGTGATGTTGTACCTGATTGTTCATTTTTTAATTTTTTATTTTTATATATTTAAAGTGTCAAATATATAAAAATTAGAACAGTGTAACGAACCTCTATGCATATATCATCCAGTTTCAACAATTACCAACACATGGCCAATCTTTTTAAACTTACATATTTACTCACTCCTCCACCCCCATTATTTATAACCTATTATGGGTTATTTTAAAGTAAATCCTATACTTTATATCATAGGTGCTAGATATCTGAAAATCCACATGCAAAAGATTGAAGTTGGACCCCTACCACATACCATATGTAAAACATTACTCACAATGTATCAAAGACCTAAGTGTAAGAGCAAAACTCTAAAATGCTTACAGGAAAATTTTATGACTTGCCTCAGGTAATGTTTTTTTCAGATGAGACATCTGAAATACAAGCAACAAAAGAAATAATAGATAAATTGGACTTGATCACAATTAAAAATTTTTGTTCTTTAAGGGACACCATCAAGATAGTGAAAAAACACACAGAATGGGAAAATATTTGCAACACATATATCTGATAAGGGAACAGTAACCAGACTATATAAAGAACTCTTCCACTTTGACAATAAAAAGATGAATATCCCAATTAAAAGTGGAGAAAGGATTTCAATAGGCATATCTCCAGAAAAGACATATAAGTGACCAATGAGCTCATGAAAATATGCTGATAGTTATTAGTTATTAGATAGATACAAATCAAAACGACAGTAAGATAGCATTTCATAGCCACTAGGATGACTATAATGAAAAAGATGAACAAGTATTGACAAGGATGTGCAGCAATCAAAACTCTCATACATTTTGGGTAAAGATTTAAAATAGTTCCACTGCTTTGGGAAACATTTTGTCAGTTCCTCAAAAGATAAACATAGTGTTACCATACAACCCAGAAATTCCACTCCTGGGTGTATGGTCAGGAAAATGGAAAACATATGTTCACACATAAACTTGTACATGAATGTTCATAAAAGCATTATTCATAATAGCCAAAAAGTGGAAACAACCCAGATGTCAATCAACTGATAAATGAACCAACAAAATGTGGCACGACCATGCAACATTATTCATCCATAAAAAGAAATGAAGTATTGTTACGTGCTACAACATGGACAACATTTCCAAATATTATAATAAGTGAAAGAAGGCAGAATAAAAGGCCATGTGTTGTGTGATTCCATTTACATGAAATACCCAGAATATGTAAATATCCATAGAGATAGGAAGTAGATTAATGGTCACCAGAGCCTTTGAGAAGGAAGGAATGAAGAGTGACAGCTATTGGATAAAGGGTGGGTTTTTTTGTTGGAGTGATGGGAATATTCTGGATTATATCTTGTACAATGTTACGAACTATACGTTAGTACTATATATACAGGGTTGAGATTATATACGTGCACACACACACTCTTACACATACATGGTTAACCCTTGAACAACATGGGGGTTAAGAATGCTGACCCTCCGCATTGTCAGAAACGTATGTATAATTATGACTTTCCAGAAACTTAACTAATAGCCTACTGATGATCAGAAGCCTTACTGATAACCTAAACAATTGATTGACTCATATTTTGTATGTTGTATATATTATATGCTGTATGCTGATAATAATCTAGAGAAAAGAAAATGTTACGAAGAAAGTCATAAGGAAGATAAAATACATTTACTATTCATTAAGCAGAAGTGAATCATCATAAAGAGCTTCAGGCCAGGCACAGTGGCTCACATCTGTAATCCCAGCACTTTGGGAAGCTGAGGTGGGAGAATTGTCTGAGGCCAAGAGTTCAGGACCAGCCTGGACAACAGTGAGATTCCTCTACAATTTTTTTTTTAATTAAAAAAAGAAAAATATCTTCATTATCTTCACATTGAGTAGGTTGAGGAGATGGAGGAAGAAGAGGGGTCGGTCTTGCTATCTCAGGTGTGGCAGAAGTAGAAGAAAATCCAGGTATAAGTGGACCTGTGCAGTTCAAACCTACGTTATTCAGGGGTCAACTGTATATTTATAAAGAATTTATGTTACATATGCACATATATTCTAGTTTTTCATCTCTGTTCACTTATTCATACAAATTAATGAATTATATAAATATGTACTTGGTGCTTATCCTATGTGACGTGTCCATCAATATGGAAATCTGATATATATCACTCTTCATAAAATACCCAGTCTTGAGTATTTTGTTAGAACAGAAGAAATTGACTCGGAGAGAAATTGAAACTAGAAAAATGATGCTGTTGCTAATAACAAGTACCTGAAAGTGTGAATGTGGCTTTGGAACTTGGTAATGGGTAGAGGCTGAAACAGCTTTGAAGTGAATGGTGGAAAAAGCCTGCATTGCCATTAACAGAGCATTAAGTGTGATTCTGGTGAGGGCTCAGAAGGAGAGGAGAACTGCAGAAAAAGCCTCAGTCTTAGAGATACATAAGTGATTGTGAACAGAATGTTAGTTGAAGTATGGACAGTAAAGGTCATTCACATGGTGTTTTAAATGAAAATGAGGGATATTTTGCTGGAAACTGGAGGAAAGGCCATCCTCGTTACAAAGTGGCAAAGAAGATGGCTGAGTTGTGCCCATGTCCTAATGTTTTGTGGAATGCCGAATTGAAGGGCAATCAGCTAGGATATTTAGCAGAAGAAATCTCTAAGCAAAGTATTCAGGGTGCTGCATGGCTTCTCTCAACTGCTTATTGTAAAATGCAAGAGAGAAGTAAGTTAAAGACAGAATTTGAAACAAAAAGGAAAGCAGAATGTAAAGATTTGGAAAACTCTCAGCCTGGTCATGTAAAGCCTAAAAGAACATGTTAAGGAAAGTAAACCAAGGCTGTGTCTAAGCAATCCACTGATAAGATTAGTATGGATAGAGGGAAGCCCTGGAAGACCTTTTGGAGATCTTTCAGGCTGCCAGTCTCATCACAGGCCCAGAATGCTAGGGCTTTTAGGGCAGAATTGTTATAAGAGAGGGGCTCAGGGAGTTTGTAGAACCTCAGAGCTCAATGCCCAGGACTGTCTTAAGTCTCTGCTCCCTGCAGTGTGGTACAGGGCTCCTTGGCTGCCCAAGTTGTGACTCAAGTGGGCCCAGGGGTATAAAGGTCATAAACTATGGTGGTGTTCACCTAGTGCTGACTCTGTATGCTCACAGAGTGTAAGAGCTGTGCAGGCATGGCTACCTTCACCTAGATTCCAAAGATGCCACAGAGAGCCATTAGTAGGGCAATGCTTAGTGAAGCTGTGGGGGAAGGGCCTCTCCCAAGACTTCAGAACTGTAGAGCCACCAATCAGCACCTCCAGCCCGGGAGAGCTAAAGGTGCAAGACTCCAACCAGTATGAGCTGTGGCATGTGCTGTTCCCAGCAAAGTCCCAGGGATGGGACCCCCTAGGGATGTGGGTGTCCAACCCAGAAGATGGGACATGAAGTTAAAAAAGATTATCCTCAGACTTTGAGATTTAATGTTTGCCCTGTTGAGTTTTGAACTTTATAGGGATCTATTATTGCTTTCTTTTTCCAATTTCTCCTTTTTGGAATGGTAATGGCTATCCTTTGCCTGTCCCTCTATTGTATTTTGGAAGCACACAACTTGCTTGATTTAACAGGCTCTCAGCTAGATAGCAATTTGCCTTATGGTAAATGACACGAAGCTTTGAGTCTCACCCATAACTGACTGAACCCGCTGACACCTTTATCTTGCACTTCTCAGCCTCCAGATCTGCGAGAAATAAACTTCTATTTTTAAAAAAATACATTGCCCAGTCTCAAGTCTCTTGTTATAGTAGCACAAACAGATGAAGACAATAGTTAAAGATGGGACTGTGATCTTTTTGTATGGGAGTATAAGTTCATGCAAGGAACTCACCACAAGGGTTTGTACTTTACAGGATCAGTAAGTCACTGTTGAAGAATTTAAGGCAGTATCTGAGTAGCCAATTTCCTGTGTCATCACAAAGATAGGTTTAGCTGTCACCATGGCATCTTACACTTGCCCATATTATGGAGACTATTGAACAAACTGTGCTGTTGGTAAAGTCCATTTATAGCAGGCAAGTACTCTTTGATTTGTGAATGTATTCACTCCATATTTACTTCCTCCAACTTTGTCTTCTATTTGTTCAAAATTGGTAGACAAAAGTTGATATGACTTACTCCATCACCTTTTCTGGAGATATTATTTGTAGTTCATTAGGAGATTTGTAGATGACACAAGTTTGACATACTAAGATATAAATTCTCAGTAGTAGTATTATAGACATTTGGTTGAGTAGTGTTTAGGTTGTCACTGATATTTTCTCAAAATCATTCTCTCTGATATTTTCTCAAAATCACACATCAAAGAGGATGATTTACTTCTGGGGCAACACTGCAGGTAGTTCTGCCTTATCTCAACAATAACTACAGAAAATAAACAACAACAACAGACTGAAAAATTACTAATATTGCATCATGAGTAATAGTCACTGTTTGTGGAGTTAAACTGCCTTTGTTAAATTCTAGCTTCTACAAAAATGGAAAAATTATCCAGGTGTGGTGATGTGTGCCTGTAGTCTCAGCTACTTGGGAGGCTGAGGTGGAAGAATTGCTTGAGCCAGGGAGACTGAGGCTGTAGTGAACCATGATCGTGCCACACACTCCAGCCTGAGTGATAGAGTGAGACCCCCATCTCAAAAAAAAAAAATTCTGGCCTCCACTACCTTCTTGCTTATGCCTCCTTCAAGTTACTTAACTTCTTCATGCCACAGGTTCCTCATCTATAAAGTGAAAATAATAGTAACATCTATTTCATAGTGTTGGGAGGATTTAACAAGTTAATAAAGTTAATATACCAAGCATTCAGAAGTGTCTAACCTAAATATACAAAGTGCACAATAAATATTGGTTTTGTTATAGTTCTTTCTTTATTTTCATTTAGCAATTAATATCTTTCTCATAAAAAAGGTTCATTTCACTCTGCTCACATATTTAGGACACTTTGAAATTCTTACTTCTCTGAAAATGATTCCAATCTTTGCTTCTGTGCAGTGACCAGCATTTTGAGTGAGAGTCCATTCTGTATTTGATAAAATAAAATATTTTTACGAAATAGTCAGAAATCAGAATACTTTGTATATTTATTTCCAGAAATTATTTTTTAAATCACAAAAGTGTAAAGTCACAGAGACAATTCAATACAACTATGGTGTTACGGTTAACAACATGATGTTTGATTTCGAGTTGATCAAAATATAAAGATGAAATTCTACTACACATGTAAAAAGAGTGCCTTCTTGGATTAGTCCCCAAATAGTGTATGCAAAATAAGTTTAAGAAATCTAAAAGAAAATGAAACATAATAACTTTTATAGCAATTTATCTTCAAAATTAATTTTAGTAGCTCAATAGGAAAATGGAAGTTGTTTAGTTATCACTAATTGCTTACCATGTATCAGGCAATGTGCTAAGCACTTCACATGGATTATTTTATTTAATCATCAGAATGAGCCTTTGAAGTAGATGCTATTAAAGCCCTATTATATGTGGAAAGGGAGCCTCAAAGGGATAAAGTCTCAGCCAAGATTCTAAGCAGAGTCACTGACTCCTGCTTCTGGCTTCTAAAGCAGTTTGCTATAGTGTCCTGACAATTTTTTTTTTTTTTTTTGCTTATTGCAATGTAGTCAAATGTATCCATTTTTTCTTTTATATGTAGATTTTATTTCTTGTTTAATAAGTCCTTTTTGATCCAAACATTATACGTGTATTCACTTTTGCTTACTTTAAAAAATTCTTATTTTATATTTAGGTCAGAAATCCATCAAGAATGTTGTATGCGTGTTTGCAGTGTGTTGTAAGGATCTTTTTTTTTTTTCCTTCAGTGAAGAACCAATTGTCCCAACAAGATCTTTTGAATTGTTAACCCATTTGTCAAATTCATTTAAAATGCCGTTTTAATCTTAAGCTAAATCTGTATATCTGTGCGTGTGTGTGTGCGTGTGCGCGCGTGTGTGTGCGTGTGCATGTGTGCGCGTGCGTGTGTGCGTGTGCGTGTGTGTGCGTGCGCGTGTGCGTGTGTGCGTGTGTGTGCGTGTGTGTGGGCGCGTGTGCACGCGCGTGTGTGTGCGTGCGTGTGTGTGTGTGTGTGTTTCTGGACTTATTCCATGACTAGTGGTCTGGCAGTATGCTTTTATTGTACTCTTTTAACTGTAGTTTTAAAATATAATTTGCTATCAAGTAGCAGAAATCCTTAGCATTGTTCTTTTCACATTTGTCTGGACTGTTTCCACACATGCTACAACCTGATATATTTTGAGAATCTACTCCTGGAAGGCAAGAGACCAGTCAGATTCCTCTTTGGATTTACCCAAAGTGCTTGTTATTTATCTATTGTTTCTCTACTAAAGCCCATCATTTTATATTTTGTGCTGTGATGTAAAATACATTTTTTAGACTCTATATGAGTTTAGTTGGCTCCCTGTTTGCGGCCATGAGGAATTGGAGGGTCATTTTCCACCTGGGTTTCCAGAAGCAAAAGACAGTGAAGGCTCTCATTTCCTCTTTCACCTGGTGCTCCCATGATGATCTGGTCCATGCCTTTCAGTGATCTGAGCACTAACTATGCTATGCCTGCTCAGTGGCTGATGTACCATTTGCTCCTCCAACCATCCCACTCTGCCTTCTGAACAGTAGCTGTGCCCTAATATGTTGCAGACTGAGCATCCATGGGGAGGTATCTCTTAGAGATCCCCATCCCCATTGCTGGTATTTTCCTCAGAAGTAGCCATGAGTCCACTCTCAGAGTTTCAAGCACCAATCCTATAGGGGCTTCCCCTTTAATCTTCTGCTTTCTGGTAACATTACAACTTCCATTTCATTTCCCCAGCCTAAAAGTTGCTGACAGCTTCCTATACGTTCGATCTCTTGTCACCTTTCCCAGTTTGCTTTTTCAGAATTTCAATACTCATCTTACTAATTATTCCTATTAAACATCCTCTATCAGTAATACCTAGTGTGGTTTTTGCTTTTCTGCCTTGCCTTTGACCTATTTAGCTACAGTTCCTATTTCAATGCATATTAGTAGTAAATCTGATATGTTTAAATTGAATCCTAAATCTAATTATCTATTGCAATTTTTCCTTGGTTCAGTATTTTGGGTAACATTTTGAATACTCAAACACTTTTATTTCATTTTTTTTTAATGTAAAAACAATTCAAATAATTACAAAAACCTTTTTTTCTTCCCTCCCTAAATTTTAATGATTCCAGATAGCCTTTTTTTTTCTTCTGCACTATAACCAGGCTAAAAATTAAAATGGAAAATATTTGTTATTCAAAAGTATTTTTTATGAATGTCTTAGTTAAATTTGTATCTCATCTTAGAATAAGACAACATAAAAAATGCTTATTCCTTTTTTAGATAATGGTTCAAAAAAATCTTTTTGGTAGTACCTACCAGCCAGACCAATTAAACTTTGGCTTATGTATATTTATGAGGCAGGCACTTTAAAAAAAGAAAATAAGATACCTGTATGACTTAATGGGGTCTAAATACCATTAAGGAAAACTGCTTTTAAATTTAAAAGAGAACAGATGGGAAAATTCACATGGTATTTTGGACATAATTCCAGCACAAAGCAGAAATGTAAAAACAGAAAACAACCAAAAGTTGGACTGAAATGTTAAAAAACAATTCTGTGTACTGCACAAATTCCAGTAGTTTTACAAAAGTAAATAGTGTGGTATTAAAGGTTACATACTATCACAGAATCCATATTTGTGTGTTTTATCTATATCTTCAAAAGATATATTTGCATATACACATAGCCAATCACCCACTCGACAGATGTAGTAGCAGGTTTTGATGACTTGTGCAAAACATTAAGAAGTAATTAGGAAAACATCCAAAGCTAGTCAGCACATTAATAGGTCCAGAAAGTTCATATTGGGTTTCCTTATATTTGCTAGGTACTCTCATTTTCTGAGAATAGGTCAATTGTTTCAACAGTTACAAATCAGTTTAATGTGTAAAATAATCACACCTTGTCATGCATTCATGCAAAAAAAGCCCTTCCTTCACTCTTTTGCTTCTTATTTGTAGACTGTTTTGGGTGTGCTGATTCCATGCCATTTAGTATTTTTTATAAATTTGCACATTCAAAAAAGCAGGTGATTAACCTCCTTTTAACTGATTTTCTGTTTGAGTCCCAAAGTGTCCAAAATGATGCATTAATACCCTGACACTAAATGTAATAACAGCTTGTGGCATAAGCCAAGTGATTGACTTTTTTTGGTTTGAATGAAAAACGTTATTTTTACCTATGAAAATGTAGTTATTAATAGAATAATAGTAGATTCTTCATTACATAATCATTTGTACTTGCTCACAGCACAAAACATGATCTTATGATACCAGGCTATTGTGAAGAAACAGAAGAAACAAGAGACACAGAGAGACTTCTTGACTATGGTTACTATTTCAAAACCCTTAAGAATGGAATGGAGCAATTTCTGGTTACTGTTATAGCTGTAATATCAGGTCAACATTTTACATTGATTTGCCATTTATTTCTTTAAATTTCTACTAAAATCTTAAGGTAACGTTTAAAAATGGGTAAAAGAGATGTTTCCAAAAATTAACATGTAAATCTCTGCATTTGGAAATGCTAAAGTCAAAATTGTATGTGATTATAAACATGACCTAAAACATTCATATTACTTGGCATATTCTTATAGTCAAAGTAAAATTGTTTATTAATTAGCTATAATTCAGTTAAAGCACACATTTTTTTGAAATTGCTTTACTTCTCCACTGATCACTAGTGGTAGAGAAAGGGTCACAATTTGAGTAAACCTGTCATGTCTACCAATGGCTCATCACACTGAGGAGTAAACCATGGAGCACAAGTAGCAATGAGATGTGGTGATTGTCTGGCTAATTGTATCAATGCAGTCTGCAGACAGTAATTCAGAACAGGAAAAAACCTTTAGGATTTAACATATTGAGTTTGCCTCTCTATTGATCAAATTAATTGGATGATTTCCAAATCTCCACTTTACTGAATATTTTATTGACACAACCTTTGACCAAGAAGCATATAGATTTCAAAATGCCTGTTCTTATAGACAGAAAATCAATTTGGTTATTTTAATAAATATAATTGAGCAAAATAGTTGGCTGAACAATTAAAGGATAGCTGCTATCATTACTTGGTTTGTATAGGACAGGAAAGTGGAATTGAACATGGAGGAAACAGATTTTCAACACTGATGGTGCCATGAGGGAATGGTATTAAAGCAAAAGAACCAATATAATAATTTTGCATTTATGCAGGAATATTACTTTATAAAAACAGAGTAGACTTCAGATGTTTATTATACATTTTTATGTAATTCAGTAACAGATAAGACAAAATATGAATTTTATGTTATTCAAAGAAATATTTTTTTGAGAAAACAATGATTAAGTTGTCATTAGAAGACTGTACCAAGGCTATGCTGACTTTTTCAAGATGGCATGGGTTAGTCATTGAGAACCAGACCTCTTATGCTGGAACCTCAACTTTACCTCTTACTAGTCTTTTAGTTTCTCTGTGTCTCAGTTTTCTGTTTTGAAAACTTAGAAAAATAATGACACTTCTCTTATAAAGTGACTGTGATGATGTAAGTTAACAAAGAAGTAAGTTAACTCATTGAAATGAATACTTAGAGAAGAAAATGCCCAATAAATTTTAGTGATGATTATGTTCTCATCTTGAAAGAACAAATATATACAGTATTCATTTCCTAGTGAATTATCATAATGTCCTAAAACCAACTTTCTAGGATATAATTTTAAGTTAAAAATGTTCATTTGAGAGTTTTGGTCATTTTAGCATTCATTTCTTTTAATTGATTAGAAAAATATTATTACAATACCTCCATTAATGGCATGATTTGAAGTGAGAAAAATATACATAAACATATCTACATTAGGACAAAGGAGTAAATGCAAAAAAAAGTAAGTTTAACTTACATTATTATAATCCCTGAAACTACGCTGTACATAGATGACAACCATTAAGCATGAACTTATCCAAAGATCTAACTTTAATTTAAATCTTTTAAAAGCACTCTAAAAAGATTAAATGAATTTTCTGACTACTTCTTTTGTGGTAGATGTGATTTAACTACATTCAAGTGCAATTAAAAAAACATATTTCAAAAGTAACCTTTTGAGCAATATCTGGAAATACTTGCTTTTGAGTGTAATCTGAGCATTCCTAAAATCCACAATCTAAACCATCATAGAAATGTGAACATTTATTTGAAAGCTTGGTTGATTAAGAACAATAACATTAGAAGTAAGCCAATGCTTTTAAATTCCATGTCTCCTCAAAAACAAGCATATTCATTCCAATGATATTTGTTCTGGGCACTGGTAATTCATATCATCATGTAATTTTTAAAAAAATGTCCATATGCAGATATAATATAAACTATTTGCTATTTAGTAATGCTATTTTACATAATTAAGTCATCATGGCTTCATTTTTTCAACAGAGGAATGAAAGCCTATCTATACTCTATAACAGATGACCAAACTGTATCAAATTGTGTCTCCAAATGGGGACAGAAGCATTGGTATGTGTACATTTTTATTAGAGCAGAAGTGAATCCAAAATACAATCTCTTGAGTTCAATTATAAAACCCATATGCTTGAGTGAATGCATGGTAAAAATGTGCAACTTCATTACACATTAGAGGCACTACAAATTTCGGCTTTGATTCAAAAACACTCAGACTGTTAATGTGGCATATACTACTAAAAGGCTAATATCATTGCTGTGTGGAGTGATGTAAATGGGCAAGTGGAAACATCTGTATTTTCTCTGCTTTAAGAACATGGTCTTTTAATCCAAGGGCGTATCTGTGTAGAGGAAAAGGCCTATAATAACAAAGAATGCTTAGAATGCTTATATTTTGATTCCTAGTGAAGAATAATAGCAAAGAAAAGAATACACAGGGCCATTGGAATTAGCAAAGTTATAGCTTAACCACTAGTGCCAATATAAACTTAGTCTTATGGTCATGAAGTATTCTTGCTCCTTTTCTCAGATGAATTAAAGATGAACATCTTTAGATGGGTCTTTAGAAAACTGAGATGAGTACTAAGTGAGAATAGCAGCCTCAAGTACCTGTAAAAGGAAAATGGAACAAATTCCACATAATCTTTGGGTTTATAAATCTGAAGACTCAGTGAGACATCAAGAAATGTCAAGATGAAAATATATTTTAATGGTATACAAGTGGTAACTAGAGGACTAGTTAATTCTCAATAATTAGCTTATGCTTCAAAGATATGTATTCAGTAGTTCCTGTACTTAAAAACTATCTCCAGGAACAAAAGTTTCAACTTTTGTTCTTTTGTATTTCTAGAGGAACCTAATATGAAGCAATAAACTGGAAGATGAAGTTTGAGAAATCCAAGTTCTAGCTCAATTAGCTGGCTTGGGAATCTGAAAAAGTTGAAATTCTCATTTGCCTGTGTAGCAAGCAGACATACACTACCTCATGGAACCATTGAAACTTACTGATACATGCAAATCATTTTGAACTCATTAAAATGATTTTTTAATATGACATGTATCGCTTTATATTTTTTCTATATTTATTCTTTAAGAGACGGTGGTGGACAGACTTGAAAGCAGCCCCATGATCATTACCTCCTGGTGTTCATGCCTTTGTGTAATTCCCTCCCCTTCATATGGGCAAGACATGTGACTTGCTTCTAACCAATGGATTGCAAAAAAGTGCAATGAAATGAAAGTGATTACATGTATGTGATTCCTCAAGAATGTAACATTTGTCTTGCTAGAGCCCTTACATGACTGTCTTTGAAGAGGCAGGCAGGCTGCCATGAATCTTACTGCAAGGAAATAAATTCTGCCCACAATCTGAGGGTTCTTGGAAGTAGGCTTTTCCCCCAGGTGAGCCTCTGATGAGAACCCCATCCTGGATGACATTTTGAGTGCAGCCTTTTGAGACCCTAAGCAGAGGAGGACCCAGCTAAGTTGTGCCCAGTTTCCTGACCCATGGAAACCTTGAGATTATAATTGTATGCCAATTTAACCTGCTAAGTTTGTGGTCATTTGTTACACAGCAATAAAAACCTTGCAAAAAAAATATGCAGATATTGCATGCATGTGTTTATTGGAATATAGCACATTTGTGTATTAATTTATACATTTAGTTGGATAAGTTTATGTAGCTCACAACCCCTTTCCTGTATAATTGAGTTATTGCTGCCATCCCAGCATAGAAATGGCCTCCAGGAATGTCCTGGTGCCTGCTGTATCACCTCACTCAGCAGCTGGACTACAGTGGGAAGAATTGGAGTGGAGGAGAAATAAAGTGAGAAATATATGGAGCCAATGTTAGTCGGTGAAAAATTCATCAAAACCTTGTATATCATATATGAAATAAACCTGAAAAAATGTCCCCAAATTTGACAATTCTAACAAGTTGTGAAGCTGAGAGTAAATTTCCTAAGGTAAAAATAAAAAGGATTTTTGGTCAACCATTTCAGGGGAGAAGTTGGATATCTTTCTACTCTCATTATAGAAAACAGTATATCAAGATCATTGTTATATTAAGAGGCAATAAAAATTATGTAGTCAAAACTGTAAGAGAACAAAATTCTGTAGGAGTTGTATTATTTTCTGTCCTTTTTTGATATTGGTGGTATTTTTGAGCTTTCAATATTGGCAATATTTTATAATTTATTTTTCATCCTAAATAAATATTTACTTTCATTTCTAATTATAATTAGACTCCTTTTTAAATGAGGATCCAAAATTGTGTAAGCTTCAAGTTCCATAAAACCTAAATTCCTCTCTGCATGCAAAAAAAGAGAGTATTTTTAAGTGATACTAGCAGCTACAGTAAGATGAAGGCAGATAATAGTCCACTAGAATAGGCAACATAAAATCACTACTGATAGACAAGAATGATTTTAGAGGGGTGTTATGGCCAGAAAACAGAGGAAGAGAATGGAAAATGATGATAAGTGCTGTAGCATGGTGGCGGTGGGTAGTCACAAGTTCTGTGAACAGTTTGGCACTGAGATTTGGCAAACAGAGTAGGTGGCAGATGGAGGTGAATGTGAGGCCATTGGAATTTTCTTTTCTGTTAGGAGTCTAACTTTGTACGCTGCTAGGAATGCTCCAATAGAAAGGGAGAAATTTATAATTTAGGTTACACAGAGGTAGCTGCATGTGGTAGCATCCTCCAAGATGACTAACTCCCAAGGATCTCATCTCTTGGCATTCACAACCTTGTGTGGACCTCTTCCAGTTCCATCAGGGTTAGTTTGTGTGACTAAGACTATACAACAGAAGTGATGGGGTAGGAGCTTCCAAAATTGGGTTATAATAGAATACAGCTCCCACTTGGTCTCTGTCTCTCATTATTTGTTCTGGGGAAAGCAAGCTGCTATCTTGTGAGCAACCCTATGGGGAGGCTTAAGTGGTGGAGAATTGAGAACGGAGACCTCCAGTGAGAAACTGACCAATGGTCACGTGCATGAGCTTGGAAGTGGATCCTCAGTCCCAGCCCACCAGTGCTACGATGGAAGTCCTAGCTGATAGCTTGGCTGCAAACTTGTGAGAGATCTCACCCAGATTCATTCCAATTAAGCCACTCTTGGATTCTTTACCCTTAGATACTGGAGATAGTAAATGTTTGTTGTTTTGAGCTGTGGTATTGCAGAATAATCTGTTATGCAGCAATAGATAACTAATGGATCACAAGAGTAAAGTCCTTGAGAAGACAAACTAGGAAGTGATATACAGCATAATTGGATACATTGGATGTTAATAGAGACAGGGATCTGTCTATCTGTTTAACAGGAGAGAAGATAGAGCATATGGGTATGGATACACCTAAGTTGGTAGATATGTCTGCTACCTTATCAGAAAATTTTATTTTTATCCATTTCCTTTTCTGAAGTAAGAGGCAAGATTGTAAATTTCAAGTAATTTGAAGGGGAGGTGGAAGGGATTATATGCTTAAGAACTGTAGAGGAAAAAACAAGAAATAGTCACCATGGAGAATGAGAAAGAATGCTAAGTATAAAAATATAATAGGACAAGGTTAGTGTTGAATTCTGTTTTGAGGTTTGTGTGTTGTATTTAAAGCAATTTCAGTCAACTAATTCTGTGATTTTTTTCCCCCCAGCAATATTTAGTTGCTTGGAGAAAGCATAGTGAATGTCTGGGTTTAACTGAAGTCACTGCTTGCTAAATGAATGCAATGAAAGATGAGAGGACAGGGGATTAAGGGTATTTTGCAAAGAAAGAATTTCAATGTTGAATCTTAGAATCTCACCCAGGAAAGAGAAGGAAGAACAATAGCACGAGCAACAGTGAAAGAGAGGTGGTGTAGATGATGAATTGGAGGTCTTGCTAAGTGTGGTTGAACAAGGTAGTACCTGAGAGAAGGAGGTAAAATGAGTTAAGCTAATGAAGGAGTGGCTCATCGGAAGACAAGAATTCAGGATGTGGTAATGGAATGTGTGGCTAAGGTGGAGTAGGGCAGGGTGGGGAAATGTATTGAGGTTTTGCTAGGAGAGACTGATTAGTGGAGTTAAATTAATAAGTTCAAGAGGAAAAAAAAAGCAACAGTGAATTCTTGAGCAGAGAATACCTGCAGAAATGTGGGATGATAGATACTAGTTAACCACAAGAGCAAGAGGGTCAAGGCTAGTGTAGTGGTCTGAGGAAATGGAATTCAGAGTCTCTGTGGATGCCAAACCATCTAGAAAATGGTTCTTGTTACGTTGGCAATGGAAATCAAACCTTAACTAAAGACCTTTTACTGACAAAACTCACAAGCAAATGAAGTAAAGAGTAAAGTCAGGCCATACATTGCTTCTTTAGTTTCACCTTGCGTGACAGCTTGGAAAGCAGTTTGGATATAAAAAATGGTTATCTCAAGCCTCCATGCTGGAGAGTTCTGGGGGCTGCTGACCAGAGGTTTTCTTTATTATTATTATTTTGGATTTTTTTTCTTGTTTATTTTTATTTATTACTTTTTTTTTGAGACGGACTCTCACTCTGTTGCCCAGGTTGGAGTGCAGTTGTGCGACCTCGGCTCACTGCAACCTCTGCCTCCTGGGTTCAAGCAATTCTCCTGTCTCAGCCTGCAGAGTAACTGGGACTGCAGGTGCATGCCACCATGCCCAGCTAATTTTTGTATTTTTAGTAGAGGTGGGATGTCACCATATTGGTCAGACTGGTCTCGAACTCCTGACCTCAGGTGATTCACCCGCCTCAGCCTCCCAAAGTGCTGGGATTACAGGTGTGAGCCACCGTGTCCGGCTATTATTTTGAGTAAGCCAGTGTCATTGCATTCAGTAGCAGCCCTGAGCATAGCATAAATTTGTTGAGGTTTGTAAAATCTAGCCAGAAGCTAATTAAAATGCTGCCTCTCCTAGCCTGTACTATTTCCCAACAAGTTTGGGCTCTCCTAGAGGTGGGAGTGAACACAGTGGTCAACAACATAATTCAGCACTTGTTTAAGTCCATAGTAGGCACTTAAAATGCTGTTGGATAATTAAGTCAATAGTAAGTGTGGAATGACAAAGCGGATTTTCATTCACACTAGGGACATATCATTAGAGTCTAGGGATAAAAATATGTATAATTTGAAAAAACATTGAATCTCATAATAGAATTTTACATTTAGAAAACAGAAATATGTCTATTTTTATTATGAAATAAAGTGATGCAAAAAGTACAAAAATAATATAACAAATAACCATGTATATATTGCCCACTTAAGAATTAAGGAAAACAGACATAATTGAAACCCTCTGTGCCTGAATCCAGTCACTTCTTTCAAAGAGGTAGTTTTCTCAGTCTTATTTATTATCCTCCAAGCCCTTTTTATAAGTTTTTAAATTATATATCTATAAACAAAATATTCTCAGGCTTTACGTGTTTCTAAACTATGCAAATGGCTTCATACAGTATGCACCACTCTGGAACTTGTTTTCATTGCCCTCATTATTATGTTTTAGATTTATTCATGCTGCTGCATGTAGCTCTGGCTCATTCATATTGATTGATGAATAGCTGCTGTGGTTTGAATGTGTCCCCCAAAATTCATGTGTTGAAAACTTGATCCCCAATGTGGAGGTTTTAGGTGAGGCCTTTAAGAGGTGTTTAGGTCAAGAGGTCTGTACCCTCACAAATGGATTAATGCTGTTGTCAAGGAAATGTGTTTGTTGTTAAAAGATGAGTTCAGCCTCTGCTTTCTCTTTTGCCCTCTTTTTGCCCTTCTGACTTCCACCAGTGATGATGCAACAGGAGGGCTCTCACAAGACGCAACTGTTTGCTCTTGGACTTCCCAGCCTCCAGAACTGTGAAAATAAATTTCTGTTCATTATAAATTCTCCAGTCTGTGATATTCTGATATGGCAGCACGAAAGGGACTAAAATAATAGAATTCCACCCTCTGCATCTATCATAATGCATATATCTGCTCTCCTGTTGATGAATATTTATTTATAGTTTTTCAAATACTAATGGGATGCTGCAGTGAGCACTTTTAGAATGTATCTGGATGCACATGACTGATAGTGAAATTGCTGGGTCCTAGGTCATGCATCTCTTCAGGTTTTTGATATTTTGGTAAACTGTTCACTGAAGTGGTTGTGAACTTGACACTCCCCTCCTTAACACTCTTTGTTTCTAGATATCCTCTCCAGTATTTTACAAATTTTAGTCTGATGGTTCTGAGATAGAACTTCATCATTTTAATTTAAAGTGCCTGACAACATGTAATTTTAGTAAAAACAAATTCTGGAGTACCAAGCTCAACAGATATTTTTTTAATTTTAATTTTTTTTTTTTTTTTTTTTTTTTAGCTGGTAAAGTAACTCAGTAGGCTGTCTCTGAGGTTCTTACTGTACGAGTGAAGTTGACCTGCTGCCCTCGGGAGATGTATGGAATCTCCTAAGGTGAAACATGAGGTGTTTTGATAGCGAAAGATTATCTTGGTTTTAAAAGGTAGAGAAATGCTGGGTAGGAAAAGCAAGGCCAAATGGAATCATATTACTTCTATCAGTACAGGATAAAATAAAGGCAAGATTGGGGCAATTAAAAAGTAAGAAGTGATTTAAGGTGAAAGGGAGAGAATGAGAATAAAATGAGCTTATTGAAATTGTGGGTGTTACCTTGGTTTCTTTTGAGTCTGCCTATTTACATCTTATTCTTAGTTTGCCCTTTAACGTCACTGGGTTATGCAATTATATCTTACTTAGGGCAAATTGCTGCTGATAATAATCACAGAATCATAGAATTATAGAATGGGTAGAAATCTTAGGCATTGTTTCTTTTTACAAATGAGAAACTGAAGTACAAAGAACAGGTGCACAGTCATAATAAACAGGTTTTAAATAAAACTATTGGAGGAAGAGACAACTAGGGCTCTCTATTTACTGGTCCATGTTTATTGTGGAATTAGCCTGATTACCAATATTGATGAAATAAACCCCTTCTACAACGATGAGATGATGGTTGAAAGCACAGGCTTAAGCCACAGATGCCTGAGCTTGACTCCCAGCTCAGCAAATATGAAATGTATAATCTTGATCAAGTAACTTGACTTCCCCAGCCTCAGTCTTCTCATTTGTAAAACAGGGAAAGTTTTCATTCCTGCTTTTTCTGGTGTCGTGAAGAGTAGATGAGATAATATCTCACCTTCTGATACATAGTAAGCAATGAACAAAGGGTAAATATTATATTTTTATTTTAACACCTGAGTGTTTGAGACATAATTTAGTAATTTAATGTCCTGACATGAACTTCCAAGGGCAGAAGGGGGAAGGTTTCACTAGAGCTAAACAGGTCAGCAATGTCTGGTCTCCATCATAAAATAGCCTGGGATGTCTTTAACTATATTTTTAACCTGAATTTAGTAAGTTTTTAAATGCAATCCTCTGAAACGTTCTCTATTTGCTTAGTTATGTGTTTCTCTTCTAATGAAACTATGTCTTATACAATACTTTGGAGTCTTTGGAGGAAATGGAAGCAGAGTAGTTTTTCTCCCTGTGTCTCTAGTGTATTTCTTTATGGCTGGATTAAGATGGTCAAATTTATCTATTTCCTTTCTACTCAACCTTTTATTTCTAAACTCTAAAATATGCCTACCTTAAATTGTTCCATCATTTTTGAAAATGGAATTATAGCCACTTAAAAAATAATGCTGAATCTTTTTACATATGCCATATCTTTTATGTACCCCAATATGCCTTACATTTTAATAATTAATCTTACCATTATTTTATCTTGCTTTTATGTCTATTCCCGGCTTCTGTTTCAAGATAGCTGACTGAGCACATGTATACGCAGAAGTTAACCTTTTTTCTCTCTCAAAATCCTACTGAAACAAAAACATGAAAAATAATAATAAGTCTATAATCAGTGCAGAGAAAAATGAAATATTTCGTCAGTGAACCACTAGACTGAGAAAGTTGTAAAAGCTCTAAAGCTGACAGATGAGATTTTTCCCTTGACCCTACAAAGCTAAAGAACTACTCATATGGTACAAATATAATGTAGTACTGCTCAAATGGTAGGTTTTCTCAGGAGCCAGAGCCAGGACTGGGGTGAGTTGAATGAAGTGAGTTGAATATAAAATTTGAGAGGGTACCCCCAAAAAACTTGAAAATATTTTGAAAAATCAAAAGTAAGACTTTGTTTTGCCTCATGCTCTGCCGTGGCTTGGCACAGTACTATCAGCAATTTTATCTTTATTTAAGGTTTTGATATTTCGTCTATTACAGAATTTTGCATTACCTTTGGATCTTTTAAAGAATTGCAGCAGAATATTATTTATGGTGATTACTGTGTGTTTTAGCTTACGTTTTGTGCCTGAGGCGCAAGAACCTCACTCACCTCATGCATCTCCCCTTGCTCTGGGCTATATCAGGAGTCCCCCTAAGATCAGAGGCAGCAGAAGTGTGCTCTGAGGCCATCTTTGGATATTATTTAAAGGTTTGTAAGTCTCTTTGCCAGAGCCCACTCTTAATGTGACTGGCTCTGATGTTTGACCTCAGGATAAAGCTTGGAGATAAGTTATTTAAATAACGTGACAACTTGTCCATGGGGAACTTATAGAATGGGCTTTCGAGTTTAGGGAGAGAAACAGAGGAGGGGCCTAAACACCTTTTGTAATATATGAGAATCACTTGTATGCCAAAGACAATATCCCAAGTACCTTAAAAGAAAATCAACTGAAAATATGCTCCATCTACCAGACCCTTTCCTGGTTATTTGCTACTGATTATTTCCTGCAATCAGCTGACCTGTGAACAGAACCCATACACCTTGCCTGGGGAACAGTGGTATTTACTTGAACTGGTGAAGCCTTCTTTAGTCCTTGGTATAGATCAATCACAGTGAACATGAGAAAAGTCAACATATCATAAAGATATACCTAACTATATAAAATGATACTCCCTCACCTTACAAAGTAAAGTTGATACCAGACATAGAAGAAAATTTTAAAATAGATGTTCATATCCCCAGAGATTTGAGAGGATACCAAATTCATAAAATAAGGATAGGCTGCTGCATGCAAATGAGTTAGTCAACGTTTGGAAAAACTTAGCGCAAATTCCAGATAATTTCAATACAAAGCTAGAAGAGTAGTGAAATAGGGGTATCACAACCTGAGTTTAACTTTCATATAAAAGGATAGCTTGATTCCTTATAGTATCTCTAACACTTAGATGAGCTGAGTACATGTTGATCTTATCTTGTCAGAGCAACAGGGTAGAGTTACTATAGTACATGGTGCCATCATTTTCAGTTATTCTCTACCCTCTCTGTTGCCATGTGACATAAAGCACCATCTTATAGGGGGAGCTTACGTCCCAACCCCTTTGATATTAGGCTTGGCCATGTGACTTGCTTTGGCTAATGGGCAGTGAGTAAACATGAAATATACCACATTCAATCAGAAGTATTGAGAATCTTGAGTGCCTTAGTCTGGTATTTTTCTGTTGCAAAAGAATGGCATGTCCTTTTCAGATTTGCTCCTGCAGCCTAGATTCTGGAATGAGTATATATATATATATATA
>NW_012119644.1:756964-829328 GCF_000951035.1 Colobus angolensis palliatus | reverse complement strand
TAGGGGGGGGAGAGAGAGTGTATATATATATATATGTAGAGAGAGAGAGAGAGAGAGAGAGAGAGCCACAGTCAACCTGTTAAAATTGACATAAAACCTGAGAGAGAAATGAGCTTTTTATGGTAACCCACTGAGGTCTGGAGGTTATTTGTCATGAAGCAAAGCTGATTAATAAAGTTACTGATTGATTTTTGACGTTGTTAGGAAAATTTATCCAGAACTTTAAAAATTAATAATATATGATAGTAACTAGAAAAAATATAGTTAGAATCATCTATTTCAAAAAAACAACAATCAAATAAAATGTGACCAAACAATAATTAGGAAAGGAAAAACTAAAGAAGCAAAATAATAAGAAACAGAAAATGGACTAAGAGAAAAATAAGGGAAGCTAGTAGAAATAAGAACGAGCATTTTAGAAATAATATAAATGCATTAAAATTCCTTATTTAGGTTATTGAGAAATAAAAATTAAAATCTGGTAATGTAAGCACTGAATTTGTTGGTTTCAGATTGTAACTCTCAGCATTCCAAAATTAAGTTTTAATGAAGATTTAAAAATATTTATGCAACATTTGAATGCTTTAAAAAGTACTCAACAGTAGTCATTTTCATTATCCCAATCTATTTGCTCGAGAGAAAAAAAAAGGTCAGGTGTGGTAGCTCATGCCTGTAATCCCAGTACTTTGGGAGGCTGGGGCAGGAGGATTTCTTGAGGCCAGGAGTTTGAGACCAGCATGAGCCAAAAGCAAGACCCCATCTGTACGAAAAATAAATTTACGAGGTGTGGTGGTACACACCTGTAGTCTTAGCTACTTGGGAGGCTGAGGTGGGAGGATCACTTGAGTCCCAGAGTTCAAGGCTTCTGACTGTGATCATGCTACTGCACTCCAGCCTGACTGCAGAGTCAGAAGTCACCTCAAAAAAAAAAAAAAAAAAAAAAGACAAAAAAATGTATAAATACACATACATAAATTTATATCCTGGAAAATCTCTGAAAATGGAATGTTTTCTCTATGATTATATTTCATATTATTTGATTGAATGTGGGTGATTAACCAGAATAATGCTTTCAGCAATATTGAGAAGTAAAGAGGAAACAAGTGCCTTGTCTTAGTTAAGAGTGAAATTACATTCCTCAAAGCACCTCTTACTCTGGCAAAAACAAAACACAAGCAAAATTCACATATGCATAAGAAAAGGAATCTCACTCTTCTGGGAAAACAAAACAGAAAGAAATATACACATTATTATTTTTTTTTTGGTCAACAGTTTATTTAGAGTCACTACAAAGTTATATTTAGAGTCACTACATAAAGTCCTGACATAATCATTAGTAGCGTCCCCATTCACTCTCAAAACTGACCTGGTTAGGTTGATAAATTCTTACAATTCATGTGCCAGCCGTACAATGATTTATTACTCCATATGTAATACGTGGCAATATAACCACAGAGAGTTTAGCCGGAGATCTTTACTCTTATTCGTAATAGTGTGCTATAGAATCCTGGAGGATTCAGAGAGGAAAATGGTAGGTACACAAAATGAGTCATTCATTGACCTATAATCTAAATCTATTACTGTCATTGTTTCTGTTTTAGTTTAGTCATCTATAAAATAGAGATAATACATAATTTTAGTAACTTCCTATATGTTCCACTAAAAGTTGGATAATGTAGAAAAGAGACCATTTTGAGTATTACATAGTGCTTTAAACATGTTAAGTACATTATAATTGTCTGATAATCATTTTTTATGCAGCCCTAAGGTTCCATTACATTCCCTGATAATCTAAACATTATTTAGAGCATTTGGAGTACTTAGCATTGTCTTTTTTCTCTTTGATAACCATGTATATAGATTCATCAAGATCATAATGTCTTGAGGCAATAATGTAATCTACCATTTACATAGGGTAATATTATCTTTAAAACTAACTTTTGAGCTTAATTTCTATAAAAGGAGAAATCATGTGACATTATTTCATTCCTATGATTTCCTTAGAACATCTTTCTTCAGATATAACCTGCAAAAAAGTCAGTCAGTCAGACCATTTTACTCCCTTTAAAGTCTGTTTCTCCCAACATACAGAGAGCCTACAAACAGCCCAAAGTTTAGGCTGCCAACAAAAGACATCATGAGAAAATTTCTCTATTTTCCTAGAAATGAATTGTTTATATTATTCTATAAATTCTTATAATGATGAAATATACTCCATCTTTATTAATGGCTTTTAAATAAGAAATATGCAATAAAAGTCACAATGAGAATCAGATTTGAATTTTAATTTCCCCACTATGCCTAATCTTCAAAGTCTTAAACTTTTACAGTCTAACTTTCCACCTACCCACATAGCATGGCTCTATAAACTTAATTAACAGCCTGTTTTAACATGAGTTTTAAATTATTTACATTTTAAACCCAGAATTTTAGCATCTCAGATGAGAGTTGATTTCACCAGACTCTGTCTTTGGTAAGGCCATTTCTTCTCTTATTTGAAGAATATAGTTCTTTCAGTTTTGTCTCATCCTGAATACTTTCAGAAGAAAGTAAACAGGGCATAAATATGCAGAGATAAGTCATGTTTACCTTGTTCTTGACCCTGCACAGATAACTGGTTTTACTAGTTACAAAAAACTATTTGTATTATATGAATAAGGATACTACTTTTTCAACATAATTTTTGAGACTGCTATACAACAGGGCACTTTAAGGAATACCATTGTGTGCAATGATTGCTATTGGCATTGATAAGATTCTCCGGAAAGTCTGAATTAACCATCTTAATTGTTGATGTATAAAGAGAAAGAGAAGCGTCTTTCCATGTGGCATCTTTTCAAAGGAGTACAGAGCCAGATGGAAATATTATTATCATAAGATAGGCATTTCACCATTTAGGAAGGTCGAAGAAAAGGCAAAAAATCAACCACCAACAGCAAGACAATTTTTCAGTAGTAGTTAGTCTTCAAGAATAATAATATTGAGCAAATTGTCTACAAAACTCGAGCTCTTCTATGGTAACTCTGTGGCTGAGAACAGTGTCTATGAACTGTGTCTGGTGCACTAGAGACTGCTTTAAAGTATGGCAACTTTAACAGTAAAGGGTGTTATTACATCATTATTGCTGCAGTGCAGCTAATGAGAGGAAGGTAAATGTTGCTCCTGAAAGTGTTAATTCTGCATCTCTCCTTGCACCTAATTAACACCAGGAAGGCCTTAGGCAAAAAGGAAAATAGGACCCTTGGGATTAAGTAATCTCATCTCTGACTCCAAGTCTACCTGTCAACCAGATAGAGGAAAGTAGCAGTTAGGATTTGCAATCTGATTTTTAAGCCTTTCTGTGGAGAAATAGATGTAAAGGTAGAATAAAAGGAATTTGCTTCAGTTAAGCTTCATATTTCTAGAGGACTGCTAAATCAAATTCACAACCTCTAAGACATCTAACAAGTATTTGCTTTTGCATTTAGTAAAATTTCACATTTTGGACTAAGAAAAAATAACATAAATTTTGAATTAAACAATATCTTCAAAAAAAAAAAAAAAACAGCAGTGAAGACTTGGAACCAGATAAATAGAATGTAGCCTCAGAGGATTTAAATAATAATGGCTTATAGTTAGAATCTCAATTTATGGTTAATTTATTACTTGTTTATAAAGGCAAGAAATGACAGCTTATCTTCAGCTTTGAGAGGGGCTATCATGCAGAAAAGAGAGCCAACCTGTTTTACACTGCTCCAGAAGGCACCATTAAAATCCTTGAGTTGAGGTTTCAGCGAGCTGATGATTTTGGCTCTCTACTGAATATGAATTTACTGTTTCCCACGAAGAAAGGAGCCTCCTGTCATGAAAAGTAGTCCAACTACCCATTGACCATCTGTAAGGGATGCTGTGTAAAGAATTCTTTCATTTGGTAAGATTTTGAATTAAATCGGTACTTTTAACTTTTTTTTGGCAACAGAAATTTTGAAAAATTGATATCTTTCTCAGATGAAAAAGATGAAATGATTCCTTGGCAAGTAAGAATTTTCACTGCTTAGGAAGAATATATTTCCACTCCAGCACCTATTGGGGCCCTTATGCTTCATTCAGAGCAAAGTGAAAGCTTACTCTCTGATTGAAAATAATGGTTTCAAAGTACTAGGGAAGATTATTTAGTTGAAAATAAACAAAAAACCCAAAAGCCTAAGACTTACTGAAATTTGCTTCATAAACTTATAGATTCATTCTTCAAAGTAAAAAAGCTGTCAACAACTTCAAGATATTATGAAACTAAATGAGCGTTTTGAACTGATGATTATGTCACAAACTGGATTCCCAGATGTAGAGATTTTCTGAACAAAGGCTTGGTCATTGTGGCAGTCAGCTCCAAGGTGGCCCCCAGTGATTTTCACCGTCTGGTATCTATGCCCTAGCTTAGTTTCCAACATTGAATCAAAGCTTCTCACACAGAATACTATGGATGGGTTCCTGTGTTTTTTTCTGAGGCTAGGTCATAAAAGGAGCCACAGCTTCCAACTTGGCCTGTTGGATCATTTGCTCTGGGGGAAACCAGTGCCATGCCATGAGGCCACTTATGCAGCTGTGTGGAGAAGTGCACCAGCAAGGAGCTGAGGCCTCCCACAAACAGTCTTGTGTCTGCCGTGGCCTTGGAAGCAGATCTTCTAGTGTAGCCTAATCTTCAAAAGATTACAGCCAGCCAAAATTTGACTAAAACTTCATGAGACCCCCCAGCCAAAATAGCCCAGTGAAGCTGCTCTGAAATTCCTGACCCACAGAAACTGTGAGATAATAAGTAATTATTATTTTAAGACACTATGTTTTGTGATGATTTGTTATGCAGAAGTAAAAACTAAAGCACTAATATATCAGTTTTCACGTAGAAATTTTCTTCTAGACACGTTCACTATGTTCATGATGATTGAGGAGAGATGGCCTCAAAGATTTATAAGCTCCATGACAGCAGGAAGTTACATTTGTTTTTTCACCCTTATATTCACAGTAGCTACCATAGTTCTTAGGAAAAGTTTATGTAGATCCAATAAAATTTTGTTGGATAGACGAACAAATAAACAAGATACATATTTTGAAGAATTTAAAGTTAATGAGGTAAAATTGAGACATTTATTAGTTGTTTTATTATAAATATCAAATTTCAATTTGTAAAAAGCAAATACCTTTTTGAGGAAAGAGGTAGAGAATTTTCCTAAATTATTAATTGTTTCTATAAAATATAAATAACATTTGTATTATAGTCAAGGAAGGCCTTTTTAACATGATGTGATTTAAACCGAAAGCTGTACAGCAACATATGTTCTTCCCTCTGCCTGAAATGAACCTTGCTTCCTTTCTCCAGGCTAAATTCCCTTATCCTTCAAGACTTAGTGTGGTTGTAACATCCATCTGCCGACTTTCCTGATTCCTTTTGATTATATTTGGTATCATACTGCATTTGAAAGAGTGGCATACTCAACTTTCTTTTTCAAAATAGCTTTATTATTTTTATAAAAATAATATATACTTAAGAAGAGTGAAATAATATGTTATATGACAATGACTATTGTATTAGTCCATTCTCCCACTGCTATAAAGGACTGGCTGATACTGGATAATTTGTAAAGGAAAGAGGTTTAATTGACCCACAGTGCAGCATGGCTGGGGAGGCCTCAGGACACTTACAACCATTGCAGAATGGGAAGTAAACACATCCTTCTTCACATGATGGCAGGAAGGAGACATATAAGCAGGGGAAATGCCAGATGCTTATAAAACTATCAGATCTCGTGAGAACTCACTCAGTATCACAAGAACACCATGGGGTAAACTGCTCCCATTATTCCATTATCTCCACCTGGTCCATCCAATGACAGATGGGAATTATGGGAACAACAAGATGAGATCTGGGTGGGACACGGCCAAACTATATCAACGATTAAATTATTTCTTTCTGTTACTAAGGTACTTAAATAAGTGATTGTGAAATTTAAGTCTCATTCCTACAGGTCTAAAAGCAGAAGAAGGTGCAGCTACAGGTTCTTGCAAACATTTATGCAAAAAAACACATTATAAATACATAATAATAGAAGACTTTTTAAGGTGAGGACTCACCTGAATGCAAAGATTTGTTTCTTTCCTTGTGCCTTGTAATCTTCCCTTCTACTGCTGGTATATTGATTTAATTCTAATAGGTGTATTAGTTTAATCATGTTTTAGGGAAATCTTCATTTTTGCAATATGAATGACATTTCTGCCTCTGAACCTGTGTCTAGCCTTAGGTGAATTCACAAACTGGACATTCTGTAAGTAGGAACGACCATTTTCCTATACATGTAAGTTGTACACATTGATTACATGACTCATCTCTCTACTACCATGGAGTAAAGAATGAATATTCAGGATGCCATAATTATTTAGGTCAACGAACATTTATCGGACATTTGTTAAATGTGAGGCATTGGGCTAGGTAGTCAGATTGTAAAGATGAAGAAGATAAATTCCTTACTCCCAAAGAACTTAGAATTTAAGTAACTGAAGAGGAACATATCAACCAAGGCTGCTTGACCTTTATTTTAAAGATTCTTTAGACACCTGCACATTCTCTAAGATATAAGTCCAGAACAGGAATTCTGTCTGCTCAGGAAAATGCTCGGAATATTTTCCAGCTAGATTATGTGGACTCATTGACAACAGCAGAAGAGTCTCGACTCGGGCATAGTAGACTATTTGAATGCTTTGAACTCATTCCACATACTGATGTAAAAACTTACTTGAATTCTTACTCTTTCAGGTACTTAAGTGACCATTTATTTATTGTAATAAACATGAAAGTTTGAATTTGATAGCAAAAACCAGTCAGACGAATTCTATCCTTGTATAATATAAATAGCCAAGACCTTAATAAAGACCAGAAACACTTGTACATCCTTAATGTGTTTCTAAGAAGGTCATTGTGAGCTGCCTTGCACACATTTCAATTCTGAATGGACTTTATTAATATTCCACACATTTGGCCTGAATAAGTGGCTCCTTCTTTTAACTGGGGCATTCCTAGACATGGTGTTATAAAATGGAGAGTTGAAAGGTAAAGCCATGGTAGCATGGTTGTCTGTCTGGACAAGGTCAGAAGTCAGAAATAGGCAAAGAAAATGTTAGAGCTGTGAGCAGTGTGAAATGTGTATTTCCCTTGGAAGCACTGGATGAAAGGGCAGATAGGGAAGCACGTAAAATGAGCACTGCTAATACCTCAATTTGGTGTAACATCCACATTTTAAAATCAACTACCAGGACTCACGACTATTACAAACTACAATTAAAAACATTCCAAGTGTGTTTCTAACTAAAACATATGTAATTAAAAAATATTTCCATTTGTTCTGTGGAACTGCATATCGAACACATATATATAAGTAAGAGAAATGCAGGAGCCTGCCTGTTTCTTATTTAGAAAACTGTGTTTAGCAGGGGAAAAGAAATCAATAATGCCTGTATTTTCCATTATGACAAAGCTCATAATTGTCCTGAAATGGACTTTTTGTACTCAAGGCTTATGATTCCAATTTGTCATTAGTGATAACTTGCGTCAGTGTCTAGAAAAGAGAAAGTTTTGGAGGAGACAAAAGAAGTCTTCTATCTTAATTTTCACAGCCATATATTGATGTGCACATTACTTTCATTCTTTCAACCTAAATTGAATGTAATATGTAAAATAGAATATCTGAATAAGTAGCTTGTCAGGAAGAAAAAGGTAGCATGAGTCCTGATGACTATGAGGGAAAGTATATTAAACAAATTATAAATAATATAATTACAAACCATTGTAGATCTACAAAATATTTCTTGTGTGATTTACTTAAGGATAGTATAGTCATTTAAGTTGCAAAGAATAGCCACAGAAGGAAGCGTACCTATTCTACCTAAATTCTACAGAATTCTCAGTAACAAAATAAAACTACAGATTCCCTTTCTAATGTTCAATGTGGAAGTAAAAGCCTTGTCCTTTTAGCTATTAAATACCATATCTTTTGATCACTGAGTCTTCCTCTTTTATTTATTTATAGATATGAAAGAGCAGGTAGAATTATGCACCACAGGTATCTGAGAATTTCAGTTTCAGAAGGAACAATAAGGATGGTGCCATCCAACCCGGCTATGCCACAGGAAAGACTCACAGAGGTAAAATGAGTGTCCAAAGACAGGAACAAATCTGGGGCTGGAATCTGGAGCTTCTTCCATTATCCTAGGCTTGATCTAAGGTCAGCACTGTCTAAGTCAATGCACATACAGTTTTGCAGTTCTAGCAAAAGAGCTAGATAAAACTACACATGTTCTGGTGCACACCAATGAGACCATCCGAGGTCATTATTTCTGTCTTCCAAGCTCTGCAGATCGGCACACTACTGAAACCCAATTAAACCACAAGGGGTGGGGAAACATTAAAAGTGAATCATTGACTGTTTAGGGAGAAATAGAAAGACAAGGCTTTCTGAGTCAGCTGAAACTTTCATCAGCAACTGGGCGTACCCTGTGAGGAAAGGAAGTCACAGGGGCCCAGTGAGATACCTCTGTCACCGTTTTTCTCCAGATTGTGCTTTCTTGAAGAGATACTGAATTTAAAATTGCCCAATCCTAACGTGGAGTTGTTTGGCAATGACAGGAGTTTAAAGGAGAGAGTTGGGAATTAGACCTTGCACGAAATAATCTACATCCCTGCAACTGGGTGCACCGTAAATTCTGGTTGGCTGAGCAAGGCCCTGCATTTTTGTTAACTCCCTTTAATTAATCTTGTCATAAGTCCTATAGTGAGGTGGATGAACTTTCAAACATTAAACAGTGGAATTACTCACCGGGTGGCTTTTCCCAAACACTCCAACCCCAATTAAAGAGCTGTATTTGGTTTGGGTTTCCTCAAATGGTGCTCCTGTTAACACTCATCAAACACAGGAAAAATAAAACAGCAATTTAACTGTGCCCGCAGTGTGAAAGGCTTGTGCAAATAATCAGCACATTTCTAACCGGTTAGTAATAGGCAGAGTGCAAAAAACAAATGACCAGATTTATACCATTGGGCAGGTCTGAAAGCAACGTTACAGCTGAAATATATTCATTTACAATTTAAAGCAAGCTTTTCAGTGAATAATTGTTTACATAATAGTGAAGAGTGCTTGTGCTGCACAACTGGGATCCATTTACAATGTGTTAACCAAATAATGCATGTTTACAAAAGATTTAGAGTTTGTTTTTGGAGAAAAGAATTGTGGTACCCATGCCAACAAAAGCAGAGCAGTATGTACAGTTAGTAAATCTTTTCTTAGCTGCAAAATTAGCGTCAAGTTGCTTGAGCCCGTAAACTACGTCAGCATAAGTCACTCTGATTAAATTGATGTGTGAAGGTAGTATTCTTAAACAGCAGGTTGCTCCATTCTGATTTTTTTTTTTAAATCAGTCAAATAATGAGGTAGGGGTAGAGTTGCTTAACCAGGCCAAGGGAAAAAGAAAGCGGAATCATCTTAAAACGGCCATCCTGGATTTAATAGTCTACAACAAAACCCTAAGCAGGTCAACTTCATGGTTCAGCAATTCCTAAAAGCCTTGTCTACTTCCCCAAAGCTTATCGGTGATGGCTGGTGTATAAGAGCTTCCAATGAGGACTGATTTACAGCACTGAAGGGCTTTGCAGTGACAAAGGAGGGCCAGGGTCCTCAAGTGCTTTCTGTATTTTTAAGATCCCAGAAGATGATGTGGTTCTCTGATAGGAATCTCTTACACTTTACCATTGACATAAACAGGTCACAGTGCCTGCAAAAGCTTATGCAGGAGTCAGGAGCAGTCTCTCTCTCTCCTTTTTTTCTGGGTCAGAGTCAGATTTTATCGAGTCAAGCTATCTAATTGAACACACACCATGTGATAGGACCCAAACAGAGTGCATTAAAAATGAAACAGAAGGGGCCAGGTTTGTCTCAGGCTAGTGCTGTTACACACGTAAGTTTCAGACATCCTCTGAATACAAAACGATTTTTTTCCCCCTGCATTGACAAAAGTTGGTCTTGCAGGGAGAAAAAATAGTAGAGAATAAAACAAATACACACAAACACACAAATCTAGTTTCATGCTAGATATATCTGTTGTGAAGCAATATGTTGGCTGAATAGGGAAAGTCAGGTGGGTTAAAGTCTTGTGGCAGCCTGATTTAAACCATGGCTACACAAACCAGAGCCCTGTCCAGATCTCAGGAAAGTGAATTATATATAATAACACTTACAGTTTCCTACTACTATTAGATTTGCCTTCTTACATAAATGCTTAAGTTATGATAAAAAACAGGGCCATGTCAGTTCCTTTCAGTCTCAGCACATTTGCTATTAGCATAAGAAATGCTGCTTATGGCAGAGCTAGTCGGGCTTGAAATTTCTGAATTAATGGATTTGATTTCCTCTTGAGACAAACCATCAGCCTTGCAGTAATGGAAATAGATATAGTTGGTAAAACAAATAAAAAGCTGGCATGCAGATAAAATGGGTTTCGGTTTAAAATAGTAATGTTGTAATTGAAGTGAACAATTACAGGGTTGCTCCTAGGCACAAAAGAAATACTGTGAAAATGAAGTAATGTTTTTGTTAAGTATAGTCATTTCATGAAAATGTAGAGCTGCAGATGTCATTGTCTGCCAAAGGGAAAACTATACTTATTCTTCTATACAAAGATCACTTAATAACATTTGGCTAATTTTAATAATAATTGCTAATATTAACCCTATATTTCCCTGGGAGTTTGAGGACAAAGGCTCCCTCCCCCGCCCTGTTCTTTCCCTGTCTTGGTAGTGAGCCAGGGAGAGCCAGTTCCTGTAAAAAGCCATTGGCAATGAGCTATCAAATCCCCACCCCCAGCAGCAACCTACTCTTTTTTAATGTCTTATTTCTCTTTCTTTGTCAAGCATCTGTTATCACGAATGGAGCCTGTTAGCCGGCAATTGGAGGTGCAGGAGGGACTGGAATAAAGAGGGATGGAGAGTGGGAACGCCAGGCAGGACAGGAAAGCGGGCTCTGGAATGTTCACATTTGATCCCCTGCACATTCTTTTTTTTTTTTTTTTTCCTTTGGTCTGTTGCAACTTGTCTGTGAACCATATGAAATTCCGAATAGAAACTTCCATTTTTAGAACTTGAAATCTTCTCATGTTCATACACACACAAACGGAGGCAGCCAAGGCCACGGGATATCACAAGAAACATAAGTGTCTCATTGACTCTGAAAAGACAGTGACACAAATACACTTTCACAAAATGCTCAGCTGGGTCCCAGCCCGCCACTTGGCCCTTTCTCCCGCTCCTCCGTTTTATTGCATTGCAGGAAGAGACATGCACTGTGTTTCCTCCTCAGGTTTTAGTAATTAAAACAATATTGTAGCTCTTTGAAGTTTTATTTGGAAATATACTGTGCTTTGTTCCCTCCAATGCTGCCTGGCTCACACAGCCTATTTGGCGCATTTGGCATCTCTTTATTTAAGGGAAGCGCTTTTCCCCGGGTTGGTTTTTTTTTTTTTTTTTCTTGGCATCGCAGCATTGAAGAAGGCACAGAGGAGTGAGAAAATGAAAGTCCCCCTTAACAAAGGATTGAGCTGTGACTTCTTAAGAGAAAAGGTTAAATCGACCGGCTGTGTGTCTTGGAGTGAAACAGGAGAAGGGCTGCTTCCCTTTTTACTCATCGCCAGTTGGAATAATTCGTTTCCTAAGGCAGCCTACCTGTGACAGTGACAGGTGACCTCCCAGCCTGCTAAGCTCGGATGATTTCCCCTTCCCATTGCCCGAGTGCAACTCCTGCCAGAAGACAAATGTACTGCAAGCCGAAGACATATCTGTAGTGCGGAGGAAAAGCAGCCTGTCTACATATGTCATTTTAAAGCCTCGCACGGAGATTTTACTGCTTTCTTCACACTCTCACACTTACATAAATACACCCACACAGTACAGGCAAGTTCCCCAGACTCCCAAGCATTTCTCCCATTAGGAGACATTTTAAAACAAATTAGCACCCTCCCCAAAAGCCTAGTGGCCTAAATGTGTTTATTACTTTGTTTGCTGTTTTAAAAACTCTTCCTAAAGCCTTCAAACAAGGCTAGGGGAGTTCCTACAGAATTAAGCACACCCTTCGTCTGTTGAGGAATATACACATCTGACAAAGACTGAAATCTCTTTTTTTTTTTCCTCTTGACACAGCGGCTGGTGACACATAAATGTACTTTTTTCCTTTGACAGAGTAATAAAAATCTCATTATCTCTGAATAGGCAGCAATTTCGTTATCTAATCTTTTTACCAAAAGGTTAGTTAATTAATCAGAAACAAATCCTGATGATTATTTCAATAGAATTAGAAAGACAAATCACCAGAGTACAGCTAAATAGGGCAGGCCTGCGGTTTCACCTGCTCATTGCCATGCAGGCCCCGTGACTGTCAGGGCTCCTCCAGGCAGGCAGCCTTCGGAACAGCAGCCAGCAGATGGCTGCGCCGAGCGGCCAGCCTGCCTTCGCTCCAATGCCTGTGATCCCATTACCTCACTGAATCCGTTACCAGGGTAACTGTTAAATTGCTGTGAAAGGCATGGTAATAAAGTAACCTGTCACATTGGCAATAAAAGGAGCAGAATTTTCCTGTTCACTGAACTTTGCAGCTCATCAATACTCACTTGATGGAGAAATTCACCACTACTCCCGGGTCAGCCACAGGAATCTTTCCATAAGGCTTCTGAAATGCAAACGAAAGTTTATGTAAACACAAGAAAAGATAGAATTAAAAGCTGGATTCTTAGCTGCACAGAGTGAATGCCTCTTTTTCTGTGGAAGGGCTCTGGGAGCTTGAAGAACATCAGATTGCTCCCTTTGTTGTTGTTGTTTTTTAATTTAGAGCATGCTAGATAAAAATAACCTTTGCTGGGGAAAGACAGCTGTGATTAATTCAAGACTGGGAAAACAAAGCACAGGGAAACAAATCCTTTGTTCCTAAAATCTGTCTTTCTTTTTTCAGATGCTATCGTACTGGCTCTTTTCATTAAAGGGTCAGGGTGCTTTAAAAAATGATTCGGATTTGAGAGTGTTTTTTCTTTTTTAAAGACTGGAGAGCCTTGGTTTTCATAAGCATAAGGAGTTGAAAACAGCAAGCCCCCCTCCTCCGGCCCACCCCAACAGTTAGGGCTCATCGGTTCTAACTGCGAAGAGATGAATGTGTTCTGAATGTATGGTGTGGTTCTGTCTCCCCCTCCTTCTATAAATGCTCTTCAAAGATTTCTATGTCATGGATTCTAGTGGTGACACCACTAGGTATAAGATTTACTAGAGTTAATTGAGTGCAGTTCTTTGAAGTAAGAAAGGAGAATAGCCACATACTTTCTCAGTATTAAAGAATAAGCAATAAGTAGAAAACCCTATTTACCTCAATTACGTTTTGCAGCCAGACTTACAAACATACGTGGAAAGTGGGAGTGGGGTATATCTGTCCAGCCCTCATTACTAGGCATTTGCAGACTTCACGCTTTTGGCTCCATTTGGTGCTGTTATTAATTAGTCAGTATTAACCTTAGAATACTTTAGAGCTTGCCTATTGAAATAACTGTGGGCACACTCCTTTTTCTCCCTCCCTCCCTCCCTTTCACTTGTAAGTGCTTACAGCTCGTTATTTAAAAACTGACAGTATTTCTTTGACCAACCAGCAGCAGACGTAAACTGTACTTCTAATTGTAGCTGCAACCCATGAAAAAAATGCCTCCAAGCAGGAATTGTTCTCATTACAGGGGGCTCAGCACGGAATTACTGCAGAGCCTTACTGGTTGGCCACATCAGATAGAATCTTCGATTGGCACCTTAGACAGGATGGAGCTTTTAGGAATGAGGTGGCAATGTGCTGCACATTAAAAAGTGGATGAGTTTTCAGTTAAATCAGGAAAATGAAGGCTATGGCTTCATGGTATCCAAATTTGTTTAAAAATGGAAAATGTTTTCTATCCTGTTGAAAGCAATTCTTAAATATAAAGTCACAACACACAGATATACATACACAAACACACAAAGTGAGTTGAATTGTAAAATGTGTATTCTACTACTGATATTTAAAGTGTTCCGTGTAATTATAGTTCTCACCCTTCTGCATTTTCTTAAGGTTCCTGAGAAGGAGAGAATGAAGTAGAATTACAGAGGTAATTACTTGCGAACAATCCCCCCTCCCCCAAGTCATATGCTGCCATCACTATGAGGGTTTTCCACGGGTGTCATGGAAGGAGGCTGTCTTTTTCTACACCAGAGATTGTCCAGCTAAATTTGGAAGAATAAGAACTAGTTTATATAATAGCCAAAAATGAGCTAGATCTTTAGATCAGCTGTTATAAATACCAATGGTGCCACGAGAGTTACATAAGTGTGTGAGGTGGGTTGGATGTGAGAAAATGGAAGATGGTGGCCTTGTCATCCATAATCTATTCCTTCTTTAAAGGGGACAGTATTATTTAACTGCCATGTACTCTTTCCATGTCTGTCATCACATCTCTTGACTTTTCAAGAGAGCCAGCCCAGACAAAAACTTGAATCGAATTATGTTAGTTTGCTGGAGCAGCCGTAACAAAGTATTACAACTGAGTAGCTTAAACCAGTGGTCCCCAGCTTTTTTAGCACCAAGGACTGGTTCTGAGGAAGACAATATTTTCATGGCCAAGGTAGGGGCTGGCAGGTGGTTTTGGAATGAAAGTGTTCCACCTCAGATCATCAGGTATCACATTCCCATAAGGAGCACACAACTTAGATCCCTTAATGCACAGTTCACAGTGAGAATTTCATGCCCCCGCTGATCTGACAGGAGATGGAGCTCAGGTGGTAATGCTTGCTCCCCCTGCCGCTCACCTCTTGCTGTGCAGCCAGTTCCTAAGAGGCTATGGGGACTGGTTCAGGTCCACGGCCCGGGGTTGGGGACCCCCAGCTTAAACAACAGATATTTATTTTCTCACAATTCTGGACTCTGGAAATTCGAGATCAAGGTGTCAGCTGGGTTGGTTTCTTCTGAGGCCTGTCTCCCTGGCGTGCAGATGTCTTCTCTCTGTGTTTTCACATGGGTTTCCTTCTGTGTCTTTTCCCTGATCTCCTCTTTTAAAAACACCAGGCATTTGGGATTAGAGCATACTCTAATGACCTCTTTTTAACTTAATTAATTCTTTAAAGACCCTATCTCCAAATACAATAATGTTCTGAGGTACTGAAGGTTAGAACTTCGTGTAAATTTTAGGAGGACACACAATTCATCCCATAACATCAGTGCAGGCAAAACTTTGTTCCAAGGTAAATCTTGGCAATGATAATAATTATACAATGCTTACAATGTGAAAGGCATGGTTGTGGGCCTTTTAAATGTATTAACTTACTGATTTCTGACAGCATCCTTATGAGGTGGGAAATATTATTATTCCTATTTTATGGTGATACATTAAGGCACAGGGAGATTAAATAGCTCACTCATGCAGCATCTGGTGATGCTGGGATTGAAGTCCAACCAGTATCTAGTTTGTAGTTTCTATTTTAGCTGGGTAAGAGCTTTCATGGTGACAAATGACCTACTATGACCTTGAGGCTGTAGAGTAGAGGCACTTAAGAGCTAAAAGAGTTTTGTTATTGCCAGAAATGCGAATCATCCTTATCAAATCAGGTTTACATAAAGGTTCTGTGGATGCACACCTATTCTCACACAATGGGTGTGGCCATTCTGTTGAATCAACTGGATTTCTGCTGAACCAACTGGATTTGAAGTAACAAAATACTCTTTATCATCTAGAGAAGGTTCAGAGACCGAAAGAAAGCAAAGTTCCTTAAATTAATGCTTTGGAGCCAAATATATCAACAAGAGTCTCTGAGTATCTGAGATAATTACGAGGACAAAGTTTGGAAATTTCTGGAAATACTGTCATTTGTGTTTGTTGTGGTAAGTGTTGTTGCTACTTATCTTTTCAGCCACCATTAGCACAAAAATTAAAACTGAAAAAAGGAAGTTTTCATCTGTTTTCCAGATCTATAAACTAAGAATAATCTGGAGAGGTCAATTCCTAATTAGAACCTAGTTTGGGAGACCAGGATCCTAAAACTAGTGGTAACTCCAAAGAGTAAAAATCTACCCCGAGCTATATATAAAAGATTGGAATTTTACAAGGAGGTTTGCGTTTTAAAACTGGTAGCTGAGATTTAACCAGGTGAGGACACCTCTGTGCATCTTTCTGACATCTATTCATTTTTCCTCTTTCTGCCACTCTTTCTCCTTTTTTTTTTCTCTGTCTCTCTCATAGTTATGTGGAAGGGTAAAGCAATAAGAAAAAAATGGGTTTATTCACATTGTCTCTTCCTCTTCCAATGAAATGAAGTAATTTCTCCACAGGGCCGATTATGCCTAGTTAATTGATTTTCTTAATCAGATATTTTGGAAAAACAATTGAGTTTTGTGAACTTCCTAATGTTTTTCTCACTGGGGATTTGAGAGGCACACGCCCACTGTTCTTTGTACTTCTAGACTACAGAATTGGAGCATATATCAAGGCAATTTTTTCATACCTTCTATTTGCATGTAATTTTCCTCGAATGATTTTTTTTTTCTCACTTCTTGTGTGCTTACACTAAGGCATTACAGGGAATGACAATTCTGTTTGGAGCCTGTGAAATGTAGCAATTTGAGGCTGTAATGCCTAAAACTGTTATCGCAGGTCCAAATGGGACTATATTATACAATTGTGATGTGTACCAACTTAGAGCAAACTCTCTTTTTCTTAATGTAAAAAAAAGACATTTGATTTGCTAACCAATTATGCGATCATCATAATCAGCATTTATTTTAACTTGGCTGAAATCATGTCCAAAACCAAAGAGAAGCAAGTATGAAGAGAGTGGGGATAAAGAAGGGAATAAAGAAAACAATTTTGATATGCTGTATTAACCTAGGAAATACAGAAATGTTTTTGAATTACATTTTTTCCTTCAAATTCTCTTTGAATCAAGATGTGATATTAAAAAACTATTTACTAGCACTTAATATATTTAAATTTCCAAGAGTATTCTCCTAGTCTATTCTTTTTCCTCCTAGTTACTATTACTGCAATTTGGTGGCAATTATAAGGTGACGAATTAACTCTAGTGCTTCGGAACAATGGTGATGCTGAAATATCTCAGCTTCCCTCTTACCAGTTTTCAAAATAAAATAGTTATGCTATGCGAGGAAGTGGCTGAAAGAACACATTCCTATATATATTTTTGTATAGTAAAAAGATTGGGGCATGTGTTACATTATTCGATTAGTTCTGAGTAGCAGGATCCTGGGTAATTTTTAAAAACTCTGTTTATTTGTTATTTTCAATCACTAGATATAGACATAAATGTAGATGACTACTCCATCTCTATCTCCAGCTTCAACATCTTGAAGCCATTAACTCTTACCATCTCTCATCTAGATATTCTTACATGGGAGTTTAGGTAAACTAAAAGATTCCAAGCTGAATTGATTATAATATCCCCAGATTCCTCTAGTTCCTGTATTTCTAATCACATAATTATTTTCTTTTCAGCTACCCAACTCTAAAGCCTGGCAAATCTAACTCTGGGTTTCTGGTCTCTTGTTTCTCACAAGTCATCAGTCAAGTCGAATGGGTACCATCACCTCACAGTCTATAGATCACAGGCTTCCCCTCTGTTATCTGTAGGACTAATACCCAGTTCTCTGTTATTTCTTATGCTAACTGTCACAATCAGCAATCAATTAATTAGCTAGCTCTTAAAACATATTTTCCCTCTCAAGTTAAGACATTTGTAAAGTTTTAGACACAGTTCTGTCACAACCTCAATTGCGGGTAAACATGTTATCAGATAGAGGATTTTTCTTAGATGTCGTAACTAATGGTAAATACTTCTCCAATCTGTAAATTATTTTTGTGGGAACTATAGGCATTTTGAGCCATAATCTTCATCCAGGATGATTAAGTCTGCATAAAAACTCCAAGTAGTGCCAATTTGCCATACCTGGTATTCTAAACAAGCTTTTTTTGGGGGGGGGGGGAGGGTTTCACACCATTCACGAAAATGTAAGCTAATTGAATGAAAGATTAAAAGAATTATTTTATAAAGCTTATCAACACAGCCAAATCTAGTAAGCATTGTAACTGAAATCATTTTGATGTTCAATGGGCTTGATAAAGGAAGATGAATTTGTTGAAACTCAACCATGTATGAACAATGAATTGTGACATGGCAAACATTGCCCACCTCAATGTCTAGGGTCAGCTTTGTAGCTGAGTACCTGATCAATGGAACTCTTACTGTAAAGAGCCAAATGGATCAAGTCATGGATAGCTTTCTTCACCTCTAAGCAGTTCATGACAAGGTATTTTTTAAAAATTTATTTTATATAAATGACACTTAATCTTTCTATTAAGAAGAAAATTAGGTCATTGAATTACTCAGAAACTGAATGGTTATATAATAATCAAATGTAGAGATTCTAGTCACTTCTTGTGTCTCTAGTGGCTATTAAGAAGGCAAGGAGAAACTTATTCTTCCTATGGGATGCACTTCCAACTTTCTTAAGAAAAACATCAAAGAAACATATACCTATTTTCCTGCTTCAGAATCCACCAACATCATCTGAACTCAGCAAACCACAAAGCGTAAGAGATCTTCCACACTGATTAAAACTTAGCCAAGGAGGCTATTACTACTGAATTCCATTCTACCTGAAATTCTCTATATTTTGCCTTCAAATTTAAACATAAGTATTATTTACAAAGCCATTAAAGTATTCAAATGCTATTGATGTTCTCTTTTTCTCCTTCTATCATAGAAACAAAAATATTTACTTTTTTTGAAATTCAATCCAGTGATTATTGAATTAAAACCATATTTAGAACCTTTTCAAAATTTAGTAACATTTTCTATTTCTGTTTTACAATCAAGAAATCCAGAATGGGAAAATAAGTTTTTTTTTTCTTAAAGAAAAAAACAACAAAACATATGGGCCTTCTGAGAAAACAGCCTTAGTATCCTTATTTATGAAGAATTTTTTTGGAAGAAAACGGTAGGAAACCCTAAATGATAATATGATAATTTGATCTTCAGGCTGTCAACTAACTCTGCCCAGACTACCTTTCATATATATATATCTGTGTGTGTGTGTGTGTGTGTGTGTGTGTGTGTGTGTGTGTGTGTGTACACTCAACCTTCTGAGCAGCTGGGACGACAGGCATGTGCCACCATGCCCAGCTAATTTTTGAATTTTCGGTAGAGATGGGGTTTCCCCATGTTGGCCAGGATGGTCTCAATCTCTTGACCTCGTGATCCGCCTACCTCGGCCTCCCAAAGTGTTGGGATTACAGGCATGAGCCACCACATCTTGCCTCCAAATACATATATTTTTCATTTTACATTGTAAGGATGCTGACAACAAAGCTTTTGATCTTGAAATACAATATTCTCTCATAGAAACCTAACTTGAAAATTTATGGAGACTTTGGCTATGTTCAAGTAGTTCTTTCTCTGTGTTAGCTTTGGAAAATATTGGTTGGCAGCTATATTTTTACAGTCTTATTTATATGTAATAGAGCAAGTAGAAAATCATAGAAATCTAAGCTTGGAGCCATCTCTACCTGTGTGAAGGTATCTCATATATCCCTTGAATTACAGTAAGTATTATATATTCTATATGTGTTATTAAAGCAATTAAAAGCATCATTTTTCTACTTTTGACTTTTTATTTAAAAAGATGGTTAAGGAAATAATCAATAGCAAGATCCCAGAAGGAAAAAAGTCAATAAAGCCTCTAATGATTTTCAATAAGTGGTATAATCTTGAGTGTAAATACAAAATACATTTTAAAATCACATACATGGAAAAGTGTCCATATTTCGTATTTACTATACTGTGTTAATTTAGATTTGTGTTTTCATTCTAGAAATGAAAGTACATACAAAGCTGCAGGCTGAAAAGTTCTGATTGTTAACAATGATAGTAAGGGTTGTTCCTAATATTCGATACTGAACAGAGAAAAAAATCTTAGACTTTTATTGGCTCTGCTGTTTTGCAGTACAAATGCAAATTCCCTAAAGAAATGAGATGTGTCAAGTACTGCTTTAAACACGGCCTCTTGCAAACATTGGGAATGATTATTTCTGCAAGTTTCAGTTTGCAGCAGCACCATATGCAGTGGCAGCTGAGCACTGGAGCTTGGAGACCAGGGATCTTTTGGAACCCAATAAAGAAATTGTGACTTGCATGCAAAGTGCTAAAGAATCACTTTTCCCTGGTTCTAAATTATGCTGAGACTTCAAGAGGATAAAAAAGACAAAGAAACATATTGCATTTCCAACCTGATGATCTTTAACAGAGAGCTGAGCAAATTAAGATGAAATTAATTATATGTAAAAGATCCCCCCACCCTCAATTTTTCAAATAATATTGAAAAATCCTTCTTTTCTGCAGCAGGCAGTGTAGTGTCAGCTACATGTCTTTGCTCATTAAAAAAATACCATTTTTATTGTGTCTTCTCAACATTATCAAAAGATTCAAGACCATGGTGAAAGATCAAGGAGAAAATGTATTCTTCAGGTGTTGACTGTTGACTGTGTTCCCAAGTCACTCAAGCATTGCTCCATTGCTCTGTGGCAGCCTCAGAACACTCAATTCAATTATAAGCTGCAGCCATGAGGGATCATGTTTTAATCTGTGTATAAACAAAGGAATAAAATGAAAACATCACATTTACAAATTCTAAAGATGCTGCTTTTTATAATCTGAAACCAGGAATTATTGCAATCATATTACTTGATTCCCATAATGGGAAGAAATAGGGCACATCTGCATGTAAAGCCAGGCATCCCTACTACAAATGACATACAATTAATGTGAAAATCACCACCCACTAGAAGCAAAAGGAAGACATCTAAGAATGCCATACAGTCGTGTATTTAACAATAGCTGTCATGTATTAAAAGACGCACATTTTCACGTTATTGCTTTTCTAAAGAACCTGATTCATTTAGTTTCCCCAAAAAAGGAAAAGAATCAGAAAAAGTGAGCTGAGTTTTCTAGCTATGGTCTAGCCCCTTTTAGGTAGGTTTCTGGGATCTAAATGCAGGACCATAATTCTGCTGGATTGTTGTTGTTGTTTTTTTTTTTTTTTTTGAAAATAAAAATTGCTTTGGGAAAGAATGGTTGCCAGTCAGTGTGCTAGCATCTAGATGTAAACAAGAACCCATAAAATCCTCTCACAATCTAATGACTTGTTGTAACCCACCTGCCAGCTCTACCGGAATCATTTAGTATACCTCAATAAAAACTGTATTACTTTAACACTAAATGTGATTAAGGCTTTATGCTGGCACTTAATTATAGCTCTCTGTACTTTGTTGTTGTTGCATTTCCTTTGAGCATCAGTTTTGCATATTTTGAAAAACAACAGGCTAACATCCAGGAAGAGATATTAGAAATAGTATAATATAGCCCAGGGGTCCCCACTCCCAGTGGGCTGGTAGGAACCGGGCCGCACAGCAGGAGGTGAGCAGCGGGTGAGCGTTACTGCCTGAGCAATGCCTCCTGTCAGATCAGCAGTGGCATTCGATTCTCATACGAGTACCAAACCTATCGTGAGCTGTGCGCTCAAGACTTACCTGCTCCTTGTGAGAATCTAAACTAATGCTTGATGATCTGAGGATCTGAGGTGAAACTGTTTCATCTCTAAAGTATACAACCCCCAGCCCCCACCTCACACTCCCACCTCCCTCTGCCTTCCGTGGAAAAAATGTCTTCTACAAAACCATTCTCTCATGCCAAAATGCTTGGGGACCACTGACATAGTCTATAAATAATGAGGATATATTTTGCAAATTATGGGACAAACACGAAACTCGGACTGGCTTCTAGTTCCCTGCGACATTCCAAGTGAAGGAGAATTCTTCTATCAGAAAATGATCAGTCTGCAGTGTTGGCATACTGGTATTTGATTGACCATAGAGGACTGAGGAGTCTCATTTTTACATGACCTTTATTTCCAGGAGGGGTGTATTTATTTAATTTCTCATAGAGAAAAGTCTATATAACCAGATAGCTGCATAGCCAGATGACCTTTGATTGCTCCTTCAAATAGGTCAAAATGAGCAGTGATTCCTGTTATTGGGAAATAATCAATCAGTGTTTTTCTTTTTTCTTTTATTTTAGAATAGGATCAATGTTGTTGTGAACTTTTGTCTGTAACAGAGAAGTGATAATTCGTTCATGTTTGAAAGATATTCCCTCAATGTTTAAATCAATAATCAGCCAAATAGGAAGATTGCAGTCATGCTTGGTGCAGACTTCCTACCATTAGTGCCTTTCTTTTTGGACCAGAAGAACTTAACTGTGTCGGTCATGGATCTTACTTAGGGTTGGTCAGACCAGTTAGCTGGGCTGTATTTACTAAAGTTTGATAGGCAATGGAACGAGACCAATACATGTCAAAAATTCACATTTGAAGTGAATCTCAACCATGGCTGAGGCTTACATTTGGTTTCTTCCCAACTGTAAAGAAATGGAACAACATCTGGGGAGAGTATCCAGATACACATTTTGATATTCCACTGCAACGTATGGTATTAAAGGAATGCACTTTAAACAACTGTATTTAAAAGGGGGGACAATTCAGTTCTCTTCAGTGTGTAGAAATGGAAAATGTTTCACCTCAGTATCTATTTCTCTTATATGTGTATGAGATAATGCTAATACTTAGCTAATACTTATACTCAATAAATAATATGAGTGACATAAATTAATATAGGCGTAGATGAATACTAATGCCGAGAGAAAACGAGTGATTTGCCTTGCTTTATTGATTGGTTTACAAATTATGTTTACTGTCATATAGATATTGTGGCTGCCTTGAACATGGCTAGTTAATTTGCTACATTAATCTGATGGTAACAGAGCTTAATTTCTCTGAGTCTTATCCAAAATAAACACGCCTGAATTTTCCACCACGGTGGTAGTTCTGAAATGTTCCCACTTCAGCAAAACTATTAATATCTACTGCCCAAAAATATAATTATAGCAATAACTCTTCACTAAGAAATTTAATTAGTACTTCTAGGTAGAGGAGAGTACAACTTTAAGCACAACTTAAACTTTCAACATGGCTCAAAAATGTCAAAAATCACTGCTTAAAGAAAACCATATAACTCAAAAGCACCTATTCAAGATCTTGCTATAAATAAGTGCTGTATATCTGCCTTATCACTGGTTAGGATAGAGGTGTGTTGTTTGGTGAAGTGTGGTGTCAGATTGACTCCAGTATTTGAAAGGCAACGTGTATTGAAAATTGGAGATAACCTCTGAAAATCTTGAGTTATAAACAATCTGGGACCTCTGCCCTTTTTTTGAAAACTTCTGTATTATATGCACCACAAGAGATATATTGACATCAAAAATGGAAACCCTTGAGCCTTGCTCGGTTAGTACAGAAAATGCAATGCAACTTCCTTTGGTTGATGTTTTATTAATAAAAATTGAAAAGAAACCTTCCATGAACTTGTAATTAGTTTACCATGCAAAGTGTTGACAAAAGCTCGAGTTCAGCACTCTGGATTTCCCCCATGCTTGGCTGAATGAGAACAGTTCCTGGTGGCAATCATGCTGGGTCATGAAACTAATTGTGCTTTGTGAGGGTGAAAATTCTCAATTTCCAAGCAGGGGACACTGCTGCATGACGGATGAATGTTAGAAATGTGGAATGCTGTGCTCTTTCATCTCTGTCACTGGATATTTATTCTGACTTGGCTTCTAAATTATTCATTTTCTTTAAGCAATCAATATTAATAATCTGATTTGCTCCCTGGCATTTTTAGTCACACTTCTGTTTAACTGACTGTAAATAAAGGTCACTTGGAGGCTTCCTGCTGCTGTTCAGAAGGTCCTTGCCTAATTAATTCCTGACACTTTTTTCCCTATGACTGTGATTAGCAGTTGCAATCAGGTTGAGCAATTAGCTGCCTCCTTGCACTGTGATTTGCTCAGTGCGGTCCCCAAGATGAGGCTCCATTCGGTCATTCAGTCTTTACTCCGAAAAGAAGCTTGAGTAGGGAGGATTTATTTTTCACTTCAAGGTTTACAAATTTGCAGATAATTATAGAGGAGATTATTAAGCCCATCTGCCAGCTGCTTTAGTCATCTCCCGGTTTAGGGTCCTCAAATCCTGAGCACCTTGGGAAGAGCGCAGCTTGCCGGTGTTCTGGAACCAGAAAGGTTGGGGTTGCAATCCAGGCCTCCCCACTTACAAGCTCTTTGACCTTGGGCGAGTTATTTACTATCTCTGTCAATTAAAAGAAGTCCTCCCTCAGGGTTTGTAGTGAATATTAAATGATGCTAAATTCACAAATGGATTCAACACATGTTTATTAAGAACCAGAAAGTTCTGGGTATAGGCTGTTTTGAAGAAACATGGTATGATGGTGGTGGAGAAAGAGAATGACTACATAAGCAAACAAGTAAATCTGTAAATTGTGACCAACCTTGTGAAGGAAAAGAATTGAATGCTGTGAGAGAGTGAATGTAACTGGGTGGTTCAGGAAAGCCTTGCTGAGGAAGAACATTAAGTTGTGTATGTTCCAGGAGCAGAAAGATTGTGTATGTCTGCAGTGTAGTGAACTCTAGCTCAGCAGGTGGAGGGCACAGTAGGAGACAGAATTGAGGTGGTATCTTTGGCCAGCTCACTCATTCAGGGGACAGAATGGCAGAGTGGTTTTGGCTGGATTCAAACCTCAGCTCTGCCGTTTATTAAATTCATGACACTGAGCGAATCATTTAACCTCTTTATGTCTGCTTTTCCTACCTCATAGGATTGTTGAAGGCACTAAACAGGATTATTGAAATATTCAAACAAGCTTTGAAAACAGTAAGCACCTAATGATGCTGAATATTATCAGTGGATACTGACAAAAAGTTTGTACTGTGTTGAGTATGATGAGAGGGCTCTAGCATGTCTTCAAATTTTTTTAAAAGTCAGAGTGACTATAGCATGAAAAATAATATTGAAAAAACAAGGTGAAAATGAAGATTCTGACTAGAAGGCTATATTCTTGCTCTAAGTTGACAAAGTGGAAATGGAAAGATGCAAAAAGAGATAACGCAGTCAATGTGTCCAATGTACAGTAAGAGCTCAATAAATATCAGTCATCATCACTCTGATAATTTACTCGCCCGCTAATTGCCCTTTATGTTCTTGTACCAGGTGATGATAGGTACTTAGCTTTTACTTAGATTATACATTGCTTAATATATGAGAAGTGTAATCATTCATCTAAATTATTCGTTTTTAGTGATGCTAGTAGTGTCAGATATATGTGAGCAAATGGGTTATATGAGCATTCATTTTGGGCATGTTTCTAAAAATATGAAGAAGCTGGGAGGCAGCCTAAAAGGACTATTCCATGTGTTATGCCAACTTGTGGCTGGCAGTGAAGTAGCTCAAAACCGGCAGAACGGGAAGTGGGTGATGAATAGGGGCGAGAAGCATGAGGTCTGAAGCAGTGAAGGACAGTGATCCAGATTAGGATGGAGGCAGGACACACTATGGTTGCGAGTGGTAAGATTCAGGAATCAGGAGGATGCAAATGAGGACCCAGGTCAAAGCAGTCAAGAAGTAGGATTCACCTATTAATATAGTCATTCATTTAATAGTGATTTGTTAAATGCTTATTCTATGTCTATTTACTTTTCTGGGACCTGGGGATTCAGACACAAAGGACAAAAATCGGTGGCCTCATGAAGCTTACATTCCTGAAAGTGAAAGCAGATAACAGGTAGTAAATTGCTATGTCAAAATATGATAAGAAAAATATAGTAGAAATAGACTACTATTTGATGGTTTTCACATATGCTGATGAGATAGAAGCTAATGGAGGGTTCTGAGAGGAGGAGTGACATGATTTATGTTTTAAAATGATCCCTTTGCCTCAGAATAGACTGTAAGGTCAAAGATCAGTTAGGATGTTATTCTAAAACTCTGATGAGAGAAGATAGTGACTTAAACATGAATGGTAGTAGCAGAGGGGCTGAGAAGTGGCAGGATTCTGGATATAGTTTGAAGATAGAGCCAATTGAATTTACTCCTGAATGGGATGTAGGATAGAGAAAGATACAAGTCTTCAGCAAGGCACTAGAACCAGCTCACACTGGCTAAAAAGAGCTGATTGTGCCATCTCTTCTCAATTCTACTCACAGTGAAGTCACAGCTTAAAAACATAAAATGAGAGAATATTTACACTATGGAAATCAGCAAGTACTCTCTCTCTCTCTTTTCATATGTGTGTGTATATATACAAGTACACATAGTTGACCCTTCAATAACATGGATTTGAATTATGCAAGTCCACTTATATGTGGATTTTTTTTCAGTAAATATATTGGAACATTTTTTGGAAATTTGCAACAATTTGAAAAAACTTACAAATGAATTGTGTAGCCTAGAAATATCAAAAAAATAAGAAGGTAGGTATATCCATGAGTGCATAAAATATATGTAGGCATTTTTCTATTTTATCTTTTACTATCATAAAATATACACAAATCTATTTTAAAAAGTTGCATTTTATCAAGAGTTACCCACACACAGACTTTACATGGTGCCATTTAGTCAAGAGACATGTAAACAAAGATAAAGAGGCAGTACTGAATTATAACTGCATAAAATTAACTGTAGTACATACTGTACTACGGTAATAATTTTGTAGCCATCTCCTGATGCTATTGTGGAGAACTCAAGTGTTATAATATGTACTTAAAATACCCTATAATGCTAATGATCTCCGCATGAGCAGTTTGTCTCTCCAGTAAATTGCTTATTGCAATAAAAAGTGATTCTCGTGGTTCTCACATATTTTTCACTGTATTTAGTGTAATACTGTAAACCTTAAATAACACCATAGTACCCATATGGAGTGCCACTAGTGTTGCTGAAAGTGCTCCCAAGTAGCAGAGAAAAGTCATGACATTACAGGAAAAAAGTTGAATTACTTGATATGCACTACAGATCGAGATCTGTAGCTGTGATTGCTCACTATTTCAAGATAAATGCAACCAGCATATCGGCCACTGTAAAAACAGAAAAGGAAATTCGTGAAGTTGCCATTGGATCCATATCACCATACAGGAAAATTTTGTACCTTTTGTGAAATATCATTTTATCTCATAGCGAAAATGCAGCTTTTATTTGGGTACAGGAATCCTATAAGAAAGGCATATATATAGACTCCAATATGATGTGAAAAAAGCAAAGTCATTATATGACAACTTAAAGCAAAAGGAAGGAGAAGAATCTAAAGCTAGAGAATTTAATGCCAGCAAAGGATAGTTTGATAATTTTAGAAAAAGGTTTGTCTTAAGCAATGTCAAGATAACAAGAAAAGAAGCTTCTGCCAACCGAGAGGCTACAGACAAAGTTTTAGACACCATTAGGAAAATCATTAAGGAGAAAGGATATCTGCCCGAACAGGTTTTTAACACAGACAGGAGTGTTCTATTTTGAAAAAAAAAGTGCCACAAAATACATTTATTATTAAGAAAAAACTCAAGCATCAGGATTTAAGGCAGGAAGGGTTAGGCTAACTATACTCTTTGGTGTAAATACAGTTGGCTTTATTATCAGAAGTGCCCTATTTACAAAGTGGCTAACTCCTGAGTTTTGAAGGGAAAGGTGAACATCAGAAGCCAGTCTTTGATTGTACAACAAGGCTGAACAATGAGCATACTTTTTTCTGGACTGGTTGTGTTGATGCTTTGTCCCTAATGTCAGGAAGCACCTTGCCAGAAAGGGTCTATTTTTTAAAGTTCTTCTGATATTGAACGATGCCCCTTGCCATCCAGAACACCATGAGTTCAAGACTAAAGGTGTTGAAGTGCTCTATTTACCCCAAAAGACAATATCTCAAATTTAGCCTCTAGATCAGGGGTCACGGATTTTTAATGCTCATTACACAGGGTATCTATGGAAAGTATTGTCAATGCTATGGAAAAGAGCCCTGATAGAAAAAAAATCATGAAAGTCTGGAAGGATTACACAATTAAAGATGCCATCATTGTTATAGAAAAACCATGAAAGCCATCAAGCCTGAAACAATAAATTCCTGCTGGAGAAAACTGTATCCAGATGTAGCGCATGACTTCACAGGATTTATGACAGAGTCAATGAAGAAAATCACGAAAGAGATATGGCAAAACAGGTGAGAGATGAAGGGTTTCAAACTATGGATCTTGGAGAAATTTAAGATCGAATAGACACCACATCCAGGAGAATGAACGGAAAATGGCTTGAGTGACTTGAGAAAATTGTACTTTCCTAGAAAATCTTATCATTAAATGGCTGAAGAAGGTACCCATTTTTACTTATGGCATTGGAGGTTCCTCTTTTCCTGACAGCTGCAAGCCAAAGCATGTGTGCCTGTGCAAGAGCAGATTTTTTTTTGCCTTTCTGTTCTTTTGAGCTGTTCATTTAATCTTGCAGGGGATCTGGACAGCTTTCTGTAGCTCCACAGCACTCACTGAGAAGCACAGAAAGAGAGAAGAAAGAATGCTGATGGCAGCTCCCATGAAGAGATCTGTTATGGGCTATGTGAGCAAAGTCTGCCTGTTTCTCAAGTGTCCAATGCTCAGAATTTAGGAATAGAAGTAGCAATTCCAACACTCTGTCTTTATGACAGTTTAGCTAATGAATGTAAGTGTTCAGCGTAACCCATTTACTGGACAGTGGATGATTCATATCATTGAGATGTGTTAGAGAAAATGTCAAGTGCTTTTAATTTATGGACCATATACAGTTCATGTGGCTAAATTCTCTTCTTCTTGACACAGAGAACAGGTGATCAGTGTTCTCAATATACCCTATGTGAATAAGAAAAACATTTTGACAATCTACACAATATTGCCCTCAAATGAACTCATTTTTGTGCTCATTACATAAAAGATTCTATTCACCCAATTGCACTTATTCTCTAGTGACAACACAGGACAGAAGATCTGCTAGAGAAGTTGCTTCCACATGGGACCCTGTCCCTAATGGAACTTGTCACCACTTCCTCACAAACACTGTTGTTAGAGCTCATTTACAGCGGGCCCTCCTCTTCTGTTCCAAATTCTCAAGCATTGACCACTCAATTCTTTCCATTTCAGGTCTCTCCCACTGTCAGACATCTGCTTGACCTATCTAATGATACCCACAAATATCCAATAATCACAGGAAAATAAGAGGCTAATGTAGATTCTGGATTCAAGGACTAATAGGAGTTCTTTGTCCTGTAGTATTTTCTGTGAGGATGAACATCTATATTTGCACTGTCCAAGGCCATCGCTAGGCACATGTGGCTATTGCACAATTAAAATGTGGGTAGTTTGAGGATACGAATTTTTGTTTTATTTTATTATCATTAATTCAAATTTTTAATGACCAAATAGGCCTTTTAATTATCATATTGGATTGCCAATAGAGGTAAGGCCTCCTGGGCCTTTTTCCTGAGCCTGCAAAATCTATTTCAGTTCTTAATGGAAACTCCCAACATTGAGATATCCTCTAGGAGTTGCAGTAGACAAGACCCCACTCAAGAGAGAAATTTCTTGTCCTGGCAGTTGGACTTTGAGGACCTTATATCAACTCCATCTCCAAGGTACCAGCCCATTCATACATTTTAATTGTCATAATATTAGGCTTGGAGTTTAGGACTTGAAGTTGTTTGACTCCAGGGAGCCTCATTTTTGTTCTATTTTGGGCCAATTAATCCCTGGGGCATTATCTATAAATGTGAATGAATGACACCCTCTGAAGTTGTGCGACATTGGTGTGTATACAAGATACTTGGCAATTATCTAGACTCAAGATAATTTTCTCTCTTGCTTTTTGGGCTCTCCTGCTTTCTCGTATAGTCATGAGTCAGGGAAGGTGAAACAGTGCTAGAGGCAGAGTGAGGGTGTGGGATCCCACCTGAATTGTTACTGCATCTCATCTTGGGTAAGTTGCTTTCTAGCCTCCCTGTGTGTTTACATGCTGTCTAATTGCCTCATCCCACATGTTTCTCAAGATCGTAGATTATCTGAAAGCCAGGAGTGATTACTGTGTAGTCTAAGGCCAGTCCCTCAGGTTTCTTAAGCCAGCACGTCTCTTGCTGAGATTTCCTTTGTCTATGGACTTATGATAAAGAACACTGGCTTGAGAGTCTTGTGTTCTGAATTCCATAGTCCTGGATTTTCCATCTCTTTGATAACTCAGCTTCTCTGAACTTCAAGTTGGAAGAATCAAATAAAATGATGGATGTGCAATATTATTAAATATGTTATTAAGAGCAGAAACAAAACTTTCATGACTATAGGCTTTGATTGCTCTCTTTAGGAATAAAAGTTTGCTTCTGGAGGTGCATGATATGACATATAGGGTCGGGTGCAGAGACTGGAATGGAGCCAGGATGAACTATACTGCTTCCTCTCTCCACCACTTTGGAGAGACCAGTGGTGGCTCACAAGTGGCTTTAGTATCTACTCTCACTACAACTGCGAAACAGGTTCACTGTGAACTGGTTACTAACTTATCTGAGGCCAATGAGGCAGAACACCACCATACACAGCAAGTTAATGAAGTGGATTTATTAGTTATAGAAAGGCAGCCAGAGACAACAGAAGCCCAGGACTCATTGTGAGCTGGTCCTCAAGGCTCCGGAAAGCTACCCCAGGGTGGTTGAAGATTTGACTCCAAGTGTTCCACTTGCACAACAGCTGACTGACTCTTAAAGGTAGGCTATTCTGGGTTTTATGTCTTGGTGGTCACACCCACTTGGCTAAAACATTGAAAGGCATACTGTTATAGAGTGTGGGGGGGGACCAAGACAGAGCTCAGGTGTATTAGTCCAGGTGTATTAGTCCGTACTCATGCTGCTAATAAAGACATACCACCCAAGAGTGGGTAATTTATAAAGAAAATAAGTTTAATTGATTCATGGTTTTGCAGAGCTCAGAAGGCCTCAGGAAACTTACAATCATGGTGGAAGGGGAAGAAAACGCATCCTCCTTCACATGGCAGCAGTAAGGAGAAGTGCAGAGCAAAGTGGGGGAGGGGGAAGCCCCTTATAAAACCATCAGATCTTGTGAGAACTCGTTCATTGTCATGGGAACAGCATAAAGGTAACCACCCCAATGAGTCAGTTACCTCCCAGCATGCCTAAAGACAGCTATGCAGATGTTGTTTTTAATGCTCAAAGAAAAGCCCATAAACACTTCTGCCATGATGGCACCAGTGTGCTCTGTAGTCACGATATGATTTGGCTGTGTCCCTACCCATGTCTTAGCTTGAATTATAGCTCCTATAATCCACACGTGTCCTGGGAGGGACCCAGTGGGAGGTAATTTAATCATGGGGTGGTTACCCTCATGCTGTTCTAATGATAGGGAGTGAGTTCTCACAAGATCTGATGGTTTTTTAAGAGGCATTTTCCCCTTTTGCTCAGCTCTTCTTCTTCCTGCCATCATGTGAAGAAGGACGTGTTTGCTTCCCCTTCCATCATGATTGTAAGTTTCCTGAATCCTCCCCAGCCATGCAGAACTGTGAGTCAATTAAACCCCTTTCCTTTATAAATTACCTAGTCTCAGGCAACTCTTTACGGCAGTGTGAGAACAGACTAATCAGTAAATTGGCACTGAGAGTAGTGGGGGGCTTCATTAAGATACCAAAAAATATGGAAGTGACTTTGGAACTGGGTAACAGCAGAGGTTGGAACAGTATGGAGGACTCAGGAGAAGACAAGAAGATGTTGGAAAGTTTGAAACTTCCTAGAGACTTGAGCAGCTTTGGTCAAAATGCTGATAGTGATATGGACAATGTTTTCCAGACTGAGGTGGTCTCAGATGGAGATGAGGAACTTGCTGGAAACAGGAATAAAGGTGATTCTTGCCATGAGTTGGCAGAGACTGGCAGCATTTTGTCTCTGTCCTAAAGATCTGTGGAACTTTGAACTTGAGAGAGAAAATTTAGGGCAGGGATCTGGTAGAAGAAATTTCTAAGGAGCAAAGCATTCAAGATATGACTTGGATGCTGTTAAAAGCATTCAATTTTATGTATTCACAAAGATATGGTTTGGAATTGGAACTTATGTTTGAAAAAGAAGCAGATCATAGCAGTTTGAAAAATTGGCAGCCTTACAGTTCAGTAGAAAAGAAAAACCCATTTTCTGAGGAGAAATTCAAGTTGACTGCTTTCTTGGGCCGGGCCCAGGGCCCCGCCTGCTCTCTGCAGCCTTGGGACATGGTGCCCTGCATCCCAGCTGCTTCAGCTCCAGCCATGGCTAAAAGGGGTCAGTGTAATTCGGGCCTTTGTTTCAGAGGATTTTTGAGCCTGTGAGTACACAGAAGTCAGGATTTGAGGTATGGAAACCTCTACCTAGATTTCAGAGGATGTACAGAAATGTGTGGATGTCCAGGCAGAAGTTTGGGGCAGGGGTGGAACCCTCATGGAGAACCTCTGCTAAGGCAGTGCAAAGGAAAATGTAGGGTCAGAGCCCCCACACAGAGTCCCCACTGGGGCACTGCCTGGTGGAGCTGTGAGAAGAGGACCACTGTCCTCCTAACCCCAGAATGGTAGATTCACTGATGGCTTGCACTGTGCAACTGGAAAAGCTGCAGACACTCAACGCCAGCCCATGAAAACAGCTGGGAGGGTGACTGTACTCTGCAAGGCCATGGGGATGGAGCTGCCCAAGGCCATGGGAGCCCACCGCTTCCATCAGTGTGCCCTGGATGTGAAACATGGAGTCAAAGGAGATAATTTTGGAACTTTAAGGTTGAGTGATTGTCCTATTTGATTTTGGACTTGCATGGGGCTTGAACCCCTTTGCTTTGACCAATTTCTCCCATTTGGAACAGGTGTATTTACCTAATGCCTGTACCCCCATTGTATCTAGGAAGTAACTAACTTGCTTTTGATTTTATAGGCTTGTAGGTGGAAGGGAATTTCCTTGTCTCAGATGAGACTTTGGAGTTGGACTTTTGAGTTAATGAGCTAACACTTTGGAGGACTGTTGCAAGGGCATGATTGTGTTTTGACTTGTGAAGACATGAGATTCGAGAAGGGCCAGGGCAGAATGATATGGTTTGGCTGTGTCCCCACCCAAATCTCATCTTGAACTGTAGTTCCCATAATCCCCACTTGTTGTGAAAGGGACCTGATGGGAGATAATTTAATCATGGGGGCAGCTACCCTCATGCTGTTCTTGTGATAGTGAGTGAGTTCTCATGAGATCTGATGGCTTTATAATGGGCTTTCTCCCCACTTCACTTGGCCTTTATCCTTTCCATCATGTGAAGAAGGATGTGTTTGCTTCCTCTTCCACCATGATTGTAAACTCATACACCTGAGTCCTCCCCAGCCATATGAGTCAAATAAACCTCTTTTCTTATAAATGACTCAGTCTCAAGGAGTTCTTTATAGCAGCATGAGAGCAAACTAATACAATTGACTTGATAAGACACAAGAAGACAAGACCTGAATCAGGGTTTGTATGTGTCTGAGGGACAAGAAGGGTGAATGATAACATTTCTATTCTTTCCTACAATCTGGGCCATTCTTGCCTCTTTTTACTGTTTTGCCTGTTTTCCTGTTTCTCCACATCCAACCTCTTCTTGCCCTATGACCTATCTTTCCCCAGGCACTGTGTGTCTTCACAATAAACATTCTCACTTTTCATGGTTGAGAGAACTTTGTGCTCTGCAATGATGTCATCGAGCCAGGCTCTGGGAGGAATCTCTGTGGAAAGGTTTTCCACTTCAAGGTACCCACCCAGTGGGGAGAAATCATTCTTTTACAGTTTCCTCCCAGACAGATAAACATGAGACATCTCTAAGCAGCATCTGCCCTGTTCCTAGGCTCTGTCCTCACTGGTCCAGTGTCCACTATCCTCCATATTCCCAACACATACACACCCCCAGCCAATGCCTGCCCTGTTCTGTGTTCTCTGTGTCTACTGGCCACCGGCTACTAGCATAAATGTAAAAATCACTGTTTTCAAGAGAACGTTCCTGTCCCTAATTCCTTTCAGGGCTGCACTGTCATGGGATGAGAGAGTGGGCCTTGGCTACGAATCAATGACCATGGTTCTAGTTCTGAATCCAGTTTTAATCTAGTGGCAAAAGAATTAATTATCTACATCCTATTTAAGGATATATGGTTTTTGTTTGTTTTGTTTTGTTTTTTGTTTTTTGTTTTTTTCACCCAAGCCTACAAACAGTGAGTTCTCTTTTCCCTCCTGTCTTTGCCGGGATCTTTCTTCTGCTCTTTTTATTAGGACTTCTGTGATCTGGGCAAGAAAGAACAGAAAAGGGACATTGCTCATCGCCACTCCCACCCTGGGTTCCTAACGGCCAACAATCGGCTATCCCAGGTTATCACACACATATTCATAGATACGTTCCACTCATGCAGAGTCTGTCATTGCTGGTGTGGAGATGGAAGGAGAAGGGAAGTAAACCTGTGACCAGGGTCATCGAGCATGAGCCACTTTAATTTGGGTCTGGGAGGCAAACAGGCCCACAGAAGCCTACCTGAGAGTGTCCCTGCTACACACACACAGAACTGCAGCTTTTGTGTTCTCCACTTCTCTAGGGCATATATGAGGGAGGGAGACAGGTGAGCTGTTGGCTGTGGCACATTTTCCTTAAGGTAAAACTAAGAGGTGGGGAGCAGGTCCACCTCCCAACTTCATCAAGAATGAAGGGACTCTGGAAAGAGCCAGCTATTTCTTACCACAAGATGTAAGGCCATGGAGTTCTCCCCATAGTCATGAACTTAAGCCTAAACTCTCAGTTTCCACACTTGTGATATGTAAAGCTACTTGGTCTCCTGCCCTTTCTAGAGTCTTAGTGAAGAACTGTTAGCCCTATTCTATCTGTGTAACTCCACCTTCTTCCTATAGCTGTATGAGGAGTAAGAGAAATTCTGGTTTAGCTAGGTCTTGTGACTGGGTCTTTATTTAATTTTCTCTCTTCAATAAGCCCCTTAATGCTTTTATCATAGACTTTAAAAATAATTCTTTTGGGAAGAGATGACAGTATTATAAAAAATTAAAATAGTTAAAACATGTGATGTATGATCAGGTGTAAATAAAATAAGCAAGAATGCAGGATGTACGTACGTTGCTGCCATTAACCTACCTCCGTGACCTCGGTAACCTTTTAGAAGCCAAAGCAGGCACTCAACAGAAACTAAAGCTGATCCCTTGCTTTCCCAAAGCACAAGCTCTTAGATATCTGGAAGCTAGACCCCAAACACAGCACAGACAGAAGACACTACTCACCTACAGCAGAAACCAATCTATTTGGAAAGAATGAATATCCTTGGTTATGAGAAACAAGGGAGGTGCTAGTCTGTGAACTCACGTATTTTCTGTAGCTGAACTGAAATTTATTTTGGAAATTTCCCTCTTAGGAGTGAATGAATAAGATTTTTCTGGCTGAGGAGAAGAGACTCATCCCCAAAGATAGACCCTAGGGTAGTTGTGAGGGCAGCATGAGATTCTCAGCATTCTTGTCTCTGGCTGGCAGAGCTTGGCTGGGAATATAGGCTCCCTGGAGGGCATGGAAGGAGATGGCTCAGGCAAAGTTGGTGATCCTTGGATTTTATTACTTTTCTGGGTTATCTGTCCTGGTCTTTGCCCACTTGTCTCTGCTATAGCAACCATGGTATCAGAACCTCCTTGATGGCTGCCAGACTGTGGTATTGATCACTTTCCCCTGCTCAGGATAGGCAGAAGGCTGTAATCATGGGAAGGCCCCTCTGTGAGTTTTTACCTAAGCATAGAGTTTTTCCTTGTGCTCACTTTCTTCCCTTATATGAAGTCCATCCCTCAGTTCAGTTTGATCTCTAGAGTCAAGCATGCCCGGGCCAGAACTCTGCGCAGAGACTGACAATGACATGAGTTTTTCACAAGACACTTTCTTGTTCTTTTTTTTCCTAAGGTAAAGCCACTGAAACATGGACCTCATGCTTTTTCTGAGTTTACTATTTAGAGATGCCTGTTCCTTCTGCAGTAAGTGCTGGGGTATCTTCTGATAAGGGTCTTTGCTAATTCCCTCCCCAGGGCATAATGACTCTTCCCTCAGGTGTGAGTGGCTTCCAACCCTGTATCCCCTGCTCAATCTTCTGCTTTGAGTGTTCTGGGATTCTTTTTCTTCCATTGCGGCTAAACACTTATCCTAGCTCTTCCCTGGCACCTGAGGCTTAAAGATCCAGGGCTCATGCTTCCCAGGATGCTTCTCTTCTCCATGTGACCCTAAAACATCTAGGAAGCTGCCGTATTTACACTGGAATACAACTCTGAGAACTTAGAAGCCAAATTAAGGTCAGGGTCACTTCAAGGGGACACTTCCAAGTGCCACTGAGGCTGGGGCTGCTGCTCTACTTTGAACTGACATACTAACTCACTGACAAATTGTCTATAAGGTATTTCTCTCTGGGATCTTCAGCAACTAATCTCTTTGTGGTCCCTAGAACTAGTTCACTCAGATATTCATTTAGCTCTTGAGGCTTTCCCAGATAACTGACTCTCCAGATGTTGCTTGATTGCAGTTGAAGAGATAAAGGGGTCCTTGGCCTTCACTCTTTCCCTAAACAGTTATCTTCTCTCACATTCTTATTCTCTGGGGCATTGCTAGTCTATGGCTGGAATCTCTTGGATCAAAACTTCCACTCTCATCTCTCAGATCATTTCCAACCAGTGCTCAACTTGTTGTCAGCTGTGGGCTGCTCCTATGGATCGAGAATTCTGCCAGGTTTTGTCCATTATGCTGGGTGTGAGCAGCTGAAAAATTTGTTTGCAATCTTGTTCGGTTTGAGATTATTTTGTGAACAAATGACCAATATCATGTCAAGGTCATCTAGCCTTCCTGTCCCACAGGAGGGGTAGCAGGGGAAGTGTGAAGACTGGGTCTCTGTCTCCATGACTTGCTTTGGTATTTTCCCCAAGGAGCTTGGCAGTCTCATCTCTATAGTCAGTCTCATCTCTAGAGTCAGTCTCTGAAACATGGGTGATTAAAGAGAGAATGGCAGACTAGAGAAGAGGCCAGGATTGTGTCTCTCTCATCTAAAATAGTTTTATGGATTCAAGGACCTTAAAGGGCAAAACCTGCCTCCGCTGCCCTCAAAATCATGGAATATGAGTTTCTAACATCAGCTGAATCCTTGGATTGAGGAAGGAATCCTCCCATAAGGAATTCATATGATGTTCCTGATTACATTACTGAATGTATTACACCGAGTGTAATATTTCTGGTTTCCATGTGAGTATGAGACTTTCCAGGAGTGGAGAGTGGATAGTAGGCAGCAAGCTGAAGACAACCCACATATAGGCTTTCTACCCAAAATGGTCTGCCCCAGTGACTCCCCAAGTTTACTTGGCAGGTATATTTTTTTTTGTTTCTGGTCCAGGTTTTTCTATGAGCTTTTTGATCAGCCATTCCCTGAGTGACTTACTTTTTTTTTCTCAGAGTTTTCCTTCAGAACCTTCTGTGTTTAGCTTCTGAATCCTGTGGTAGGTTATTTTTTGGCACCTCCTCAAGGTATGCCTCATACATCTCCGCATGTCTTTCCCTACCTGGATCCTCACTAGCTGGGACCATTACATGGCAGCCTCCTGGGTACTTCTATTAGTATACGATTTTGGCCTTTTAGTATTTAAATACAGAGGGCTGTGAAAGCTTTCCTTGGTGATTTCCCCTAAGGCTGCATCAGTGCCAGAGGTGCTTGGATGATGTAGGGCTGGCCTCCCTGGTGTTGAATACATTATTATTGAAGGTGGTTCTCCAGTTGCTTCTGGATCTGTTTACTGATTGTACATTCTCCATGAGGGGTGCAGCCTGCTACATAGGCCTAAAGACAGGGCTATATGGGGGAAAGTTGTGTACTGAAGAAACAAGGACTTCCTGAGGTCCATGGACCGGAGAAGGTAACACCATGAACTTCCTAGGTTCTTTTGCAACAAGTGCCATTTTAGATGTTGGATTTTTATTGACATGAGAGACTATCTCTTTCTTAGCACTAGAGAAGGATGTGCCACACCCCAATCCATACTGATCTGGAGAGTGGGCAAGGTCTTCCCTTTAGCTAGATCCAATCTCTTAAGAGAGCAGTTGGATTTATTTTAAACAATACTGTTTGTTTTGAATCACTCATTTGATGACTTCTATGACAGGCCTCCTGATTTTTGGCACTTACCTTCTAACTTTCACTAAAATTCCTCATAGCCTCTCAAACACATTAAAAAATTAATAATGAGGCCATATGTTTGTCTTATCTACCTATGATAACCAGGCATTTAAGAAAGTTGTAATACAGCTTCATTATTAAGATTATTAACTGCTTTAATTAAGCATTGTGTAATTTCTTTACTTCCTCAATTCTTTCTTTTCTCAATTCTCACTTCTTTATTTCCTTCCTCAATTCACCTTTATTTTCAGTTCAATTCTCATGAATCTGCCTTGAATCAGGACACCCAGACCTTTTCCATCCATATATGCAACTTTACCAGAGTTGGTAGCTCCTTTCTTTGCTAGTTTTCTTCTGTAGCAACAGCTTCTCAATCGTCCTCTACTTCCAAAGGGCCTATCCCTCAAGTCTAACCTCCAGTCTTCTTTGTCTTCACCACTGGAGGCCTTTCAGTTTCAAAAACCCCTTCCATACACCCTAGCATTATTGGTATGGCCATTTATGTCTTGATTCTAGCCCTGACTGATCCTGAAGGCTGTTTGCAAAGCACTCTTCAAAATCTGAATAAAGACAAGGTAAAATATTTTAAAAAGGCATTCAGTGAGAAAAAGAGACTATAAAAATGGCTCATTGCTTTAATCTTCAAAAATGTCAATATTGTAAAAGAGACACAAAGCTGGCAACTGCTCCAGATTAATGGAAACTGAAGAGATATGATAACTTAATACAGTGCATGATCCTAGACTGCACCCTGAGCTGAAGGAAAAGAAATTTTATAAAGTATATTACTGGGGAGGTACTTTTATAAAATTGAAGGAGTCGACACATTGAAGTTTAATGTTAACATTGAATTTAATGAATTGTGTTTGTAAGGATCACTGAAAATTATGCTATTTGCATATGATATTCAAATAAACACATTATAATATTACAATCCACCATAGAAAAAAATTATTCAAACTGAATCAATCCATTGACACCAACTAGATATGCCTAAATCTTACTTGATTGATGATGCATTTATGTGTAATACTAGAAAGGAGGTACAAGTCCAACATGCATACTAAAATCCAACAATACTATCTTACAGGAAGCAAATGTTGAAGTGAAATATGTCTTGAAATTAATGAAGTTTCATTTAACTGAAAATATATTTTACACTAGTGCAATGTTTACATTTAAACTTAAATTAGTAAATTGAAAAATTTAAAACTCCATTCCTCAGACACGCTCTCCACATTTCAAGTGCTCAGTGCCACACGTGGCTAGTTGCTGCCATATTGAACAGCTCAGGTCTAGAAGAAAGCATGAAGACTATTGCCTCATCTGTCCCTCTTCTCATTCTCCTATGGTGATTGTAGTCATGTTAGAGAGATGGAAAAGAAAAGATTGTGGAGTTGTTTCCTATGCTTTAATTCATAATTTCTGATAAATAAAAGGAAGCATCTATTTTGGCACAAGAAGGAATGGATGAGTTAGTATGTTGTCCATTGCATCTCTTTCCTATAGGCACTTTCTCATGCCTGATGTGTTTCTGAACCTTTCTTGATGAGAGGAGTGCTGTTATTGTCATCATTTGGTAAGGCAAAGAAAACCTCACAAAAAACTGGCTTTTCAACATCTAGTAGTTGCACTAGGTTGCTTAACCCTCTCAACCTCATTTTGCTTATACATAAAATTATTATTACTATTATTATTTTTTGAGACGGAATCTCGCTCTGTCACCCAGGCTAGAGTGCAGTGGCCGGATCTCAGCTCACTGCACGCTCCGCCTCCCGGGTTCAGGCCATTCTCCTGCCTCAGCCTCCCGAGTAGCTGGGACTACAGGCGCCCGCCACCTCGCCTGGCTAGTTTTTTTTTTGTATTTTTTAGTAGAGATGGGGTTTCACCATGTTAGCCAGGATGGTCTCGATCTCCTGACCTTGTGATCCGCCCGTCTCGGCCTCCCAAAGTGCTGGGATTACAGGCTTGAGCCACCGCGCCCGGCTATACATAAAATTATTAAATCCTTGTCTTATTCATGTCTCAGGTCTATGTATGTATGAGGTAATAATATTTTGAAAACAATCAAGCACTCTAAATGTTAAATATAGCAATAACATTACACCAATATACAATATATAGTTTTTATTTTCATGGTTACCTCTCTTAGCTGACACAAGGCCCATTTCTTGTTCTTCTTACAAATTTTTTTCAATTCATTGCATATTTTAGACATAGAAAAAATAGAAAACATTAATGAAAGACACCTGAGAGGAAGTAAATTTTAATATTGTATTGCATGTGCTAGAGGTCTGTTTTCTTCTTTCTTTAAAAAAAAAAAACATGCTAGACATAGAGTAAAAGCCCTTCCATTTATGCCATTTTTCTTCCTCCTCCTTGGAGGTAACTATCATTATGAAGTTGGTGAACATCTTGTCCATCAAAAGTCTCAGGCTTTCATGAGGCAGTATAGCATGGCATGGAAGATCATAGATGCTGGGGCCAGTGCTGCCACTTTTTAATCGTGTGACTTTGAGCAAATTACTTAACAACTGCTCAGTTCCTTTGTCTGAAAAATGGAAATAATAGAGTCTAACTCATAGGGTTATTGTGAGGATAAAATGTATTCGTGTTTTTGAAGGTTCATATTAAGCTCTGTGTGAATGTTAGCTATCATTATTACAAAATTTGTCCATGTGTATGGTCTGTGTTTATATAAAAGTTAGCAATGTAGTTTTTTTCATCTTTACATCTTTGTGATGTACCCATGTTGATATATTCAGAGTGAATTAATATTTACTTATTTATAGCTTTCTACTGAATGTTCATAGTTTATTCTTTCCTCACTGACTGATAATTTTACTGTGTCTAGTGTTTTCATTATTATATCTGGAGAACCCTTGTATATAGTTCCTAGGATACATACACATCCTATTCATCTTTATATTGCAGAAATGAGTGTCTTTCCAGACATAGTAGATGTGAATGAGTCATTGTTAAAGTGAATTGACATTTTATGTATTTACATCTTGGCTAAGTCCATGGTGAGTTCTCTAAGGTAGGAATGATGGGCACAAACTGGATGCTCAATAAACGGCTGAGATCTGGGGCACGTGAGGTCAGGCATGTGGCTAGCACAGCCAGTCTTCCATATGTGAGAAGTTAACATGCTGAATGAAGGACCTATGTCAGTTATTTGAGGAGCATGCAACACTGAAAGTCTACCTGAGCAAAAGAGGGTTGTTTTTAAAAGAGAACCTGTAGGTGACACTCATATTGACATGTCATTGTTCTTGGCCTCCTTTAAAGTAGATTTTGATTCTTCAGCTTGGAAAAACAGGGATATTACTCTAATTTTCATGATGACTTGGAATCGGCAAGCCTCAAAGTTCTAACGAAAGAGGGATGCAGAAAGACAGAACTCTTTGCGGTTTCCCAGTGATATCATGCCATTGCATGCCTCCAAGGCTTTGACTGATTCCTTCTGCTTAAAATGCCCTTCCTCCCTAGTGAGCCTCTAAACATCTGTAAGAAGCCTTCCAGCCGGGCCTCAGGTTTCTTCATATCATACTGTACTTTTCATATTAATAGTTAAATATTGAAGGTAATTCTGCCTCTAGAATTGATAGACTAGCTTATATTGAGCCAATGGTTCACGAAGAATAACAGGAAGAGTTAGATTAAAAAAAATCTTTTGTTCTAACACACTGTGGAGCGAGGCAGCAAGGACTGGCAGGGTAAAGAGACTCTGGAGAAGGAAAACCCATTAAGGTGAACATGACGTTTTGCACTGCTTTTCCCTTTGGAACATTTGCCAATTTATAGGTAATAAAGCTCTACAGAAAGTAAGGAGAGTATAAATACAAAATTAATGCTATTGGTTACCCTGGAGGAAAAGGCAGGATGTCTTGAGATAGGGCACAAAGGAGGTTTTTAAAGAACAGACTGTTTGTTTTATTTTTTAAACTGGATTGTGATTAGATTGCTAATCGGTTCATTATTTTTCTATAAATTCTCATATTTATGTAATATATATGTGTATATATACAAGTATATAATATATTCTGCATCTGCATTTAGCAAAAAGAAAAAAAAGAAAGTAAAAGAAAAGAAGCCCTCATCTAATAGCTGTTATCCACAGAGGACATATTCCAGACCCCAGCACAACTGTGTATGTCGGCAATTGCCTTGAGAGCTGCTAGAAAACCTGCTTCTCATGCCCATCTTTAGTAACTTCTGTTATTCCCCAGTGGTAATAGAAATCTCTAGGGCTGGAAGCTGCAAGTTGCTAATTTGTAAGGTTCTCATCCTTAAAATACTGTTAATCAGAAGCACAAGTATTAAAATTGCATGTATGGGCTCATTTAGGCGAGATTATGATATAATATGAAGAAGGTAATGATTAGGTATGGAAATAGAAGAAAGCATGAAGAGTCCAATTGTTCAGAGTCACCAGCATATAAAAATTCTTACACCCATATAGCTTTCAACATATACACAGATAATGATGTGTACATACCCAAGGGATTGTGGGTGTGAAAGTTTTGATTAGGAAAGGGTGTGGAGATGCTCATTAAGTTTATGAAGAGATATACTTTGTGAAGTTAAAGACAACATAAAGAAGTAAACCACAATGAGTAGGGAATAAAATGTAGAGAAGTAAGGAATCAAATAATCAATAAAGCTAACATTGCTTTAGGAAAAAACTCTACATGAAACAGATTTCTTTTGGAAATGAAAATAGAAGAGGCTGTGGTTTTATACTACAAATTTCCTCTTGCTTCCAGATTTCCAAGAGTGTTTCCTTCATGCCCTGTGATATGGTTTGGCTGTGTCCCCACCCAAATCTCGTATTGAATTGTAGTTCCCCATGTGTTGTAGGAGGGACTCAGTAGGAGGTAACTGAATCATGGGGGCAGTTATCCTCATGCTGTTCTCATGATAGTGAGTTCTCATGAGATCAGATGGTTTTATAAGGGGCTTTTCTTCCTTTGCTTGGCACTTCTCTCTCCTACTGTCATGTGAAGAAGGACATGTTTCCTTCTCCTTCTGCTATGATTATGTTTCCTGAGGCCTCCCCAGCCATGTGGAACTGTGAGTCAACTTCACCTTTTTCCTTTAAAAATTACCAGTCTCAGGCACACTTTATAGCAGCACGAGAATGGATTAATACATCCTGCCTTCTGAAATTACCTGGTAAAGAACGGCCTTGTGAGAAAACTGTTACCACCAGGCAATCGCCTTTTGACTGGGCACGCACCTTTGTTGTCTCTATGATTCCTTAATGTCAATGTTACTTAATATATAATGCTACAACTCAGAGAATGAGTAACTCCAAGTGTAACCACATGGCAGAGTTATGGATTTTACCTTCAACAATTGTTAAGAAGGAAGAATGCTTGATCTTAAATCCCTAGAAAAAAACACAATATCTAATATTTCAGATATTTGCCAGTAACCCCTAGTTAATTCAATATTTAACTTTGGTGAAATAAATATTATTCTTGGAATAATATTGGAATAAATGTTTTTACTGAATCTGAGAAATACAATCAAAATCACCCAAACTAAATGTCTTTTTTTCTTAAAAAAAAAAAAGGAGGAGAGGTCTCCTATATGAAAATGATGTACTAAGGATTACATATAATACAATATAAAAATTTTATAAGGGGTAGACAGGAAAGCAATGAGCCATCTGGGTCAGCAGTAAAAATACAAGCACCCATTGTGCATACAAAGAATCTATCTACATAATAAATAAATATATAAAAATGTACATGCGCATACAAAGGAGGAGCTTCGACAAGTAATTTCTAAACAGAGAGATTCACATCAGAAAATCATTCTTATTATGTTTTTCTTGTCAGGCCTTTGTTGACATTTTCTAGCTGAAGGATTTATTTTTACACATTATCATGTATGTTCTCTCCTTGTTTTCTTAGGGACCTTAGGCAAGTTCAAATAATTAGCATTACCCACTAAAATTTGGTAATTCCTTACTGTGTGAATGATTTCAAGAGGTGTTGCAAATTTTTTAGCAATTTGAAACAAAATTAATTAGCATTTACTTTAATTTTTACAAGCACTTAAAATATTTGCCATGTAATTTTTTAGGCAGAAAATAAGTTGTGCTATTAATTTTAAAGGTAAAAAGAGCCTGTTGCAACCCATTAAACCACCCTCCCATCTCCATTTAACACCAACTTCAAAAGCTAGTGCTAACATAAATATCCTGTGTCCCTCTGATATTTCCACTTCCCTAAAACATAGTGGCTTAACAAAATATTTATTATCTCACAGTCTCTGTTGATCAGAAATTTGTGGGTGATTGATTGTTAGGGTGGCTCTGGCTTGGAATCTCTCATGGTGTTGCAATTAAGATGCTCACTGAGATGCCAGTGGCCTTTTGAGCCTGTTAAGATCCACTTCCAAGATTGTACACTTCTATAGCTATTGATAGCTGGCCTTTCAGTTCCTCCCTGATTGTTGATAGAAGGCTTATGTTCCTTGCCACATTGCCTTCCCCATAAGGCTTCTTGAGTAGTCTCATGCCATGGCAGTTGACTTCTTCAGGGGCAGGTCATCCAAGAGAACAAGACAAAAACTACAATGGCTTTTATAATCTAGCTTCAGTACTCAGGCAATATCATTTCCACAATATCCTATTGACTTCTGAATTAGTCTGTTCTTGCACTGCTATAAAGAAATACCTGAGACAGGGTAATTAATAAAGAAAAGAGATTTAATTGGCTCATGGTTCTGCAGGCTGTACCGGAAGCAGAGGTTTCTGCTTTTGGGGAGGCCTCAGGCAGCTTCCAGTCATGACAGAAGGCAAATGGGGAATAAAGCATCTGACATGGTAGGAGCATGAGCAAGAGAGAGCAGGGGGCAGGTGCTACGCACTTTCAAACAACCAGATCTCACGAGAACTCTATCATGAGAACAGCACCAAGGGGATGGTGCTAAACCATTTATGAGAAATCTCCCCCGTGATTCAATCACCTCCCTCCAGGTCCCACCTCCAACACTGGGGATGACAATTTGACATGAGATTTGGGTGGGGACACAAATCCAAATCACATCAACTTACAAAATCAGCTTTACTCAATGTGGGAAGGTACTACCCTTTTTGAATAAATTAGAGGTCATTTTGGAGGCTGCCTTGCACAGTGTGCCCTCCGTCTCACAGTGATTCACATATTTCCTACATCCGGTATACACTGAAAGCCCCTGAAAGCCCCATTTTATTATACCACCAGCTCAAATTCCAGAATTTGTCATCTAAATAAAGGCCTCATAACTAATGATACTTCTCAGATATAATTCCTTGAATATAGCTCCTCTCATATGATCTCTTTTGATCATAAGATCTGTGAACCATAGAAATAAGTTATCTGTCTCCCTGTACACCCAGCACGTAATGATCATGGGATAGTCATAGGATAACAATTAAATATACTTTCATTCAAAAAGGGGAAAAATGAGAGGCTTACAGGTATCATTAAAATCCCAACAAGCCAATATTGGAAGTTCCTTCATTAGGACTCAGTTGTATTCCTGTCTGGGAATAACTATATGGCCCTTTGCTCTACTCTCTGGGCTCTTGGTTCCATCCTCGCAATTATCCTTCTTCTTTCATGAAAAATAGTCTATATTTACAGCTACAATGCTTTCTCAGCCTTCTAGTCAATAGAATCTTGAGAGTCTAGAGGCCTTTTAAAAAATTGTATATTACCTCTATTCCTTCCCGTCCAAGCTGGCAGTATTTCTGCCAATGTAATAATTAAAAAACAAAACAAAACTCTGTGGGCCCATTGTGAATCATTTGGAAATTAATCTTTTACATAAAAGCCACACCCACACCCCTGTTTAAGATCACCCTTTCTCTGTCTTAGCCTTTTCTTGAGACTGTGGAGGAGCAACACTTTCAAACTTCTTAGAAGTCTTACTGTTTGATTGAAGGTTCTCTGAGGTGCCACCTTAATTCTTCCAAAGGTGTTAACAATGATTTTTACTGCTGCCCCCTTGGCTTTATCCTTAGATCATGTCTGCGTGGCAGGACTTTGGGTTTCATCTTTGCCTGGAAATCATTTCTTAATTTTAGTATTTTTGCCATCTGGAGAAATTTTCAGGACTGTCAAGTCTTGTCTCTTTTTAAACAATTTTTTAGGTTATCTCTTACCTCTTTCATTTCGCTGTAATCATAAAGAAGTTTGGGAAAACTCCTTAGCAGATCATTTTCAATTCATTAACCACATTTTTTCTTTCCACACAACTGCAGGTAATAGTGTTGGTAAACTTTCTACCAATTCATAACAAGAATTCCTTTTCCTTCATTCTCCTTTAAGATCTCATTATCAACCTCCTCAAAAGCCATCAGGCTTCTCCCTACAGTCTGTTCAAGGAATGTTAGGTTTTCGCTCTCGTCTCTTCAAAGTTCTTTCACATTCTTCCCACTGCCTGGATTCAGAGCCACTTCCACATAGTTAGATATTTGTGACAGCATTAGGTAGCTATTGTTGCTTAACAAATTACCACAAACTTATGGGCTTAAAAATCACAACAACAACAAAAAAACAAAAATAATTTTTTGTCATTCATGAATTTAGAAGTGACTTAGCTGGTAAGGTCTGGCTTGATGTCTGCCATATAGTTGCTGTCAGGGTGTTGGTGTGGGCTACAGTCATCTGGTGCTAGGGGGTTCATTTCCAAGATGGTTGACTCACATGATGACTGGCAGGAGGACTCTGTTTCTTCTTGACTCTTTTCAGGAGGTTTTATTCCTCACCATATGGCCCTACCCATAGGATTTCTTGAGTTTCTAGCAATATGGAAAATGTCTTTGCTAAGAATGAATGGTCAAGGAGAGTAAGATACATGCCTCAATATCTTTTATGACACAGCTTCATAAATTACACATCATCATTTCGTCATTGGCCTGTTGGTTACACAAGTTAGCAATATTCAATATGGTAGAATACTACACAAAGGCTTAAGTCTCAAGATGAAGGAATCATTGCAAGCACAAGGATATTGTTAGCACAAGGATATTTGCATTTGCTTTTGCCTCAACTTGGGCCACCTTTTCATCAGACCTTTGCAAAGGTGACACCTCACCATTTAGGTCTCTGATCAAATGTCACCTCTCAAAACATTCTTTCTTTCTCACCATATCTTATATTTTCTCAATACTTCTTTTATATTATACTATTTTACTGTCTTCATAGCTTTTATTATTAATTGAGATAATGATTCAAATGTTTTTGATTACTTATTTATTTTTCTTTTTTTTTGGTTTGTTGTCTGCCAATAGGACTGTAAGCTTCTGGAGTGAAAGAATTTGTCTATCTTCCTCACTGTTCTATCATCAGTGGTTAGAATAAGGTTAAGAGTTAATAAACATGTGTTCAATGAATGAAGAAATGCACTCCACATGAATTATAAATTACATCTCTCTTTATAATAGTCTATTTCAAGAAATAATTTAAGCCAATGCAGAAAGACTATGGCATTATCCAATATGGAACAATATACAATTAACAAGGAGCAAGTTCTGAGCTGCTTGGGCAGCTCAATGGAATGTTTTATAATTATTTAGATTCTTTTAATGTTTTCAAAGAGGAACCACATAAGAATGAATTTTTTAAACTGAGCAAGATTTGAAAGACCCTGCCTATTTCTGCAAGAACCTGAGACTCATGCTAGAATACTAAGACACAGACTACACAGGTTACAAATTAATGTAGAATACCATGGGCATAGTGATGTGGACATGGTAGAGAGCCAATATTTTTCAGAAAATATTAAGAGACCATCTGGCAGAGTCTCATGGAATATCTAGCAATTGGGAATGTAAAGGAAAGCAAAACACTGCAAACCACTGAATAGCTATGTAATAACATCAAGAATCTACAGATAAGAATCAACAAAATTGAGCAATATGAGGATAGCAAAATTTCAAATTTTCTACTTGTTATTGCCTCACCTTGCATTCTGTCAGATAATTTTATCAACATAGATGTTGAGTTTTACGTATTAGTCAGAATGTGTTAAATGGAAACCACAGATACACAACTAAAAACTAGATTAAACACATACAATTATGTTTTGTATGGAGCACATCAATCTTTGTAATAAAAACAACTGGGAAAAACTGGAGAAAACACAGTAAACATCTGTTGGAAATATTGTTAAGCCAACAAAACAGTCAGCCCTTGATGGGCCAACATCTTAGTGAGAAGAGGAACTCACTGAAGTGAACATGACATTCTATGCTGGGTTTTTTGTTTTTGATTTTTGGTTTTTTTTTTTGCTTCAATCTATTTGCTGATTCATAACCAGCATTGCTGACAACTAATAAATCAAGCAGAAAGAGTCTATTAAGAAGTATAGAAGCTGAACATAGCCTTCAGAAGTCTCATGGGCTTAGGGAGAAAAATTTTGTCATGCAGGGCTAGCAAGGCAGCTCAAGGTTGGGGGTCACAATTTTGAAGAGCAGAGAAACTCAGAGAAGTAAACCTGACAGTCTGAGATGCTTTTCCCTTAAAGAATTTGCCATTTATCATAAGTGAACCAGACTGAACATCTGGGGAACCGAACAGATAACAGTTGCTAAGGGATTAAAGATCTAAGTATACTTATCAGTAGTCCAACTGTGATGAGAGATAGAAATTGGAACTAAAAGCCTACCCAAATTAAAAGATCCTAGTAAACAGTCCAGCCTTTCATTGAGACATCTGAACTATAGATAGATCAATACTTTTAACAGTTAATTGTAATATGCTGTGGGTCTCTTTGGATTCATCCTATTAGGTGTCCATTGTCCATTGAGCTTCCTGGATCTGAATTTCTGTTTCCTTCCCCAGATGTGGACATTTTTCTGTCATTATATCTCCGAATGTATTTTGTTCCTTTCGCTCTCTCTTCTCTTTTTACTAGTCCAAAAATATATACATTATTTAGCTTGATGGTGTCCCATAAGTCCCTCAAGCTATCTTCACTCTTTTATATATTTTTTCTTTATACTCTTCAGATTGAATTATTTCCATCGATCTGTCTTCAAGTTTTCCTGTATTTTATTCTGCTTGATCTAGTTTGCTATAGAATCCCTCTATGGAATTTTTGAGTTCAACTATTATATTTTTCAGCTTTATGATTTCTATTTAGTACTTTTAAATATTTTCTTTTTGTTGAAATTTTGTTTTTTTAAGCATTGCTCTTTATACCTCAGTGGCTATCTATATGACTGATTTTTGAATTCCCTGTTAGGTAAATCACATGTCTCCATTTCACTACAGTTGACTTCTAGAGATTTATTTTGTTCTTTTATTTGGAACATATTACCTTGTTTCTTAATTTATTTTTTTGATTTTCTGGGTTGGTGTCTGCACATTAGATAAGACAACCACCTCTCCCAGAATGAAATATGATCCCAAATCAACTTAGGGTAAGCCTGGATAAAGTTGATTTATTCTAACATCCTGGGTGAAGCTAAAAAGAATATTCTCTTGGAGGAAAGCCATATTTCCCAAGAATTTTAATTTTTCTTTAAAAAAAAACTCACATTCATTAAAAATTCACAAGGCATACCAAGAGATAGAAACAAGAGGAAAAGCAGACAATAGAAACAGTCACATAGCTGATCCAGGCATTAAAATTAAATTATAGTGACTGTACTTTGAAATAACTGTGACTATTATGTTCAATAAAGAGATAAAAATAGTCAGAAAGAAAAAATGGTGAAGAGGAGGCAAGATTAACTTGCAACTCCTACTCGGACAGGCAGAGCAGCATGTGGAGACTCAAATTATGAACTTTTGCTCCCAGAACTACCACAGAAACATACCAGAAAAGCTGAGAGAATACACAGATCCTTTGAAGGAAGTGGCTTGCTGCTGCAGGCTCCTTGAGACAGCCAAAAACTGTGGGTACTCAAAGTGTGAGAGGGCAAATGTCTACCCCAACACACATTCTAACTGGGGAACCTGAAGGTCCAGATCATGGGAGAAGCATTTGACCTTACCTGGAGCTGAGATGAATTTAGAGAGCTGAGCAAAATATAGGGGTACAAAAAGCAGCAGGAAGAGTCCTGTGGGCACTATTGTTCCCCAGGGAAACAATTCCTGACTTTCAGGGGTCCTTGGGGAGGGCTGCCAGTGGAACTGTGGAAAAACCACAGGGAGAAGGTTTTTGATTTCCAGATAACTTTGTAACAATTTTGACCAAATACATGGTATCCCGGACAGATTCTGGCGGGGGCAGGAAGGCGTGAATGGGGAGTACAGATACAAGCAGAGAAACTGTTGAGGGTGGGAGGTGTAAAATCTGAAAGACCTGCTTACTTTCTCAGTCTGGAGCTTGTAGCCTGGGGCAAGTTCTCAGCCCTGCTCACTAGTTGCCTGGAAATGAACTCAGTGCTGTTGAGTGGGGACAGTGGGAGTGAGACTGGCCTTTTGGGCTGTGTGGGAGCTGGATGAGGCCTGTCACTTCTGGCTTCCCCCCATTTCCCTGGCGACCGCTATGATGTAGCAGAGGCAGCCATAACCTCCCTGGGCACGTAACTCCATTGGCCTAAGAACCACACCCACTTCCCCCATAGGAGCTACAGCAAGTGCCACTCAAGGGGAGTCTGAGCTCTGACACACCTAACCATGCTCCAACCTGATGGTCTTTCTCCACCCACCCTTGTAGCTGAAGACAAAGGAAATAATTTCTTGGGAGGTCTATGGTCCCACCTACTACCTGAGAAACGCAAATACCTATCCAGGCAACCCTAGGGCAAACTTGCATCTTCCCTATACTACTGCCACTGATTCTCTATTGAAAGTACCACCTCCTGGCTGGAGGCAAACCAACACAAAACCAGCACACTAAACAAAACTACAACCAAGGACCTTCACAGAGTCCAGTTCACTCTCCTGCTACCTCCACCAGAGCAGATGCTGGTATCCATAGCTCAGAGACCTGAAGATAGATCACATCACAGGACTCTTTGCAGATACTTCCCAGTGCCAACATGGAGCCTGGTAGCCCCACTGGGTGGCTAGACCCAGAAGAGAAATCACAATCACTGAAGTTAAGACTCTCAGGAAGCCCCATCACTAGGGGAAGGAAGAGAGCATCACATCAAGGGAGCACCCCATGGGAAAAAGGAATCTGAACAAAGCCCTTGAGGCCTGGATCTTCTCTCTGACATAGTGTATCCAAGTAAGAAAGACCCAGGAAAACAATCCTGGTAATATGAGAAAACAAGGGTATGAAACACCCCCAAAAGATCACACTATCTCACCAGCAATGGAGGCAAAACAAGAATAAATCTCTGAATTGCCAAAAAGAGAATTCAGAAGGTTGATTATTAAGCCACTTATGGAGGCACCAGAGAAAGGTGAATACAAACTGAAATAAATTTTTAAAGATACAGAATATGGATAGAAAATTATCCAGAGAAATAGATAGAAAAAATAAAACACAATCACAACTCCTGGAAATAAAGGACACACTTAAAGAAATGCAAAATACACTGGAAATTCTCAGCAATAGAACTGAACAAATAGAAGAGAGAACTTTAGAGCTTGAAGACAAGGCTTTGAATTAACCCAATTAGGCAGAGACAAAGAAAAAATAATTTAAAAGAAATGACCAAAGCCTCCAAGAAGTTTGGGATTAGGTTAAATAACCAAACTTAAGAATAACTGGTGTTCTCCAGGAAGAAATCCAAAAGTCTGGAAAACATATTTGAGGGAACAACTGAAGAAAACATCCCTGGCCTTGCTACTGATCTAGACATCCAAATATAGGAAGCTCAAAGAACACTCAGAAAACTCATTATAAAATAATCACTGCCTAGTCACATAGTCAGTCATCAGGTTATCTAACTGTAAGACAAAGGAAAGAAACTTAAGAGCTGTGAGGCAAATGCATCAGGTAACCTGTAAAGAAAAACCTTTCAGATTAACAGCAGATTTCCCAGCAGAAATGCTACAAGCTAGAAGGGACTGGAGTCCTATCTGTAGCCTTCTTAAAACAATTGTTGACCAAGAATTTTGTATCCAGAAAAACTAAGCTTCATAAATAAAGGAAAGATACAGTCTTTTGCAGACAAACAAATGCTGAGAGAATTTGCCACAACCAAGCCAGCACTACAAGAACTGCTAAAAAGGAGCACTAAATCTTGAAACAAATTCTCAAGATACATCAAGATAGAACATCCTTAAAGCATAAATCTCACAGGACCTATAAAACAAACAATAACACATAACATACACACAAAAAAGCCAAGGTATTTAAGCAATAGTTAGCACAATGAATATAATAATACCTCACATATCAATACTAACATTGAATATAAATGGCCTAAATACTCCACATAAAAGATACAGAGTGGCAGAATGGATAAACATTTACCAACCAGGTATCTGCTGTCAGAGATTCACCTAACACATAAGGGACTCACATAAAGTTAAGGTAAAGGGGTAGAAAAAGATATTCCATGCAAATGGACACCAAAAGCAAGCAGGGGTGGCTATTCTTCTTTAAAGAGAAAAAAAAGTTTAAAAAGACAAAGAGGGACATTATATAGTGATAAAAGGATTAGTACAACAGCAAAATATGACAATCCTAAGTATATATGCCCTTAACACTGGAGCTCCAAAATTTATACAATAATAACTACTAGACCTAAGAAAGGAGATAGACAGCAACACAGTAATAGTGGGGGATTTCATTACTCCACTCACAGCACTAGACAGATCATCAAGACAGAAAGTCAACAAAGAAACAATGGACTTAAACTATACCCTAGAACAAATGGTGTTAAGAGATATTAACAGAACATTCTACCCAACAACTGTAGAATATACATTCTATTCATCAACACATGGAACATTCTCCAAGATAGAACATATGATAGGCCACAAAACAAATTTTAATAAATTTAAAAAAAGTTATATCAAGCACTCTATCAGACCACAATGGCATAGAATTGAAAATCAAATTCAAGAGGAACCCTTAAAACCATGCAAATACATGGAAATTAAATAACATGTTTCAGAATGCCCATTGGGTAAACAATGAAATCAGGATAGAAATTTAAAAATCCTTTGAACTGAATGATAATAGTGACACAACCTATCAAAACCTCTGTGATACAGCAAAAGCACTGCTAATATGAGAATTCACAGCACTGAAGGCCTACGTTGAAAAGTCTAAAAGAGCACAAATAGACAATCTAAGCTCACACTTCAAGGGACTAGAGAGAAACGAAAACAAGCTAAACCAGATCCAGCAGAAGCAAAATAACAACAATCAGAGCAGGACTAAGTGAAATTGAAACAAACAAACAAAAATACAAAAGATAAATGAAACAAAAAGCTGGTTCTTTGAAAAGTTAAAATTGATAGACCACCAGCAAGATTAACCATAAAAAGGAGAGAAGACCCAAATAAGCTCAATTAGAAACAAAATGGGAGACATTATAACTGATATCACAGAATATGAAAGATCATTCAAGGCTACTATGAACACCTTTATGCACACAAACTAGAAAATCTACAGGAGAAGGATAAATTCCTGGAAATATACAACACTCCTATATTAAACCGGGAAGAAATAGAAACTCTGAACAGACAAATAACAAGCAGCAAGATTGAAAAGGTAATAAAAAAAAATTGCCACCAAAAACATCCAGAACCAGATTCACAGTTGAATTATATCAGATATTTAAAAAAGAATTGGTACCAATCCTATTGACACTATTCCAAAAAATAGAGAAAGAGGGAATTATCCCTAAATCATTCTGTGAAGCCAATGTCAGCATAATACCAAAACTAGGAAAATACATAACAAAAAAAGAAAACTATAGACTAACATCCCTGATAAATATAGATGCAAAAATCCTTAACAAAATACTAGCTAATCAAATCCAACAGCATATCAAAAAGATAATCCACCATGATCAGGTGGGTTTCATACCAGGGATTCAGGGATGGTTTAACATATGCAAGTCAATAAATGTGATATACCACATAAACAGAAGTAAAAATCACACGATCATCTCAATAGACACAGAAAAAGCATTTCAGAAAATCCAGCATTTCTCTATGATTAAAACCCTCAGCAAAACTGGCACAGAAGGGACATACCTTAAGGTAATAAAAGCTATCTGTGGCAAACCCACAGCCAACATTTTACTGAACAAGGAAAAGTTGAAAGAATTCCCTCTGAGAACTGGAACAAGACAGGTATGTTCACTTTCACCACTTCTATCCAACATAGTACTGTAAGACCTAACCAGAGCAATCAAATAAGAGAAGGAGATAAAGGGCATCCAAATCAGTAAAGAGGAAGTCATACTGTCACTGTTCACTGATAATAAGATCGTATACCTAGAAAACCCTAAAGACTCATCCAAAATGCTCTTAGAACTCGTAAATGAATTCAGCAATCTTTCAGGATATAAAATCAATGTATACAAATCAGTAGCACTGCTATACACTAACAGCAACCAAACCAAACTGAGATTCAAATCAAGAACTCAAATCCTTTTACAATAGCTGCAGAAAAATAATAATTAAAAAAACTCAGAACTTAGGGATACATCTAACAAACGAGATGAAAGACCTCTGCAAGAAAAACTATTATTTAAAAAACACTGCTGAAAGAAATCACAGACAGCAAACTGTTTAGCTCTGTGTCCCTACCCAAATCTTACCTTGAATTGTAATCCCCATAATCTCCACGTGTCAAGGGAAGGACCAGGTGGAGGTAATTGAATAATGGTGGTGGTTTCCCCCATGCTGTTCTTGTGATAATGAGTGAATCTCATGAGATCTGATGGTTTTATAAGTGTCTGGCATTTCCCCTGCTTGCACTTCTCCTTCCTGTCACCTTGCTTCCTCTTTGCCTCCATCATAACTGTAAATTTTCTGAGGCCTCCCCAGCCATGTAGAACAGTGAGTCAATTGAACTTCTTTTCTTTAGAAATTACCCAGTCTCAGGCAGTTCTTTATAGCAGCATAAAAATGAACAAATGCAATGACACCAGAAAATGGAAAAACATCCCACGCTCATGGATTGGTAGAGTAAATATTGTGCAAATGACCATATTGCCAAAAGCAATCTACAAATTCAATGCAATTTCCATACAGAACTAACAAAACCAATCATAAAATTCATATGGAACAACAAATAAAGCTCGCACAGTCAAAGCAAGACTGAGCAAAAAGAACAAATCATATTACTCAACTTCAAACTACATTATAAGGGTACAGTCAACAAAACAGCATGGTACTGGTATAAAAATAGGCACACACCTGGCATTGTGGAGAGCACCTGTAATCCCAGCTACTCAGGAGGCTGAGCCTGGAGAATCTCTTGAACCTGGGAGGCGGAGGTTGCAGTAAGCCGAGGTTGCGCCACTGCACTCCAGCCTGGGCAACAGTGCGAGACTCCGTCTCAAAAAAAAAAAAAAAAGGCACATAGGCCAATGAAACAGAATAGGGAACCCAGAAATAAAGCCGAATAATTACAGCCAAATGATCTTTGACAAAGCAAACAAAAATATTAAGTGGGAAAAGGACACCGTATTCAATGAACGGTGCTGGTATAATTGGCAAGCCACATGTGAAGAATGAAACTAGATCCTCTTCTCTCATCTTATACAAAAATCAACTCAAAATGGATCAAAGAGTTAAGAACTGAAACCTTAAAAATCGTAGAAGATAACATCAGAAAAATTCTTCTAAACATTGGCTTAGGCAAAGATTTCATAAACAAGAACCCAAAAGCAAATGCAACAAAAACAAAAATGTATACATGGGACCTAATTAAACTAAAAAGCTTCTGCACAGCAAAATAAATAATTACGGAGTAAACTGACAATCCACAGAGTGGGAGAAAATCTTCGCAAACTATGCATCTGTCAAAGGATGAATATCCAGAATCTATTAGAAACTTAAACAAATCAGCAAGGAAAAAACAATCCCATCAAGAAGTGGGCTAAAGACATGAATAGACAGTTCTCAAAAGAAGACATACAAATGGCCAACAAACATATTTTTAAAAGCTCAACATCCCTAATTATCAGGGAAATGCAAACCAAAACCACAATGTGATACCACCTTATTCTTCTCCTCAGTTCTGCTCTGTAAGAATGATCATAATAAAAAAAAAAAATAGATGTTGGTGTGGATGTGGTAAAAAGGGAACACTTTTACACTGCTGGTGAGAATGTAAACTAGTACAATCACTATGGAAAAAGTGTAGAGATTTCTTAAATAAAAGTAAATCCACTCTTTGATTCAACAATCTCACTTTTGGTTATCTATTCAGAGGAAAAAAAGTCATTATACAAAAAAGATACTTGCACATGCATGTTTATATCAGCACAATTCCACATTTGCAAAAATATGGAACTAGCCCAAATGCCCATTGATCAATGAGTGGATAAATAAAATATGGTATATACCATGGAATACTACTCAGCCATAAAAAGGAACAAAATTATGGCATTCACAGCAACCTGTATGGAACTGGAGATCATTATTTTAAGTAAAGTAACTCAGGAATGGAAAACCAAACATCATATGTTCTCACAATTATAAGTGGGAGCTAAGCTATGAGGATGTAAAGGCATAAGAATGATATAATGGACTTTGGAGACTGTGTGAAGGGTAGGAGTGGGGTGAGGGATAAAAGACTACACATTGTGTACAGTATACACTACTAGGGTGATAGGTGCACGAAAATCTCAGAAATCAGCACTAAAGAACTTATTCATATAACCAAATATCACCTGTTCCCCAAGAATCTGTTGAAGTAAAAAATTAAAAAAGATAACAAGATGAAGTCTTTCTGCAAAGACAGATCTATTTTTAAATGAAAATTCCAGATTTAAAAAACGCTATAATTAATGCATTTTAAATTTCATCCATTATTAATCTTATTCTGGATAGATACTACTATAACGTAATATGATTTCCTATTATAGTAACAACTTGTGATTTTAATTTTCATTTACCTCACTGCATTGTGAGACTATGGAACAGTTGGGGAAGCCATACATTGTTGGTATATCCACTTTGGAAATCTCTGAGGTATTTTTTATATTTTCTTTTTTTAATTTTTAATTAAAATTTTTGTTATAGATGCATAGTGGGTGTATATATTTATAGGGTACATGAGAGGCTTTGATACAGTTGTGCAATGTGAAGTAATCACATCATGGATAATGCATCCATCCCTCAAGCATTTATCCTTTCTACTACAAACAACCCAATCCCATTTTTTAAGTTATATTAAAATATACAATTAAGTTATCATTGATTATAGTCATGCTTTGGAAATTTGTCTAGCAGTGTCTATTAAACACTTATGTACATAACCTATGATCAAAGATTTCTGCTCCCAGGTGTTCATCCAACAGAAATGCACAAACACACACACCAGAGGGAGGCTCAAGAATGTGCATAGATACACTTTTTTATTGCCAAAATGAAAAACAAGCTAGATTCTCAACCACAGCAGAATGGATAAATTGTGGTATATTTACACAAAGGAATACTATGTATGAAAACAAATAAAACTACACGTATCTTTATGGATAAATCTCACATAAACAATATTGGGTGACAGAGGCAAGCCATAAATGACTATGCATTATATAATTTCATTTAAATGTATTTCCGAAATGGGCAGAACTAAGTTATGATAGAAGAAGTCTACCTGTAAGGAGGAGAGGGCCAATGACTGGGAAAAGCCATAGTGGGGCTTCTGGCTGTGGGTACTGCTCTATTCATCAACCTGGGTAATGATTTCACTGGTAAATTCATTTTGTGAAAACTTATTGAACTGTACACTTATGACTGTTATCTATAATATATGGAAAACTATTTAGAGAGAAAAAAGGATGAATGGAGTGTGACAAGAGAAGCAAAGATTCAAACCCAAGCAAGTCCAGATAAGATCTAGATGTGATTCGCTCCTACTGGCTCCCTTGTCTTTGCTTTGGCTTCTTTGGAGCCTAGTTGTTTCTCTTGCCTTTGGTTTTGTGAGATATTTTCCAATAATTCCTCCAACCCCCTGCATTTCTGTTGTTGTGGTGGTGGTTATACTATCTAAACAAATCTGGAAGGTGTTTCCTTAACTTGGGGTTTTTTGAAAGAAAAAAAAATAAACACGAATTTGCTAAGAATAATCTGAACCAACACACTGAAAGAGAGTTATACATTTTTTATTCTACCTACTAGTTACCAGGAGTGACAAACTCTCTCATAAAATTCTGACACATAATCCCTGAACAACACAATTTATGAGAAACTTTAATGGAAACATAGCACAAAAATGAAATTTTCATAGATACTTTTAAGAGCAATTTAATTACTTTTTAAGGGCAGATTAACGAAAGTATATTTAACTAAAATTACTATACTATCTGAGCTCTTTTCATTCAGAGAATCAACTCAGAATAAGCAAATATTCCATTGTCCAACCCCTAGAAAGAACCTCTGGAGATTTCATTTTAAAATAAAACAATGAGGCTCATGAGAAAACTGATAAATTAGGTATATATTAAAGTGGCTAGATGTATGTGTTTATGATGCAAGGCTGTTAACAGTGACATTTGAATAGTTCATGGTTTGGGAGGATTTTCAGAGTCAAATGATCAGCTACATTCAACTACCTTTGGCCCCATATGTATTTAAAATAATTTAATTTCAAAGAAGATTTCAATGGATTAAAGTTTATCTGAGAGAGTCTTAACTTATGCTGCTTTAATACAGGTGACTTTGTTAGCAAACTTCAGTTGTTTTGTCTGTAATAGATAATTTACAGCAAGGCACTAACCCCAGTAAAAAACAAAGATATGTGAAAGCATTGCTACCTTGAAATTCTTGAATACTAGGTCTTTTACTTTGTAAAGGGATTAGTCTGCTGAGTTGTAAGAGGCTTATTTTGGCTTGTTATTAATTTAACATTTCAAAGCATCTATTCACAAGATTATATTTAATTAAATATTAATGTGCAAAAGTTTAAGTCACCTCCACATATAATATCTCTATCAATCCTCAAAAATTGCTACATGAAAGGAACAATGGATGTTATGCTTACTTTTTCAGAAAGAAAAGTGAACACTTGAAAAAATTTGGGTAGTTGGTTTATGCACACGTTTTTTGTAATGGGCAGAACCAGGGCTCAACTACAGATTTCTTCCCTTCTAATAAAGTGCTCTTGTCAGTAGTTTTGCTATATATTAGATAGATAAATATTGTACAAATTGATTTAGATCCAGTCTCTTTATATGAATGGACTTTTCTCTATGTAACCCACATCTGTTATTAAAATACATTTTAATATAAATTCATATACAAATTTTATTCATATTCATTCTTTTATTATTAGAATTTATAACCTCATGTCAACAAGTAACTTATGTCATTTATCTTTCCACCCAGAAATAGGGCAACTTAATATTTTCTATATAAATGGCATACAAATTTTCTATTTGTCTGCTTTATTGGTCCCAAAGAAGCCCACTAAACTGTGAAACTTCCATTGTGTGCAGAATGAAAGGACTGTAGGATGTCCCTACTACTATGATTCATGGAGTGAAGAATATTAGAATGTGAGATGTTGGTTATTTCCTTCACATATTTTCTCCTTCCTCTTTATTCTTTTTCTTTTTTTTTTTTCTTTTCAACCCACTGGATCCCTTTGAAGTTTCTATTTTCAGCTGTTAATTTGTAGTTGATCTTATTGGGTCCCTGAGTTTCACCTTTCCCTACTTTCTACTGAATGCTTTCTTCCTTCCCTGGTCTATGTTGCACCCAGTACACAAGGACAGGGGAAAATCTCTCTTTAATGCAAACAGCCGAATTTTGAAACAGTTGTCTTGCCAACCCTTTCTTCCAATTTCCCACCCCTGTGAAGAAGCTTTCCTGACATTAATAGTGTGACACTCTCTTGGTTAGATTTGGTCTACCTTATATTTCACTTACTTGTATTTCCCATCTCATTCTCTTGGTGGTTCACCACCTGAGGGCAGAGTTCTTTTCTTGCTCTACATCTAGCAGAGTACCTAAGAGAGAAACTTGAACAAAAGCTTCTTCTTTAAACCTAATTGTTCAAGTCCTGATGAACCAGTTTTTGCCTTCTCCAAATATTTGTATCATTGCTCGCTTTCTCACAACTCCTTTTCGAGTATCTGGCTCAGCATTTCTTATTGGTCAATGAGAGTGGCTTGAACTCTTACTATGTAATTCTTCTCCATCAAAGACTTTTATTCTGGTATTTGGAGGTGGGGTAGGGAAGAAGGAAGACTAGACAGAAATCATGCACCCAAAAATGTTTAAAGGCTTGTTGCTAAGAGAAAATTGTAACTATGTCATATTCAAGTATTTTTAACCTCCTAAAATGTGTTTCTCCTTTTTCTAATCACAAAAGTCATTGTAAACTATTTAATTCCACAATTACAGGATGAAGAACTAAAAACAGCATAGCCTGAGGCAAGAAGTGAGCATCCTCACACTCCATCCTCATTAGTGAGGATAAATGTGTCATCACTGGGCAGTCCGTTATGTATCCCTCATTTGCGTATTAATTAAAAAGAAAGCTTGGTGGTAGCATGAATCTATATGACAGAAAACCATACAGTTGTCTAACTTCAAAAAATAGTGGTAAAAAACCAGTTTTATGTTCTAATTAAAAAGGCCTATATTTTAGTATTACACACCATTGCACATATGTTCATGGCTCTCCGTCTCCCATGCTACCTCTGAACCACGTTACTACTGTCAGAACACTGCTTTTTGGATAGGAATTGAAGAGCAGAGGGAGGAAAGGAAGTTTTTCAAGAAGAAAAGGGATTTCCATTGTTTCCAGGAAACTGCTAAAATATGTATATGTGTATGTGTTTTCTGAGCATTTCTCACACGTTTTCAAGGCTCAGTTTCCCACCTCTGAGTTTTTTTCTCCATTTTCTGCCTAGCCTGCTCATTGCTAGCATCAACAGATGGGATTCCCCAAATGTGAGAAAGTGTGATTAGACAGTGACTCCATGGGACAAATGGAGGACTTCTTTGCAAATGGGAGAGGAAAGTGTTCCTATATCTGTTTTGGAATGCGAAAGCAGAGTTTTTGCTCAGATTTTTTCTCCAAAATTATGGGAACTGATTCAAATGTAAAACTTGGCCAACATCTTGTTCTTAAGATGATGCATAAACATTGATTGCCTTAAATGCTTAAAGGAGACTTTAGGACTTTTTTTTTTTCCTTAGGACAATTAGAAGCTAACCAAAAGGCAATGTGTTGGAAATATACATGTTAAATTTCCATTGTACCAGAAAGGAAAACATATAGAATGTTGGCTACTGTCCAGTGACTCTCTTTCACATGCTTTCTGCTCCTTGTTGTGAATTTAGAAAAGTTTTTCATTTTTATGTGGTGTATAGTTGGACTCTGCCATACATATGATTTGAGACATGAAGGACAAAGGGGGTTCTCCCTTTACATAAGATACATTTTAAAATAAGAGAAAATGTGGAGTATTGTTCTCTTCTTCTTCCTGGACCATTACTTACTTCCATCAGCACAGCAATTTTGTTTGTGTCAGGATATAAACCGTTTTGGCAAATGGGAGCTAAGTGCTTTTTAGGTTTAAATATTTAAATAAATAAATGGAAATCAGGAAAAATAGTTTCCAAGTGAATAAGATAATTTCTTAAAAAAAAATGTAGAGCTCCTTAGAACTACAGCTGTAAGACTCAGGCATTTTCATACTTATGGCATCTTTTGAGTCAAATATTTTTGTTTTACTGTGAAATTTGTACAGATAAGTAAAACTTCATCAAGAAACAGTGATTTCTATCCAAGTTCTCATATTTACAAATGGAATTGTCCCCTCACCTCCATTCTTATTCCATTCACTCTAGAGTGGAAGTGAAACTGGTACTGCCAGCCATCTTTGAAGTCCAGAATTCCTGGACATCAGCTTAGCTTTCAGTCTACACATGACTGAAGATCTTAGCCAATAAAATTACATTTATAATTGTGCATTGTGACTTGTGAAAGTCATTCTTTATGGCCGTTAAACTATATTCATGGTATCCCTAGAACAACACTTCTTTCAGACAAGTTACACATTAATCAGCAAATGTAGATAATGTAGGATATTAAGTTTAAAAATAAATGTAAGACTAGAGGGAAAAATATTTCTCCTCCCACAGAATTATACCCATTAGTGACCTTTGCAGTCATCATCTCCATCTTTTGTGCTCAACCTTCACCCCACTTTTGCCTACGGCGTTTTAATTTGATCTTTGTTGTACATGCTACTCAAAGCCCTCGGATGATGACAATAATCAAGGCAAATGAGAGAAAATCTGAAGCCATAGTGGGCTCTTATTGTCCCTCCACCTGTGTGAAGAAAATAAATGTGGTTGAAAATATTCTGTTAGTCTTTCGTATTTTCTTTCCTTTAAAACCCACCCCATTCCCTTCCTGGGAATTCATTTGTCAGAAAAATACTGTATCTTCTAAGTTATTGTTTTTAGATAAACTGGTTTTTTTTTTTTTAATTCCAGCTATTAAAAAGAAATTCCAGTCCCCTTCTATCCTAGAGAAATGATTGTTGAATTTGAATAGTCACACTAGGTACATTTAAATGGAGGCTTCCAATTCAAAATATTGTTTTTCTTCAAAACATATTAAAATTACTTGCTACAGACTATATGTTATAAAATAAAAGTTAATCAATAAAAATGACCCCTTTCATTTCAAAGCAAAGCTTGCTATTCTGGGAAAAAACCTCTCAGTGAGAAGTAAAATACTGCCAAATGGAAAGCATCAAATGAGAACTGCCAAATGGAAAATGCCAAATGAGAATCATTATTGTCATTTTACCATTTCTCTCCACTCTTAAAGATTCTCTGAAGCAACAGGCAAACCTGATTTACTTTTGTATCTATTACCATAGAACTATGGGGAAGAACTAAACTCAACTACAGTCTGTTCTTTGCCTTATGTAAGCTGTTTTACTCCCATCATAATCACCGATAGTGACCCTCTTTCCCATCTGTTGATTTTTTTTTTTTTTTTGCCTTTGCTGAAACAGTGCTTTGGTTTCAAAAATACAGATCTCAAAATCATTAACCTAGAAAGAACCTGGCCTTCATTCAGTTCGTTTATGGGATGTTAAAGCAGTCTCAAGGGTTTGCTAAAATAAACTAACAGGCTGTAGAGGAGAGTAACACACCATCTGGCCAAGGCAATGAGGCTGAGAATGGATAGCCTAGGTAATTACTTTAGGTGAATCTATTACAATACATGGAAATGACAGAAAGCTTGGATATTTTCTTTCTTTGCCCTGGGTGTCTTCCTATGGTCTGAACGATGGAATAGTCAGCTGGAAAAAAGAGGAATCCAGGCATAATGTAGAGAAATGATGGCATGAGTGATGGGACCAATAGTAAGAGGCATCAATGACTAACGATTCCACCAGACCTCTGCTGTTCAATGAAGATGGAAATTCTGTTTATGGAAAAGACTCATGGAAAGGATTCTGTGTAAATATGCCTACATACATTGAATTACTCAGCTCACTAAGTAATCCAGTTAATGTAAAAGGAAAACTGTATTGGAATAGATTTATGCCCCCTTAATTTATATTTTATAAACATGGATACCTTAACTGTCTCTCAGATCTCTTCAGAAAGAACTTTCCTTGACTCAGACCTACATTTTATCAATTAAGAAATACCTCTTGAGGCAAACCTGCTTATAAATGGGTGACCTGATCTCTCTCTCTTTCAGAATTAGGACATATCTCTATCCATACTACCTCCATCTTCTCATCTCTCCCCACCTATCAGCCCACTCTGACAGAGCTTGTGCCCCAGTCATTCTATGGAAATAGTTGCTTCCTGTTTGCCAAATACACAGTCAGGCAATGTGACTTCATACTACTTGACTTCTAAGGATCTTCCCATGCAATCATCTCCTTCTCAGGATATTCCCTTATGTTTGCTTTCAGGATGCTGTACCCTTCTGTAACAGCTTTTCCAGGCATTTCCCCCCTTTCCATCCCCTAAATATCAATTTTCACAGGACTCAGTTTATAGGCCCGCTCTGCACTCTCACTAGGTAATCATCTTTTCTGATGACATTAGAAACCATCATTATACAACATTGAAGAGGTTAAGTAAATACTCTAGGGTCCTGAACTGAAAAGGGAAATAGCAGTATGAAGGTGTGATGCATCCTCTAGCTGTATCCACTGACAAGACCTAGCACCAGTGATCAACCCAAAATCAAGGAATAGCCAGATTGTGTTCTTTAAATACCATTTTCTACTAAAAAAAACCTGGGGTTCCCAAGAGAAATGTTCAACTCTAGGTATAAGGCAGGAAATGTGTCAAAATTGTACAGAAACTAAATTAAGAGACTTTTTGAAACAGCAAATGAAACAATAGGCCTAAGCAATGATCCTCAATGGCTGCTAATGTCAGAAAAAGCAAGAAAACTAAACATTTTGTGCCAATATGAGTATTTGTGACCAAAAATAATTAAATCTGAGCCTGCTAAAAATCTGTAGATGTAAGTACAGTGGTTCCGCCTTATCTGTGGTTTTCCTTTCTGAGGTTTCAGTTACCTGTGGATCAACTGAGTTCTGAAAATATGGAATAGGAAATTCCGGAAATAAACAATTCATGGGTTTTAAGTGGCACATCATCCTGAGTACCATAATGAAATCTCACAGCATCCTGCTCCATCTCCACCCAGGACACAAACTACTCCTTTGTCCAATGGATCCACCCTGTAGATGCTACCTATTAGTTACTTAGTAGCCTTCTCGATTCTCCGATTGTCATAGAATCACAGTGCTTGTGTTCAAGTAAACCTTATTTGACTTTATAATGGCCCCCAAAGCATGAGAACACTGTAGCTAATTTGTAAATGAAACCTTATCATACGTATGCGTGTGTAGGAAAAAAACACAGTGTCTACAGGGTTCTGTACTGTCTGTCATTTCAGGTATCTACTGGGGGTCTTGGAATGTATTCCCCACAGATAAGAAGGAACTGCTATACTAATTTACAGAAAGAAATGGACAAAGACAAACTAATGGAGAAAATGACTCTATGGTGATGCAATCAGAAAAAATCCAGTTTTTAAGACTCTCTACCAGACACCAAGAATTTAGCTTATCCACAAATAATAAATTGTGAGGGGGGGGGGGGGAGGAAAAGCCTACAGATTAAAAGAAATGTAAGAAAAAATAAACTAACTATAATGTGTGCACTTTATCCCAACCCTGATTCAAAAACAATCTGGAACTAATAATTTATGACTGTAATTTATGATTATAACTAATTTAATAATTTAGTTAAGGGATTTGTGACACTGACGAAATATATAATATTAAATAATTGTTACTTTAGTTGTTATGATATTGTGACTATATTTTTATAGAGTACTAAACTTTTAGAAATCCATACAGACTTACGATGCAAATTATATATCCAGGAGTTTATTCAAAATAATCTAGTAGTGTTAACAGCAGTGATGGGGAGGAGGGGATACGGAATGGAGGGTGTAGTTAAAACAAGACAGGCCATAAGTCAATGATTGTTTAAACTGGGTGAAGGGCACATTGTATTTGGTGTCTTTTGTGTGCCTTTAATCTATAATAAAAAGGGTTTTTAAAAAACCATATGCTCATGTTGACTGAACTTATATAATTAGTCCTGCTCTCCTCTGACCACAGAAGTTGTATATGCTTATGCCTTGACATCTCAGGATCACTGGTTTATAGAAATCTCAAACTTAACTATAAGCAAAACACAACCCAAATTCTCCAAGGTCCACTAAAATAACAAGAGCAATAAAACCTGTGTTTGTGTGTGAGTGTGGAGAATATGCAGGTTTATGACATAGATATATGTGTGCCATGGTGGTTTGCTGCACCTATGGACCCATCCTCTAAGTTCCCTCGCATCACTCTCCACCCCCCAACAGATGCTGGTGTGTGTTGTTCTCCTGTGTCCATGTGTTCTCATTGTTCAAGTCCCACGTATGACTGAGAACATCCAGTATTTGGTTTCCATTTCCTGTGTTAGTTTGCTGAGGATGATGACTTCCAGCTTCATTCATGTTCCTGCAAAGGAAATTATTGCATTCCTTTTTATGGCTGCATAGTATTCCATGGCGTATATGTACCACATTTTCTTTATCCATTCTATCATTGATGGGCATTTGGGTTGGTTCCATGTCTGCTATTTTAAATAGTGCTGCATTAAACATATGTGTACATGTGTCTTTATAGTAGAATGATTTTTATTCCTTTGGGTATATACCCAGTAATGTGATTGTTGAGTCAAATGTTATTTCTGGTTCTAGATCCTTGAGGAATCTCCATGCTGTCTTCCACAATGGTTGGACTAATTTACATTCCCACCAGCAGTGTAAAAGTGTTCCTATTTCTCCACAGCCTCACCAGCATCTGTTGTTTCCTGACATTTTAATAATCGCCATTCTGACTGGCCTGAGATGGTATCTCATTGTGGTTTTTATTTGCATTTCTCTGATGATCAGTGAGGTTTAGCCTTTTAAAATATGTTTGTTGGCTGCATAAATGTCTTCTTTTGAGGAGTGTTTTTTCATATTCTTTGCCCATTTTTTGATGGGGTTGTTTTTTTTCTTATAAATTTATTTAAGTTCCTTTTAAATTCTGGATATTAGACCTTTGTCAGATGGGGGGGGGTGATATGGTTTGGCTGTGTCCCCACTGAAATCTCAACTTGAATTGTATCTCTCAGAAATCCCACATGTTGTAGGAGGGACCCAGGGTGAGGTAACTGAATCATGGGGGGCCAGTCTTTCCTGTGTTTTTCTTGTGATAGTGAATAAGTCTCATGAGATCTGATAGGTTTATTAGGGGTTTCTGCTGTTCCTTCTTCCTCATTTTCTCTCACCACTGCCATGTAAGAAGTGCCTTTCACCTACTGCCATGATTCTGAGGCCTACACAGCCATATGGAGCTGTAAGTCCAATTAAACCTCTTTTTCTTCCAAGTCTTGGGTATGTCTTGAATATGGACTTATAGAGTATATTTGTACCAGGAGAGTGTGGTGCTGCTGAAAATATTCCTGAAAATGTGGAAGCAACTTTGAAACTGAATAACACGTTCAGAGCAGAATAAGAGGTTGGAATGGTTTGGAGGGCTCAGAAGAAGACAGGAAAATGTGGGAAAGTTTGGAACTTCCTAGAAACTTGTTGAATGGATTTGAACAAAATGTTGATGGTGATATGGACAATGAAATCCAGTCTGAGTTGGTCTCAGATGGAGATGAGGAACTTGTTGGGAACTGGAGCAAAAATGACTCATGTTCTGTTTTAGCAAAGACACTAGTGGCATTTTTCCTCTGCTCTAGTGATTTGTGGAACTTTGAACTTGAGGGAGATGATTTAGGGTATCTGGTGGAAGAAATTTCTAAGCAGCAAAGCACTCAAGAGGTGACTTGGATGCTGTTAAAGGATAAGGGAAGGAGGGAATAAAAGTTTGAAAAATTTGCAGACTGACTATGTGATAGAAAAGGAAAACCTGTTTTTTGGGGAGAAATTCAAGCTAGATGCAGAAATTTGCACAAGTAGCAAAGGGCCTACTGTTCATCCCCAAGACAATGGGGAAAATGTCTCTAGGCCATGTCAGAGACCTTCATGGCAAGCCTACCCATCACAGGCCCAGAGGCCCAGGAGGAAAAAGTGGTTTTGTAGGCTGGGCCCATGATCCCTGGGCTGTGTACAGCCTAGGGACTTGGTGCCCTGTGTCCTAGCGGCTCTAGCTTTGGCTGAAAGTGGCCAATGTACAGCTCAAGCTGTGGCTTTAGAGGGTGGAAGGCCTAAGCCTTGGCAGCTTCCACATGCTATTGAGCCTGTGGGTACACAGAAGTCAAGAATTGAGGTTTGGTAACCTCTGCCTAGATTTCAGAAGATATATGGAAACACCTGGATGCCCAGGCAAAAGTGTGCTGCAGGGGTGGGGCCCTCATGGAGATTCTCTGCTAGGGCAGTGTGGAAGGGACATGAGGGGTTGGAGCCCCCACACAGAGTCCCTTCTGGGGCACTACCTAGTGGAACTGTGATAAGGTCACCATCCTCCAAACCCCAGAATGTTAGATCCACCGACAACTTGGACCGTGCACCTGGAAAAGCCACACACACTCAAAAGCCAGCCTGTGAAAGTAGCCAGGAGGGAGGCTATACCCAGCAAAGCCACAGGGACAGAGCTGCCCAAGATCATGGGAACCCACATCTTGCATCAGCATGACCTGGATTTGAGACCTGGAGTCAAAGGAGATTATTTTGGAGCTTTAAAATTTGACTGCCCCATGGGATTTCAGACTTGCATGGGGCCTGTAGCCCCCTTTTTTGGGCCAAATTCTCCCATTTGGAATGGCTGTGTTTACCAAATACCTATTATCCCATTGTATCTAGCTTGCTTTTGATTTTATAGGCTCATAAGTGAAAAGGACTTGCCTTGTCTCAGATGAGAATTTAGACTGTAGACTTTTGGGTTAATGCTGAAATGAGTTAAGTCTTTGAGGAACTGTTGGGAAGGCATGATTGGTTTTGAAATGTGAGGACTTGAGATTTGGAAGGGCCAGGGGTAGAATGATATGGTTTGGCTGTGTCCCCACCAAAATCTCAAATTGTATCTCCCAGAATTCCCACCTATTATGGAAGGGACCCAGGGGGAGGTAACTGAATCATGGGTGCTGGTCTTTCCTGTGCTATTCTTGTGGTAGCGAATAAGTCTTAGGAGATCTGATAGGCTTATCAGGGGGTTTCCGCTTTTGCTTCTTCCTCATTTTCTCTTGCTGCCAGCAAGTAAGAAGGCCTTTTACCTCTTGCCGTGATTCTGAGGCCTCCCCAGCCATGTAGAACTGTAAGTCCAATTAAACCTCTTTTTCTTCCCAGTCTCAGGTATGTCTTAAAAATGTACTAATACAGGTAGACTACAGAAATGTTCTCCCATTTGGTAAGTTGCCTATTCACTCTGATGATAGTTTCTTTTGCTGTGCAGAAGCTCTTTAATTAGATCCCATTTGTCAGGTTTGGCTTTTGTTTCTTTTGGCATTTTTGTCAGGAAGTCTTTGTCCATGCCTATGTCCTGAATGGTATTGCCTAAGTTTTCTTCTAGGGTTTTTATGGTTTTGGGTTTTACATTTAAGTCTTTAATACATCTTGAGTTAATTTTTGTGTAAGATGTAAGGAAGGAGTCCAGTTTCAGTTTTCTTCATATGGCTAGCTAGTTTTCCCAGCACCATTTACTGAGTTGAAGATCCTTTCCCCATTGCTTGTTTTTTTCAGAATAAAACCTGTTTTCTCCTAGTCTCTCCCCACTCAGTCCTTTTTGCAGCATGCACCCAGTGGCTGGGTGTCATCCTTAATTCTTCCCTCTTCCAAGCCTCTCCACCCAATCCAACATCATGATTGTTAGCTCCACCATCAGCAATCATCAAAATAAGTCCAAACTTATCTCTTCTGCCCCTTCATAATCTAGGCTACCATCATCTCTCACATAGACTACTGCCATAGCCTATTAATTCATCTCTATTTTCTATACTGGTCTTAAATACAATCATTTTCCACATAACAGACATAATGATACTTTACAAATGTGAATTGGATCATGTTTAAAATCTCTTAATTGCTTCCCATTACATTTAGAATAATATCTAAATGTACCCTGTCCTCCAAGGCCATACTTAACCTCTTATACCTCACTCACTGGCAGCTCAATGAGCTCCAGCCATGTGAACTTCAATACTCCAAGTTCCCTCAGGTATGGAAGATTTCAGCACTTGCTATTTCCACTGCTAAGAATGTCACTTCTATGATCGGTTTACCCTGGGATTTTTAATTCAGAAGACCCTAAAATCCTTCCTCTTCACCCTTTATTTGCCATCAGAGCACATGCTCCATTTTCATTGTGCTTGTCTTGATTTATAATTATGCATTTATTTGCTTATATTTTAATTACATGTGTCCCACTGAACCATGAATTCCACAAGAGAATCCAATTTCAGTTTAGTGCATCAATATTGAGTGTTGTCTAGCATGTAGTAGGAACTCAATAAATATTTGTTAAATAAAAGCAGGAAGATGGATAAGTCATATTGCAAATTGAATATGATGCTTGTATTCCAAGCTTTAGAAAGTAGACCATTTGGAAATGTAAATATTTAAGTATTAATGTTCATTTTAAATGTGGTGAGAATTTTAAAGGACAATCTAATTGGTACATGAAGTTAAGTCTAACACTCACAGTAACTAACAATTTAATAATTCCATTCAGGTATGCTCAGGTTGAAATTGAAATCTTATTTCCCATGTTCACTTTTAAAATCTCACCTGCACCTCAAGGAAATAGTTATAAGAGAAAAGAAGCTAAATGCTATTTGAAGCTTAACAGTTTGCTTTTTTTCAAATTTTGTGTAAAAGTGCCTCAGAGTAAATGGAAAATGTTTGTTTCCTCATCTTAAGTCATATAGCTCTACATTATTTAAATATGTGTTTGAAGTGTAATTTCACCTGTATTTTGAAATAAGATTTGTACATATTTACCGTAAGAAGCAGCACAGTTCTGAGAATGTGAGTTCAGTAGAAAGCAGTATGTGTGGTCATAGAATCATCGTCTTAAGGACCCTTACTTCAATTCTTTCTGTGACATAAAGGAAGGAGCCTCTCATAGATATCTGAAGTTCCTGGCACAGGCCACGTGAAGTAGAACTGTACATCCTAAGAACAGAGGTGCAACTCCATGGAGATAGTGATCCAGAATTGGGGAGCAGAGGGTAGAATCTAGTAAAGGTCTTGAGCAGCTCTATCTCAGAGACTTGTACTGGAAGAGGATGGAAAAACAAGCAAAAAGCAGAGTTCACTGGAAGAGCTTAAGCTCCAAATGCAATGGAGATATTTATAGCACATTTAATAAGGAAAGATAATACATTTTTCTGTCTCCTTTTAAGTCTTACCATTTTGTTCTAGGGCAGTAGTTCTTAACCTTGAACACACAATAGAGTTACCTAGACAGTTTTAAAATACCCAGTGCACAGACCATATTCTAGACCTATCAAATCAGATCCTGTGGAAGTGGTCAGAATTTTTTTAAACTACCCAACTGATTCCAACACGTAGTCAAGATATACTATACTGTTCCAGGGTTTTCTCAGAGAAAGGGATGATGCAGATGGTTATAAAATTCACACACACACAGACATTTGCTCACACAAGTATATATTGAGAATATATTTGTTATTGTGTGTGCAAAGCCAGATGCACATTAGCTGATATATATTCTTTTGTTATCATGTACCAAAATCCTAAAGAATTTTAAATCTTTATCTCCCTCAACATACCTCCTTAAGTAAATAGAGAAAAGTAGAACAAGTTGTGTTAAAATGTTTTAAATATGTATGAGTATTTATCTTCCCAAATTTAAACATCCAAGTATATAGATACATTGATACATAAGTCCAGTGTACCTCTCCTGGCAATAGGGAAATCTCCCCACTTTGAAATGTCTTCATCTCCCCCTTTCCCTTGTGGCCTCTGAAGTTCTTTGACCCAGCTCACCATCTGATGTGGGAGTAGGAGAAGCGGGCTAGGTTTGGATTCCACTGTGTAGCAACAGAGGTTAAAGAAGGCCCACTCTGTGGTTTTGCCTCAATGTGGTATGATTTCAAGACAATAAAAATCCTACACACTGACAAGATTCATTGCCTTTGGCTTCTGTATATGTTCTGGGTTTTGTTTGTGCCAGATTTGAGGACAGAGCAAGTGTGAAAAAGGTAAAAGAATCATAGGTCACCACACTCAAAGGTGTAATTGTGTATTTAATTTCTGCCCTTTTCACTTGTTTGTGAGTTCATGAAAAGAAAGATCATATCTGTTTGATTCACCATTGTACCCTGCAGTTGTGTGAGAGACTGGCAGATAGCAGGTCCTCGATGAATAATTGCTGACTGAATAAATGGAGGAATAATTGAGACCAAAAGAATTCCAATTTAAAAAAGGAAGTGCCATATTGAATACTACCAGTACATTATGTAATAATTCAAACACAATTCATGCTGTTCAGTGTATGA
>NW_012119644.1:745272-749234 GCF_000951035.1 Colobus angolensis palliatus | reverse complement strand
TTTTGTTCCTAGTAAATATGCATAACCCAGTTTCTCTATTTTTTCTTTTTGTATTTATGAAAAAAATAAGTTTTCTGACTCATTTGTGTGGTCATTTTTGCTACATTCTTTAATCTAAATTTGTATTACATATTCCTTTGCTCTTCCAGTGACACATTATACTTTTAAATATTGTTGTGTAGTTGAATTAGATTAAGAAACTACAGGTTAAATACATTATGGCGCATTAAGTGAGCAAATATGCAATAGTCATTAATTTTGTTAATTTATGGGCATGTAATGACATAGAAAAATGTTCATTACCTAGAATTAAAAGAAAAAAGCAAAATGAAAGAACAGCATCTAGGGTATAATGGCATTTCTATAAATAAATATATTCTTATGGAAAATTAAATGACTCTAAAAATATACACCAAAATTCTAAAAGTAATAGTTTTGAATTTTCATCATTTTATCAATCTTAAGTCATCTGTATCACTTTTCAATAATAAAGAGAAAAATAAAACTATTATTTTAAAATGTGTCCAGGCACAGTAGCTCACACCTGTAATCCTAGCACTTGGGAGGCAGAGGAAGGTGGATCACCTGAGGTCAGGAGTTCAAGACCAGCCTGGCCAATGTAGTGAAACCCCCATCTCTACTAAAAATACAAATTTTATCCAGGTGTGGTGGCACTTGCCTGTTATCCCAGCTACTCAGGAGGCTGAAGCATGGGAAATTTTTCAACTTGGGAGGCGGAAGTTGCAGTGAGCTGAGATTGCACCACTGCACTCCAGCCTAGTGACAGAGTGAGACCCTGTCTCAGTAAATAAATAAATAACAATAAATAAAACGTATTGCAGGTATTATAGTTCATTCCACCATGCTAAAAGAAATAAAACCCCATAATTAGTCATTTAAAATAAATGACATACCTATATGACATAAGGCACTTTAAAAAGTTGACTGAAAGGAGATTATCAAAATCACCATATTGAAAATGAAGAATGCTCTGTGATCCATTGCCAATATTGGATAATTTGTCCACTGACAATGCAGGTAAAAGGATAATAAAAATATATGGCCAAAATATGGGCAGATTTCTCTCTATAGGCATTCCTGGATGCAAAGAATTAGGTGGCTTCTCTTAGATAAAGTATATTGAAGAACTGTTGTCATCTAAGGAGATACATAACAAATTAGGTTACTTCTGAAAATGTCTGCACACACACACATACACGCATAGACACACATGCACACAATTGATTTAAAAAGAAAAAGCCCTATAGGAAAAGTGGGCAGAATGACAAGGGAATCAGGCTTTCTGCCAGCATTTCCTAGACAGGAAAAATACCTCTTGAAATATTCATGAAATACTTTTTATCCAAGCAATTGGAAAAGATTATAATACATGTTTTAGAACAAGAGTCTTTCACAATGAACCTTTTACTCCACAGAATGAGGATCAGCAACTTGCAAAACATTCCAAAGATAACACACGCTTTGATTTTCTTGGGTTGTCTGCTGCTACCGTGTTTTCTCACTTAAGCAGACCCCAAGACACCTACCATGGCTGCCATCCAGTACAACCACTGGCTTGCAGTCATTCCTCTTATCCCCAAGCTCCCAGAAATCATTCATCAATATTTTGTCAGCACTTCTGTGCCTGATCCACAAGGATGAATAAAGCCCTTGACACACCTCCCTGGAAAAGTCTCACCCCTAGACCGCGGCACCTTTCCTTTGTAGTACTGAATACAATTACAACTTTACATAAAGGTGTCTAATTATTGATGTAATGTTTATCTTTCCCTCTAGACTGTAAACTCCATGTGGGTTGGTGTTGTGCCCAATTTTGTTTGTCATTATATAATGATATCCCTCATAGGGCTCAACCTACAGGAGTCACTCCATAGGTGTTTGTTGAATAGTTAAATAAATAAATCATTCTGAATGAAGTGGAGAAATGTGACCCCCCGACGAATGGTGCCAGAGTAAATTATATTCATGATACTTGTAACTGTCAAGAATGAGGGACTACCAAAAGAAATTATCACGTTTTTAAATAAAATTATCTGAGCAGTGAATAATTTTTATCATACAAGACAAATTATGAGCATATATAGCAAGGTTATGAGAGCTGTGAAGTGAGCAAGGATGAAGAAATGCATCTGGAGAAAAAATTCTAAATTTTACAAATAATGGACTGCAAATTAATGATTAAGCCCAGGAAAGAAACTATGTGTTAAGAACTGCTTTATAAAGATGAGAGGGCAATAGTATATGACCACTAATGAGGTCAAAGGGGGCTGGACTAATAGATGAATTATACTTCCTTAAAATTAAGAGCTATCAACAAATGTTAAACTATCAAAGATACCCTCAACAAATGAAATGCAATACATAAAATGGGAAAATATATTTGTAGTACATGTAATTGACAACAGACTCATATCCAAGAGTACATAAAACGTTCCTATAAATCGATAAAGAAAATGCAGAAAATACAATTTAAATTTGAGATAAGACCCAAACAGGTAGTTCACAAACACATACAAAGCTCTCCCTATAATAAATAAGCATCAGCTATCTGGGCAGGGGGATCTATCTTTTAGAATGGATCAAGTTAAAAAGATTGACAATGCCAAATGTTGACAAGTATGCAGAGCAACTGGCATTCTTATACCTTTTTTTGGAAACGTATCTGAACCTAGTCACACCCCATGACTCAGCAATTCTACTTCAAGGTATACACCCAACAAAAATGAGTACACGTCTACAACAAAATGCAGGTACAATAAACTTTATGGTAGCATTATTTGTATTAGCCCTCAACTAAAAATAACCCAAAAGTCTATAAACAGAATGGATATATAAACCATGTTAGAGTCATACAATGAAATACTATGCAGCCATGTAAAAGAAGTTTTTGCTACATGTAATAATACGGGGGAGTTTCAAAAGCATAGCATAGATCAAAGAAGCCAGACACAAAAGAGTACATGCTACATTAGTCCATTCATTCCAAGCTAAGAAACAGTTGGAAATAATCCCTGTCTTCTGTGTTAGAAATTAGAATAGTTGTTTCCCATATGGGGTAGTGTCTGGAGAAAGGGATAATTAGAAGCTTATGATGTGTCACTGGTGTTTTTTCCTTGATCTGGATGGTGGTTACACAAGGATGTTCACTTTATGAAAATCAATTGAGCTGTACACTCATGATGCTACAGCTTTCTGTGGATTTATTATAGTTCATTAAAATGTTTGTATTAACAAATAATATGCTGGACTGTATCACAGATGCCATGAGGTAGTGCTTCTCCAGCTCTGCTTCAAAGATAAGCTGCAAGACAGAAAAGAACAAACAATTTGGGAAAATTGTCTTACTAAAAATCCTGTGGCTTATTCAAATCAGCTTTTTTCACACTCACTTTATCACAGATCCTTAATAACAACTATTTACATTTTTCAGAGTTATTGTTCTCTGAAATACACTTAGGAAATTGTGACTATAAATACACAAGAATTTGCAAGGTTCCTACAAGAATGGACAGGCTAGAAACTAGGACCAAAAAGGCTTCAGTGAAACTAGCGTCAGGAGCGAGCAGCCAGGTGAGAAATTTAAACGCCAGAATTCAAAATATAGCAGGGACAGTGCAGCTTCTCAGGTGTGATTGCAAGCAGCTCACGTAGCAGAGAATTAGGTGGAGCCAAAAAAAAATTACTTTGTTTGAAAATTTCTCTAGATCATTAGGCAAGACTAAAGGCTATGGCCGATATTTTCACCAACAAGAAACTTAAACACTGAAGCAGTGCCCCCTGCTCCATGCCAATTTGTCTTTCAATTCTTTGATGAACTATAACAAATCCACGGTCTACTAGAACCCTAACAGAGATGGTAAACAAGACCTGCAAATATAAATCATAAACCCTAGGATGAATCAGGGCCTGTAAAGAAAAGTCAGAATGACAGTTATTCTTTT
>NW_012119644.1:688134-745222 GCF_000951035.1 Colobus angolensis palliatus | reverse complement strand
ACGAATGGTGCCAGAGTAAATTATATTCATGATACTTGTAACTGTCAAGAATGAGGGACTACCAAAAGAAATTATCACGTTTTTAAATAAAATTATCTGAGCAGTGAATAATTTTTATCATACAAGACAAATTATGAGCATATATAGCAAGGTTATGAGAGCTGTGAAGTGAGCAAGGATGAAGAAATGCATCTGGAGAAAAAATTCTAAATTTTACAAATAATGGACTGCAAATTAATGATTAAGCCCAGGAAAGAAACTATGTGTTAAGAACTGCTTTATAAAGATGAGAGGGCAATAGTATATGACCACTAATGAGGTCAAAGGGGGCTGGACTAATAGATGAATTATACTTCCTTAAAATTAAGAGCTATCAACAAATGTTAAACTATCAAAGATACCCTCAACAAATGAAATGCAATACATAAAATGGGAAAATATATTTGTAGTACATGTAATTGACAACAGACTCATATCCAAGAGTACATAAAACGTTCCTATAAATCGATAAAGAAAATGCAGAAAATACAATTTAAATTTGAGATAAGACCCAAACAGGTAGTTCACAAACACATACAAAGCTCTCCCTATAATAAATAAGCATCAGCTATCTGGGCAGGGGGATCTATCTTTTAGAATGGATCAAGTTAAAAAGATTGACAATGCCAAATGTTGACAAGTATGCAGAGCAACTGGCATTCTTATACCTTTTTTTGGAAACGTATCTGAACCTAGTCACACCCCATGACTCAGCAATTCTACTTCAAGGTATACACCCAACAAAAATGAGTACACGTCTACAACAAAATGCAGGTACAATAAACTTTATGGTAGCATTATTTGTATTAGCCCTCAACTAAAAATAACCCAAAAGTCTATAAACAGAATGGATATATAAACCATGTTAGAGTCATACAATGAAATACTATGCAGCCATGTAAAAGAAGTTTTTGCTACATGTAATAATACGGGGGAGTTTCAAAAGCATAGCATAGATCAAAGAAGCCAGACACAAAAGAGTACATGCTACATTAGTCCATTCATTCCAAGCTAAGAAACAGTTGGAAATAATCCCTGTCTTCTGTGTTAGAAATTAGAATAGTTGTTTCCCATATGGGGTAGTGTCTGGAGAAAGGGATAATTAGAAGCTTATGATGTGTCACTGGTGTTTTTTCCTTGATCTGGATGGTGGTTACACAAGGATGTTCACTTTATGAAAATCAATTGAGCTGTACACTCATGATGCTACAGCTTTCTGTGGATTTATTATAGTTCATTAAAATGTTTGTATTAACAAATAATATGCTGGACTGTATCACAGATGCCATGAGGTAGTGCTTCTCCAGCTCTGCTTCAAAGATAAGCTGCAAGACAGAAAAGAACAAACAATTTGGGAAAATTGTCTTACTAAAAATCCTGTGGCTTATTCAAATCAGCTTTTTTCACACTCACTTTATCACAGATCCTTAATAACAACTATTTACATTTTTCAGAGTTATTGTTCTCTGAAATACACTTAGGAAATTGTGACTATAAATACACAAGAATTTGCAAGGTTCCTACAAGAATGGACAGGCTAGAAACTAGGACCAAAAAGGCTTCAGTGAAACTAGCGTCAGGAGCGAGCAGCCAGGTGAGAAATTTAAACGCCAGAATTCAAAATATAGCAGGGACAGTGCAGCTTCTCAGGTGTGATTGCAAGCAGCTCACGTAGCAGAGAATTAGGTGGAGCCAAAAAAAAAGTACTTTGTTTGAAAATTTCTCTAGATCATTAGGCAAGACTAAAGGCTATGGCCGATATTTTCACCAACAAGAAACTTAAACACTGAAGCAGTGCCCCCTGCTCCATGCCAATTTGTCTTTCAATTCTTTGATGAACTATAACAAATCCACGGTCTACTAGAACCCTAACAGAGATGGTAAACAAGACCTGCAAATATAAATCATAAACCCTAGGATGAATCAGGGCCTGTAAAGAAAAGTCAGAATGACAGTTATTCTTTTCTTTTTCAATTGACTAGTAGTCATTGAATGCCTACTCTGTGCCAGACATGGAGTGTGCAGTAATAAGCCAGAAAACTTGATTCCTTGTCTTTATAGAGTTTTGCAGCAGTAATGCATATTCACAGAATAATTGCAAATATATATTAGCAAAAAGACATACTAGATGCTATGGAAGCCTTGAGTAGTTACTGATATCTAATTTGTTGTCTGGAGAAAAGTTGGACAAATAATTGTATTATACTATGCATTGCAGAAGTTTCAGAGAATAACAAATTATACAATGAAATAAAAGCTAAGCTTTTAGGACCTTGGGAATACATTTCTATATGATTAGCGATTGTTCTGTATTTTTACAGCTATGTTGCTCTGCACGGAAGGATTTGATTTTTGGTGTGCTAATACACATTTTTACCTTGGGGTCAAAAGCAAGAAAAATATGCATTAAATTATTGGAAAAGTGAGGCGTGTGTATGGGTACTCTTAATCCCAGATAACAACGTCTGTGCTGGCCTCTTTCAGATCAGAAGCAGCACCAATGAGGACAGCGGTTTTGTAGATGACATGGGATACACCTGAAGTAAGAAGGGACAGAAAATGGCTTAACTGGTGCACAATAGGTTTGGGGGAGCCTTGGAACGTGAGTTAGAACACTCTAGCTCCAGAGTCCCAATAAGAGTCAAATAGATGTTCTTCTGAGACAGCTTCTCTGGTCTGTGTCTCTTGGCTTTTTCTATCCTGCTCCTACTGTGTTAGTTGCTATGACTTTCACTCTCCACCTCGTGGCATTTACTCCCTCATTGCTATTTTCTCATGTCTTCTACTTACTACTTTTTATCTGCTTCTCATTTTCCATTCTGCTATACCCTATTATCAGTTCCCTTCTTCTTTGTGTTTCACATTCAAACATATCAGGAAAAAATTGTATTGGGACAGTTCTTCACTCTCCAGAAGAAAATTTACCTGTTGACCAAGTCCTCCAGGCAGATTACCCCTCTGATGCTAGTTCAGCCCAAATAAATAGGAGGAGGGGAACCGTTGCCCAAGGACAAAGCATGTGGTGTCTGCTGGAGGAAGTACCAGTGTTAGCCTTTGCCTTCAGAAGGGAATAGCAGTGTGGCATACAGTCAGAGCTTTCAGACTTGCCCAAGAAAATGCCATTGTTCACCAATTAGGTAATATAAACCTGATTTCTGTTACTATGGCCATTGGTCTGGAGAGACCTGAGTCAGGACTCAACAGGGATGAACTGCAAATAAACATGGCGATAAGCCTGTGTGACCCCTTTAGTGTGACTTTATCTTTCACCTTGGGGAAAATGAGGCTGCTTAGCAAAAAACGTAACTGACAATCTCTGGATTCAATGGATAAATGTGTTAAACCTATTAGGTAAATCTATTTACTATAACTTCTATGATAAAAGATATAATCCGTAAGAAAATCACAAAAGGTGATAAAATGAATAGAGGCAAAGTATGCTTAGAAATAACTTGGATGTAGCAGTTTTAGGAAAATATGAAGGTCTCCCACACCGCAATGAATAGTACAGAAGTATGGAATTCTTGGAAGTAGCAAAATTTGTACATATAGGTAAATTCAACAAATTTCCTAGTTAGCTTGAGGAATTAGGATAAGAGCTAGAACTATCCTAACCTGTTCATGAAATTTTATTTATTTTTTGAAAAGGTGACTTATAAGTTAGTTGTAATAAACAGAGAAGTAGATGGATGAAAATGATAAAAACTGGCTCATTCTCCATGCCTGGTCCTAAAACAGGATAAACTCCTTGTCCTGGCATTGTTCATGGTGGAGGTGGCTGACATTAGAGTCTGTGTTTATAGTCTTTGTTAGCTCCTAATATTTCTGCAGTCTGGTCCACATCACTAATTGGTTCTTTTAATAAGAGAAGACAAGGATGCTGGGTCAGGGCTCAAATATACTCTGAACTAATACTTCTGTGGTCCCATAATTTGACCAGGGTTCAGGGTTTTACAATACTCAGTTCCTACTCCTTTCTATCAGAGTAGATCTTCACCAGTCCTTCCTCTAGAGTTTTATATTCTCAGAAACAGAAATCCTAATCTTATCGTTTCTGCTGCTTTATCTTGCTTAAGCAAAATTTTGCTTAACTAATGTTGAATGCCAAAAATACTCATGGCCAGATTATAAACCAGTAAAAAAGCTTATCTAAGTCCTTTGCTCAAAAGAGCATTTTAAAAACCCTAACCTATTCAGTATCTTGACATGCACAAATTTAATATGATAGTATCTTGCTTTTCTTCGTAAGAAATGATCACATTCTTCATTAGGGAGCTACTTACACAAAGAATCAGTTAGAATTATGAGCCACAAATCCTTAAACGGTCATCATGGGATATTGAGAAGTCTCATATTATAATCCTTAGGACATGGGATCCTACTCCAGCTCTACCAATTATTTAGACAAGCTATATAAATACTCTTGGTCTCTCTTTTCCCATTCATAAAGTGAAAATAATAATAAAACTAATTCACAGGTTTATAGCAAGTATTAGTTAACAAAGGTAGAATGCTCATACCAGTGCCTCTCAGCTAGTAAGCACCCAATAAGTGTTTTATTAGTTGGAGTACAACCTTAAAAGTATTTACAAATTTTATTAGAGAACAAACAGGACAGTTCATGAACCATCTGTGTTATCAGAGACAAAATAATTGATTGGACCCAAGGCCTGATATGGTACAGTGACTCATGCACTATTAAGTTTCCAGACCAGTGGCTTAACATAATTTGAGATGTCTATGCATTCTTGTCAAAGAAGAACCTAGCACTGTCCACCTATCTCAGCAGCAGATACAAAGGACCCCCTACAGGGAAGACACGATTTGGTGTTTTCAGAGGTGAATAAAGATAGCATTGCTTATATCTTCACAGAGACATGAATTCTCCTTTTGGGCCACCCTGAAGATGAAATGATATGTACAAAGCACGTTACATAGCTTCTGATGTAGAGTATGTGCAGAATACAATGAGGGAACCATCCTTTTACTATTCACTTACATTTTCTGAAGTAAACGCATGAGGAGACTAAATACGCATCTCGCAGCATTTTTCAAAATATGTCCTAAGAAACATTTTCCTCTAACCCCTCAACCTCCACCTCAACCCTTACCCTCACTGGCAAAGATTTCAAAGTTTACTTAGTTTGGGAATAGTTATGTTTTCATGTGTAGGATGGAGTTTACAATGCTCAGAAGCATCTTAAAAGAAGGCCTGGAGAAAGAAAGCTATTTTAATCTTGTTTAGATTATCTGTTTATCTGTTAGCTCCCCGCAGCATTCACTGCGTTGCTGGGAACTGCATTTACAAGGCTTTCTTGCCAAAGGAAGGAACTGTCAAAAACTGGAAGGTACAAAGAGAGAAGAGTCCAGTATATTCTTATTTCACTTTCAGTGGTGTCTCTTTCGTGGGCTGTATCTCCACAGTGGTTCCAAGACCATTGGAAAACTCTTCCCTCCATGGTCCTGGCTCCCAAAAGACAGCCTCAGAAGAGTTCTACTATCTCCTGCTGAAAGCCTGTGGCTCTGGAAATACCATTTGGTGGTAGAGGAGGCAGTTTTTGCTTTTGCCCATCTGTGGGACACTCCACAGGTCTGTGTGTCTCTTCAGCTCTTCTCAACACTGTGTTAACAAGTTCCTAAGTTAAAATCCTTCCAGTTTTTCCTGTGATAATATTAGAACTCTGATAATACCATGAGTGCTGTTCAACATATATAACAATGCAGAAGGTTTTGTAACGAAAAACTATTGTCATCCTTACTGGGGATATTTTGAGCTGTTGGGACATGTCTAAGTCACTCAGCAGACAAAGCAGATTTGGATGGGCCAATTTGAAAAAGTCCATACTTCATATTTACATGATTTTTTTTTTTTGGTTGACTATTTCCCTTGATGAAATTAAGTAGTTGCTAAATAGATGCCATCCCACTTTGGCCTATGTAGTCAGAGCCTTCATCTTATTTCAAATAATGGCTTTTCCCAAAGGAAGTGTCTCCTTTCAGGATATCATAATAAGCTAATGGACATAGTGATCAATGTTGTGTGCGGTGGAACATTAGAAATGTGCCATAAAATATGGAAAACAATTTAGTCACTCTCTAATGCAGGCAATTCTTGTAAAAACTATACATGAAAAACATGTACCCGCCATTTTTTTTCATGCCTTACGACAAGATTAGATGCAATAAAAACCTTGTCTTAGCAAATCAGCATGTTAGAGGATGCTGTCAGCAATAACTTTGCAAAGACATGTCCATTACCAAAGAGGGGCATTATCCTAAATTTACTCTCATTGAAGATTGATGTCTGCTATAAGCCACCATCTGTCTCTAGATTCCATGGAATTATAATGCCGCCACTCTGCACAGTGGGGGTGGTTTGTGGCTTCTTTTCTTTCTGCTTTTGCTTTTCAAATTTGAAGATAGACAGGCAATTGTCAGAACAAAATGACAAAGTATGACTGACCATGTGAAGTGTGAGGATCAAGCGCAGAAAAACATTTTTTTCCCCTTAAGATGCAGAATGCATCAAATGAGTTTTTGAATGTGAAATTTATCCTAGTGAATGATCAGCTATTTTGTAATGAGAAGGTATATTTCAGCACATCTGGTCAATATCACAAACTCCCAAACTAAATAGCTTAGTGCATTTTTACCAAGCAAATAAAGATTTTCTTGTTTTGACTATCTTGTTGCTGTTGTTGTTAAAGGAATAAAACTTGTTAAAGCTTTTATCTCAAAGCTACTTATCTATTGAATAGGAGTTTCCAACTTTCTCAATTACTCTTCTTTATCAGTAGCATTTAACTATTCAGTTCCAATAAATGTTTACTAATAAATTCTATATGAACTATATATATGCTACAATACCTATATGTTATATACATTATAAAATATATGCAGCAATAAAATGTAGAACAATGAAATACAAATAAATGTACATAGAAGATTGAATAGTTTTACCCATAACCCATGAGCCATCTCTACCAGCCTGCTGGGTTAGAGCTCACAGCAGGCAGGCCATGTTGAGAAATCAGTTTAGATGCAGAGGTCCATTTAACTTGTGTCTTTTGGGGTTGGGGTTACCAGATAAAAATACAGAACACCCAGTTATATGTGACATACTTAGACTACAATTTTATTTATTTTTCACCTGAAATTCAAACCTAATGGAGCATCCTGAGTTGTTTATTTATTTGTTGGCACCAACTCTAGTTGCTGTCCAAATGCCTGAGTTTCCTTCTAATCCTTTTCCTACTTCTTCCTGCCTATTCCTCTCCCCAGCTCCCTCACCAGGTCTGCAATTGTTGTCTATTGGCGCAGGGCTGACAGGTATAAGTCTTGTGCTTTACTATGATTTCTTTAAATGCTATTGTCTGCAATGGGTTCTGTTTTGAGGTTTATCTCACCTGGTACCCGCCTAAACAGGACATTGCAAAGCCAGTCTTCGTATATCATTTAAGTTGATTGTGTGCATGCACATGTAGTGCTGCCTGAATTGGTTCATTTATCAATTATTTATTCAAAGCCGAATATGTTTTAGGCAATGAGCCCAGTACTTGTGGCATTAAGAAGCATAGGGCATGATTCTATTTCCCTCAGAATAAAATCCAACATCCTAAAAATGATCTATGTGGCCCTACATGTCTGGCCTTGTGATTGCCATGAAAATGCACCTCCTCAACTCTCAGGCCATATCTGCGTGGCCCCATCTCGTCATCTCCTTCAGATCTTATTCTCAAAATCCCAGTTTTTAAAAACGGGACTTCAACTGGTTACCTTTCTAAAATGATACATTTCTCTTTATTACTTTATTTTCTCATCAGCATTTACCATTAACCATCTCTATATTCACCTATTTACTGTCTTTCTACCCTACTGGAATATAGATCCCATTAGGGCAGAGAGTTTCCGTTTTATTCATGGCTGCAGAATAACGCCTGAAAACAGTTTACGTAGAACACTGCCTGGGGCAGAGTAAATGCTCAATAAATACTTGTCAAATAAACGAATCTCTGTCCTCAAAGAGTTAGAGGTCTTATGGAGGAGACACACAGCCCATGAGATATTAATACCTTACTCCAGCATTTTAAGGATGAGAGGGCAGAAATACAAAGCAAGGGTGATGCTTATGCTGAGTCATAAAAGTTCAGTCAGGCAGAACTTGGGAGCATGCCATTCAGCAAACAGGTGACAACAAGGAGGCCAAAGACAGAGGTAGGGAGTGCCAAGAATGGGAAAAGAATGAAAGTGAGAAGGAGGAAAAGGAGAGTTTTTCAAAAGAGGAGATAGGAAAGCCTCCAAGAACAAATTGCCTACTGAATAAATGAATCTAGAACCAGTCTAGTTCTCATAGCTTCTGAAGGTGATAACACACAATAATAAAAATATATATTATTATTTAATGTTTATTATATATCAGATTACTCTATTTTAAAAAATTTCTCCCCCATATAGAGTAGGCAGTTCCATATTTAGAGGTGAGAAAATTGAGATTTGACAAACTTCAGTAGAATAACTTTCAAATAATTAATGAGTGACACAGGATTCAGAACCTGAGAACTTCGAGTGTTTTCCTTTATACTACAGATTTTTCCCCCCTGGATTCCCAAAGCACCCTACCTGTACCTCGCTAAGCACAATGTGTAACCTCTTCCTTATTTATCCTCTTTTCATACAAAGATGAATTGCATAAATTCTGATTTTGATGTAAAAGGATTAGTATACTTCAGCACAGGTCACCAAAATGGGATGAATAAAGCATGCTTTTGGATCCCAACTTTCTGGCTTAATTCTAAAAAGAAATTCAGGTTGAGTCTCCAGCACGTGTATTCAGACATTGTTTTATTAACCTCCCTAAGGTCCTGACTATGAACCTTGGTCCAAAGCAGTGTTTTTCCACCTTTTTTTTCATTATCACCCTTAGGGAGCTTTTCTAGACATTCTCTTCCTAATCCTGCCTTCTCCTGTCACCCTGGTCCTGCCTCAGAAACTTTGATGCCACAGATATACCATATAACTGATTTTATACTGTGGTCCTTCGCAAGCCCAAGCCATTGTAATATCTAATATTTAAGATCATTTTGGTCCCCAGAAACTAATGTTTACCCCTTTGGGGCTAATATAGCTCCTGTTAACTTTCCACAGTGTAATTGACCTTTCACACCTAAAAACATCTTAAGAGTATAAAATAATAAAAACAAAGTAAAAATTATTTTAGCAACTGACTATTGCTATAGAGCAGACAGACTGAAGTCAAGGGTCCTGAGCTCTTGTTCTGGCTTTGTTTCTAACAATCTGTGTAATCTCAAGTAATTTCAAATTTCTGGTTTCCAGTCACTTTAATTGTAACATATGGGGCTACACTGAATTAACTCCAAAATCTCTTGAGTTGAGAAACTTTATACACTTACATAATGATGTAATGAATCCTGCTTGAGGGCTACTTTTCCAGTTCGATTTTGGAAACTACATAGTTCATGGAGTTAAAGACAAATAGTAATGGCTTCATCATGAGAAATACATGGTACTTTTTTGTGTTCTGCGTTTGCATTATAGGACAGCGATATTGTGTTTTCATAGATGTCTTGATGAAGATTATGAGCTTTTATTTCCTTGAGGGCCTATGCAGTCTCATAGACGGAGGCCTGCATAATCTGGCATCATCAGAGAGATGGATTTCCTTCACAGTTCTGGGTCAGAGGTACAGGCATTCATGAGATCTTAGCTGTGTCGCTACATGAATTCAAATGGAGTAATGAATTTGTGCTGTGTTCCATGGCTTTAAGTTAGACTTGACCTTTGAATCACATTTAACAGAGTACAATCATAGGTCACAAATCAGAAAGGTTTAAGGAATGTTCTCTTCTATCAAGGAAAACTGATTTAATCCAATATGATTTTATATAGTGCTCAGAATTTAAGGAACTCTAAAATATTGCTGGAAGTTACTGAAATCTATTAAAATATGAGAATGTTAGAATTTGGAACATTTAACAAAATTTTAGCATGCACATATACAAATGAATTTTATTTGTATACATTATATAATGCATTCCTGTTTTGACAGGTGTAGCTCATTTTAGTAACTGGAAACAGCAAGAATTAAATAATCAGAGAATTAATTTGAATGCATCAGGGAGCTTCTTTATTCAAGAGAACTCTACTAGAAATTCTGTATAATAAAGAATTATTTTATATTATAAATAATTTACTTTATTCATTGTTTCACAAATTTGTGTTCTGCGGGACTTGTATTTCGAGAGTGGGGTTCCTGCTTGAATTTATCCAGGTCTTTTCTAACTCCTCTGCTCTCTTCTTCATTTCTTGTTTTATCAGGAAGGGGGAAGTTACTTTTTACAATATTCCTTGGAGTGATTTAGATTTTTAAGATTATTCAGAATAACATATACACATGTGAAAAAACATTTTTTAACCAATATTGATGATTAAATATTTTAGTAGAAAATTTTGATGCTTTGATTACAGAGTCTCTGTCTTTTTACTGGGCTGTACTAAAGAACATTCCATCAAGGGTGAGAAGAACAACAAAATAAGTGCATGAAGAAAATATGATACTTCACTCTTCCACATGTGTATTGAGATATGCTTATTGTAAGATACTATTGTCGATAGTATTTGAGATTTTCTTTTAACTTACAGTACATCAATATATTCTACTCATCACAAAATATATTAATTTACCAACCCATTTTGCACAGTTGAATTTGGGAATGTGTTATTTATGTGTGACATTATTATTATGTGTTATTTAAATGTCAAGTGAAGACAAAAATCTTCCCAGAAGATTCTTCTTAAATGCAAAAGATTAGATTAGTTAAATGTATTCATCCATTAGTCAGTATTAACTTTTTTGGTTTTAATCTGATGAACTAGTTCCTATCAAACTGAACCATTGCTTATTTTTGGAAAACTGCCAACTGTAAGGTTTATTTCAAATTCATAACACAGTAATAAATAGCATATTTGCATCTTATAAAAATTAATGTAAAACATAGATCAATCATACAAATCTAGTAAAGTAGTTTGACACAAAAAGGATAGCACAAAACTGAATGGTTATTTGGAGGTAGCAAGGCTAAGGGGAGACTTTATTTCATTTTACGTGGTGCAAGGTAGCCCTGAACAAATTCATAAAGAGGTATGGTAAGTAGAAAGAAGGCACTTAGGGATTCAAGTGAGAAAACAATAGTTGGATCAAGTTCCTTTACTAACTGGGATAAAGATGAGATCAAGGATCAAGGAGGAGGGTTAGATCAAGGATCTAACGATGAGATCATCTTTAGATTTTAGGAAACTAGATAAGGTGAAGAGAAGGATTTGAACTGGAAAGGAAGTCTGGCTCTAGCACGAGTCTTCTCAATAATGGGCTGATGACTGACTTTGAAAGCTTATGTTCTGTATGATCCTCAGAGCATGGCAGTAGGATCTGTTGACAGAAGATACAGGGCACAGATTATACTGTATCCCAAGAAAGAACTTCCTAGCAATCCTACCTGTCTATAAATAGAGAGTGATCTCAGAAATTATTGGGTTCTGATTTTTGCCACATGTCAGGGAAACCTACTTGGCAGATTGCTATAAGGAAGATTCAAACATAAAGCAAGAAATGTACATGTCAGGCTGAAAGAATAAAATATTTCAACCACCAGTAAAGACACTCAGAAGGCCAGTTAAGGAGCACCTAGGCTTCTTATGATGAATAACGTTCTTCAGCAGACTAGGAAAAGAAGCAGGAAGTAAGCAGAATGGTGAAGTTTTAGAAGAATTATTAGAATAATGGCAATTGAATACAGTAACAAATAGAAGGGAAAACAATAAAATTAGAAATGAAATAATGACCTGCAAGAATGTGGTTGGAAGGATTAAAAAACCAAATACCTCCAGGATGAAAAAGTTTATAAAAATTACCCCTCTGAAAGGACTTTTCTCTTCCTGGCATCTTGTAATTTCTATTCTCAAGCAGTTATTGTCTAACCTGCCTGATCAAATGTTGTCCAAGAACTTACATAATAAATTTATCTAAAACCAAACTGGAATAACTCTAGTTATGAACAAGTCAGTTAAATTCTGTTTAGGAACAAGCCTTTAGGAGCAGCAGTCTCATTATACTATCATGGGCAGTGTCAGTGGGTTGAAAAGATATCCTCACCCCCCAAAAAATTTTGACATATTTCTTGACAAGTTTTTAAATTAAGATTTATTATCCTTTGCAAGTTAAATGAAACACTTAAGGAAAAAACAAAAAAAACCTGAAATAAAGTGACAGTTGTATAATAATTAAATTGTAAATATACTTGAACCATGTCTAAGTTTAAATTCCTTCTCAATTGCCCTGAAACTTATTTCTCCCTTTAATTTAAAACAAGATCATTACATTGGAATGTGCTAAAAATGAATAAAATACATTTGTATCAGGTATTTCTTCCATGATTGATGCACCATTCAAAAGTATTTTGGATTTCAGCTGAAGACAGAAAACTGGAACAATAAAGTAAAAATATTTGCCTGCTGAACCTGAGACGGCATGTGAAAACAAAACTCAAGATAAGACAGGCTCTTGCCCCCTTACACCACTAATAAAAGTTTAGGCCGGTACTCCACCTAAGAGAGCCATACTTTTACTCCCATGAAGATAAAATTTGAGATTGTACAGACCTCATCAGTCAGATTTTGCAAATAAAATATCATGGTCCACAAGACCAAAAACTGTAGATAAATCATGCCCCCTACAGTATATGACCCTTACATCTGCAGCTCTATAGATATCATTTGTCATTTTTAAAACAAATGTTTTAGTGTTTGGATAAGATAGGAGGAAAACCAATTTCTGTGATAGTAATGTACTAGGATGTCAGCACATAACCAACCAGCGACTAATAAAGAGAGTGGGGAGGGGATGTGCTGCTAATTTGTCTTGACTAGCTGTAGAAATAAGCATGCATTTAAATCATAAGGTGATGGAATTTTATCAAGACTGCAAAAACATGGTCTTTTCCTTAGAAAATGTATATACCTGAGTACAAAGATGAGCATTTTCTAGGAAAAATTGAGAATTGTTTCCAGGGCATTCAGTTGTCAACCTCACTGAGCTCCTTTGTTTCTTCTTTTCTTCTGAAAAGCCATTATTAAACCAGTACAAATAAGGGTATTGGTACTTATCCGATCAACTCAATAATGGTAAACTTTCTGTCTCCCTCCAGGCAATGGAGGATTTCGGTGGGAGGTGAAGAAGAAAGGAAAGAGGTAGTTGAGCTGGGTAGCATTTTTTCTTACCACATTTATCAGACATCACCAAATGTCCATCTTATTAAATATTGTTTGTATACAGTTACTACCTCAGGCTTTTTAAAAGGAAGGAGCTGCCTGAAATAAGAATTGACTCTCATAACTTGTTCAAGGAAGCGCACTTTTCTTCTTCAGCTGGATTGTCAGCCCTTCAACATAAACATCGAATTACACATTTCTCTTTATGGTCCAATACAATCTTGTTCATACAAAGAAAAATGCTTGAAAATCTCTTATAAACTAGATTACAGAGTCTGCCAAACCAAACTCCTTCTCCTGATCACTGCTATGTCTTTGGTGTCATTTTTTTTTTTTTTTTTTTTTTGAGGCGAAGTCTTGCTCTTGTGCCCCAGGCTGGAGTGCAATGGCACGATCTTGGCTCACTGCAACCTCCACCTCCCGTGTTCAAGCAATTCTCTTGCCTCAGCCTTCCGAGTACTGGGGTTACAGGTGTCCGCCACCATGCCTGGCTAATTTTTGTATTTTTAGTAGAGACGAGGTTTCACCATGTTGGTCAGGCAGGTCTCGAACTCCTAACCTCAGGTGATCCGCCTGCCTCGACCTCCCAAAGTGTTGGGATTACAGGCATGAGCCACTGTGCCTGGCCCCAGCTTCTCTTTATGCTATACTTTGAAGGCCAGCTCTTTGCAGTCTATTAGGACAGCAGTCCCCAATCTTTTTGGCACCAGGGACCAATTTCATGAAAGACACTTTTTTTTTTTTCCCATGCACTAGAGTGGGATATGGTTTCCAGAAGAAACTGTTGCATCTCAGATCACCAGGCATTCGATTCCCACAAAGAGCGCACAACCTGGATCCTTCGCATGCACAACTAACAGGGTTCGTGCTCCTATGAGAATGTAATGCCACCACTGGTCTGACAGGAGTCATAGTTTAGGTGGTAATGCTTATTTGCACACCACTCACAGGGTTGGGGAAATGCAGCTCCAGAAATCTTGGTGTGTTTACCTTACAGGTGCAGGAGTTGGCAGCCTATAGCACAGTTAACCAGATTGATGATGTTCTATAATGAGGAAGTGTTCATCATCTGAACTTGGCACAGAAGCCACAGTTCTGTTTAATATATGACATACTTTTACTCACACATAGATTTATTCTACTTTAGAATGAGTTATTTTCAAAGTGGTTTCAAAATAATTTTCTGTATGAAGGGTATGTTGCATTGCAGAGTCTGACCTCCCTGGGATCCCCAGGGGGATCAGGTCAATCAGGTCATCTAAATTGGCCACCCAGGCGAGCACTTCAAAATGCAATTCTTAAACATAAAACATTCTTTATACTTTTTCTCTAAATTATATACAGAATATATTATATGATTACCCTAATTGAAGGTAATTCACCATCTAAAACCATAACTAATGATCTCTTTGAGACCAGGCTATTTTGGGGGTAAGAAAATGTTTTGAACTTGGACTCTGGTAAGATTTGCACAATTCTGTAAAAATGTACTAAAGAGCCATTGAGTTGTATACTTAAAATGATTGGATTTAATGGTATGTAAGTTATACCCCAGTAAAGCTGTTTTTAAAAATGTAATTTGGTAAGATTCCCTACTTAAGTTCAATATGAATGAGGTTTTCCAAGCAGATTTTATGCTCAGCTAAACTTCATGTCTATGTTAAATACAACTAGGTGTTCAGTAAGTGCCTGTTATGATTAAGCTTCCTTTCACATATCCTGTCTCACCCAATTTGGAGGATTCCATTTAACAGACACCCCAAAATCAAATAAGCTCATAGTTTTCCAAAGCAACTTGAGGACCACAGAGAATAAAGTTTTAAAATTAACCCTAAATAGTTACGTAGCATGGTGATGAGAAATCATTCCCTATTTAATTTGATAACTCCATAAAAGGAAATGAGGATAAAATGGTTGTTTCAAAGAAAAGAATGTTGATATTTCTGTTTATGAGGATACATAAACACTTACATAGCAGAGTAAGCCTAGTTTAATGGGGCAGATTACATTGGATGGTAGACCAACCTGTAATGCAGAGATACACATCTGCACAGGAGGTGGGACATCAATGGAGTGTGACCACAGGTCATAGGCAGATACCCAGAGAGACAAGTAGGTGTGTTAGGTATGTCCCAAACTTGAGTTCAAAGCAGTACTGTTGGTATTTAGGAAAGAAATCTAAGACTAACAAGATAGTTTACTGACATAGAGAAGTGGCTGCAATAATAAAAAGTAGGAAGTCATTCCTAGTGGATTAAATACCACGTAGAGGCTGACTACCAAGAACAATGGCAAAATCTAAATTCTAATACTAAGGCAGAAGGTCAAAGTGAGCTAAACCACAGGCTGACCTGAAGTTGACTTGCCTAAGATATTTACCTAGCCATTCTTAAATTCATTTTGATTTGGTCCAGAACGCTGGCTGGGGATTCAGGTAGGGGCTAGGTGACCCCAATTGTAGGAAATAGAAAGCCATGAAGCTGGGAGCCCGATGAGTTATCACAGCATCTATAACTGGGATGGGCAACCACTCAGTCATAGATTAACAAGACACGTAGCCTGATTGGGACCTGCTTGCTTCTCTGCCCTTCCAGTATGGCAGAAATTGTAGCTTAATCCTTCCCTTTTCTCCCTTTTTACACATGTTTTGTGGAATCTGAAGTGGAAACTTTCTAAAATGTATTTGACTGCTATAAAATTTGGACTGGGCAACACTTGTCTATAATGTCCAGCTGAATATGCTCACCACTTTCACATACTTGGAAACAAACTTTCTATGACATGGTGTTCATATTTATATCCAAGGCCCAAACTTAAAAAATGTAGAAAACCGTAACATGGAGCAAATAGTTTGGCAATTCATAAACTACGTTAAAAAACTGTCAGTCTTTCTCACTCTGTCTCTCTATGAACTTAGGTCAGACAATGATAATCAGCTCCAACCCTGTACTACTGTTCAAGCAGACCTGTTCATGCACACAAACCCACAGAGACGCTACAAAAGGAATTCAACATTTCACCATCCTACCAATATGAGAGAAACAAAAAGAGACAAACAGAAAACTAAAATCATAGTTGAATGAAAATGCTACATACTTATCGGCTATGAGTCCCCCAAAACCAGAATGAAAATATGTAGGGTGAGTGTCCAAAAACAATTCTGTGAGTTAATAATAAATCAGCCCAGATGTCATAAACACAATAAATCAATTGAAACTGCCAAAACACTTCTCTCAACCTACTGGATTTAATTAAAACCACCACTCGGTTCATGAGAGGCCTTCTAATAGAGCAGATAATATCACTCCGGCTCAACCATCCACCTAACCTGATGTGGGAGACACAACATGTTAAATTTTAATCTACAGGCCTGTTAAACATGGCAGGGTTTAGTATACACCGGCAGTGATGGACTGTCATTCCTCCAAGCCCTCCTCTCATCCTCCTGAAGTACTCATTTAGAATGCTATCCATCTGCCTTTGCCCTTATAATATGGTAAGTGCCAGATAAACACTATAGGAATATTGACTTTTTGGTCCTTGTTTTTGTGTTGAGAATACAGCACAGTCATTGAAAACAGACTGGTATATTTGATCAAATGTATAAAACAAAGGGTGGCACTATGTTGGTGGTTTTACATTTTTTAGCCTAACTCTAGCTTCATGTGTATAAAGATCTGTTCCCAAAGAGCCCATAAATGTCACTCGGGGAAGGACAGAAAGAATAAGAGAAAACAACAACAACGAAACACTCACAAACTATTATGAATTCATGAAGCCTACAAAGGGCACAGGCTTGAAGGCATCTTCTAGGACTGGAGGTTAGAAACCTCATTGGCCCCCAAATAGAAAAGATCCCTTGAGTTTACTGCAGAAAAGACACAGAGATACCCACTCACAGGGTTGTTTTAACTTGAAGGATCACATTATTCATCATGAACGATCCCAAAACGCAGTCAGCAGAAGCCTTCCTGGCAGTTTCCTTGTGTATACTTGGTTCCATTTTATAAAGACAGAACAGACTATGTTTGGCATTTTTGCCTTGAGTTATTGACATGTTTTAAATTATGCTGTTTGATGTCCATTCTTAATAGAACAGAAATCTGCTACAAACGATCTTTATTAACAGACTGCCTCAGGTGCTGAGCAGACTCTCGATTTAACAACATCTCCAAACAGACAGGCAGAGAGCTTGCTAATAGGCTTTTCCAACCCTTTGGCTTCTGTGAGATGTAAGTGGATTATGGAGGTTTGTTTGTCAGGCTATCTTTTTACATCACTGTCTGAGTAATTGCCACAAAGGCCTATTGCTTTGCCCTAATTAACAAAATGTACAAAATCCTAAGCATAGAACTTTTATTGATTAGCCATCTTCATGGGAAGCTTATGAACCCCCATGACTCCTGGCCCGAGTCAGATGTTCTTGATCATGTCACACACTTGACTCCAGTCTGTTAATATACCAAGGACTTGTCTTAGCATTTTGAGCTACTCAGAAAGTGCCAGAGAAAAACACATTTATTGGTTGTGGTTTAAAAACCAGTGGCCTTGGCATGAGACAACTTGTTAAGCAAATTTCACCATTTGTTTACTATAAAACTGTTTTAATACTATCAGTTATACTTTTTTCTATGAAAATTGATCCTTGAGAAGGTAATTTCAGTAATAAAAAATTACATGGTTAATAAGTAGAGGAAAAAATAAGAAAACGTGACTTGAAGGAAATGAAAAACACAAGGAAGAAATAAGAATTAATTTATTGTTCAACCACTTTTTGTTAACTCACTAATTATTTTGGCCAGGTGCAGTGGCTCACGCCTATAATCCTAGCACTTTGGGAAGCTGAGGCGGGCAGATCACGAGATTAGGAGTTCGAGACCAGCCTGGTCAATATGGCGAAACCCCGTCTCTACTAAAAATACAAAAATAAGCTGGACGTGATGGCACACGCCTGTAGTCCCAGCTTCTCAGGAGGCTGAGGCACGAGAATCACTTGAACCTGGGAGGCAGAGGTTGCAGTGAGCCGAGATCATGCCACTGCATTCCAGCCTGGGTGACAGAGGGAGACTTCATCTCAAAAAAATAAATAAAACAATTATTTCAACAAATACCTTAAGACGTGTGTACCAAAGGACTATTTTAGGCATGGGGATGAACTAGGGAGGAAGAACTAAGGAGACAGAGTCCTTGCTCTTGTGGAGCTTTTAATATTGAAGATGAGACATTCTTTAAAAGCTCAGGTACTGAGACCCAACAACTATTTCCGCATTGGTTTATACTTAATTTTTCTTAGTAACTCAGTAAAAAATCCATGGGATAAGAAACTCTGTTTGAGCCTTAGAAGGTAAAATTGACCATGGGAAATTAAGCCACATATATCATTTGTATGTAACATTCAGTAGGTACGTGTTGTAAAAGGTGCTATAGACACTTTTTTGGAGTTTGAGAAGATACAGGACCTGGTCTTAAGGAACTCTAATTTAAAATGGGAAGCAGAACAAAAATGTATTTTAATGTGCTTTAGATGGATTAAAAAGTTTTAACTAAATTTGCATGTGTTTTTTTTTTAACATTTAAATCAACCAAGTAACCAGGTAATGATTGCATAGCAACAGATACATTAAATCCAAACACTTGAATGTGTTTTAGTTGGGAACTCAGCTGGAGCAACATACATAGGATTGAACTAATTCAGAAAACTTAAAGACCCCGGGGCTAGACTGTATTTATTTTCCTTTTTGTTTTTCCAGCATTAAAGGGTACACAACAATTTTTTTTTTTAATCTGAAAAAGATGTCATTTATCTAATCTTAGGAAATTGTGCTGAATTTGGGGGAAGTTTTATCCCGAAGTCTAAACATAGAGCGTTAAGCACATACATAGGCATTCATTAACAGAAAATTGAATTCAGGAGAAATGTGACGAGAACCTGACATGTGTCAAGTCTTTCTGCTCTATGCTAAATATTTATGATAAATGTCACAGCAGCTGTCTTCAAGCATCAAAAGCAAACATCAGAGCGGAGTAAGCCTAAAGGGTTAGGCAGGTCAAGGTCAATGGGCTGCACAGAATATGGTGAGTGGCTCTTAGGTATTCTTCCATCTACAAGGAGAGATTATGCCAGGAAAAGGCAACCTCTACTGTACCAGCAGCTTCTTCCACTAGCCACTGGGGAATTAAAAGGTAAAGATGGCCTTCTGTTTGATCCACAGAAGTAACGAGAGCAACACCAATAATTAATGCGAGCTATTGTTTGTTGAGGGCTAAACTTGTTCCTCATTCCCTTTGTTAATGGTTTATATTCATGAACTTCTTTAATCTTAAAAAGAGCCCTGCAAAAGTAGATATTGCCACTGTCTCCATTTCATATGTGAGGACACAGACAGAGTAGCAATTTGCTCAAGATTGCCAAGCCAATAAGGGTATTAAATGAGTATTAAAACCTAGAAGTAAGTCTGAAACTTAGCCCTTATTCATGGCACTAAATTTCCAGGGCCTTGATTGATGCACTGGAATTTTTGGTGGTTTGGAGGGAGGGAGGCAGTGATTCATCATTCTTTACCCAGCCCGTTGTTTTCCCTAGGTTTTGCAAGAGATCATGTTTAAGGTAAACTGGTTATCACCTGCCTAGATGCTAGTGATTTACAATTATTTCTTTATTAAGAAAATGCTTAGTGTGTGAGTGGTCTCTCTCTGAAAAAATGCCAACAGAGAGGCCTTGTCAGATTTTTGGCAGAGACACATTTAAACACATAAAAACAAGTTTAAACACTATCATTTATGCATAATTCTTTCTTGGCATCATCTCTCACTTGCCACAATTTGCAGCCAGAAAACACTTATTTCTACTTTTCTTACTCTAGAAATAATCCAGCCTTAAGTGGATCTAATTCCTTCCCAGAAGAGAAACAGCCTTGTCAGGACTTGGTTGTGTGTGCTGTGTTTGAGGCACCAAGGTTTCCATTTACGGCACAGCTGCACGGACTCCGAAAGCTGGTGCTAAGCCGGAGCTCTGTACCCACTGAGATCTGTAGTCTGGAATGATAAACACACAGCTGCCTCTGGCTAGGGCCACAGGCATAATAGATGGCCACATCTCAATCAGAGTCAAGTGAAGCCTACACAAATCATTAATCCAACTGCTTATATGTTAAATATCACAAAATGTGTACGAAATGGTGAGCTATCTCAATGGAAGGAGGGGAAAATGGCAGAGGCAATTTAAGGAAACAGGAGAGTAAGTGGCTGTAAGTCCTCTGCAAAATCCTGCTCTAGAGCTGATTTACTGCCACGAAGCCCTCTTCCTGCAAATAGTTCATAAAGCCTATGACCTGAGTACTTGCCCACGGGACCACAATAACATTTATCTAGCATAAATTAATGTGTTTCAACCACTAATTCAATTTGGCTGTCTCATTCTTCTGGTTTTGGCAAAGCCTAGCCTGGCTATAAAGTCACTCTGTGACTCACACGAATGGCTGTGTTTGTTAAGGAGTCACACACCACTAGGAACAAAGAGTGCTATTAGTTGAGTAGTCATAAAATATACCTCCCGAGCACATTTGGAGCTGTGCTAATTGAAACTTCCTCTTTAGAGGAGCCTGATCAAAACCAGCTGTAGGAGTCAAGCAGGAACAGATTTCAACATTACATTAAAAGCCCAACAAATTCAGTAAGAGCAGCCTCTGAGAGAAGAGAGCATTCCAGCCTGAACAAATGCTCTAATTGCCTCCTGACATGCTGCAAAGAAAGCTTGTGACCTGAGCCTGGAGAGCTGTGGAGAGAAACTTCTCTGTAAGATTTGTAAAAAAGCAACCTCTAGTGCAGTTCTCCTCATAAAATTCCAGATCTGCCAACATTCTGAAGTAACACATGTGAAAACCCACAAAAGCTGAGTGAATTTGGGAAAATGAAGTGATACATTGTTCTGAAAGGGGAAAAACAGAGCTTAAGTATTTTCAATAGCAATATGACCTTTTATGGACATCCCTTTAGTATGAAAAACAAAAACAAAACCTCCAACTCACAGAGGAACCAATAAACAAAATACAAATAAAAAACAAAAGCCTGGACGAATCACAAAGACAAGACACAGAGTGTATTTAAAGACAAAAAATGAGAACCGTCTCTTCCTCTTTGGCAGCTTGTGAATTTCCTATTCCAAGACATAAGGGCTGCGTTCTGCCAATGTGTATAAAATAATATATATCCATAGGTTTGCTGAAAATGTGGAATAATCATGCATTTTCTGTGTTTGCTTTACTTGAGGGTGGTCTAGCCATTTGTAAAGGAAGCAGTCATTGATATATAAATATAAATAGCAAATCTATCCATCAAATATGTGAATTGTATTTAATTTAGATGAGTGGAATGCCTGGAAATGATACAAGCAAGTTTTGCATTATAACACCTTTAAGTAGCATATAAATTAGAGAGGATTGCTGATCTTTATAATTTATTTACTCATCAATTTAATGGAGTATCTAGTTTGGGAGCTATGTCACACTGATTCTTAAAGATACAGGGTGGGGGAGGTTTATTTACATAGATGTAGAAAGGATCATTATGTTTTATGTCATAAAAGAGTGAGTAACTTATACGTAGTATATGAATTATAATGATTATTCTGGAGGATTTAATTATAGTTCCACAAACAATAACCATGAAAGATGAAAGATGCTCCATTTTGTCCTTCTTTGGGGACTGTGTTAAAAGGGTAACCTGTCCTTTCTCCTTTTTGTTTCTTTCATCTCAACAGAAGGTATTAAACTAGTAACAACTCACTGAGTGAAAGGCAAAACAGAAACAAAAGCACCCACACAAAAGAAGAAATTATATGGTTACATAATCATGTAACTCCCTGTTTCATTTTTATGTTAAAAGCTTGCATTTAGAGTTTAACAGACTGGCATAAAATGTGGCCTTCAGTGCATGTGATGTGGTCTTCTGAATTTGTGAAGATACCAGTGGAAAATATTTCTGTTGCTGTTTTATTATTCATCTGGTTTGTCACATCCTGAATCATTCTCAATGCATAATGCAATTCACATTCCAATGCTATGCCCTTGATTTTACTTATCTTGTTTATCCAAGTGCTATAGACATTAGGGGGTCTGAAATTTAGTGATCTTAAACTGGATAGAGAAGGTTGAAGAGTTAGAAAAAAATTTCAAAAGATAATTCAAAATTAAGTGATGGAAAAAAAATGTAAAATATGGCCAAACATAAAAATATTCTGATTTAAAACACAGTGAAGAAAATAGTCATTATCCCAGCTTATCCCAATTTTTCCACTAAAATATTATTTAAAAACTCAGAAAAGTTGAATTGTCATGTTGCCACCAATACTAGACTTGAAGTTAATTAATACTACAATGAAGGAGCTTTCAGTTATCTTAGAATTAACAAAAACTAACAATGACTTCCAGGTTCCATATAATTAGAAACAGGGGAGATCTGGCCACTCCAAAATGGTTTAAAGACCTTTACTTCTTCCCTACTGCTTTACCCCTGGTTCAGAAAATTGTCCTTACTAAAACCAGTCAGGCAGCTGTTCTCAGGACCGAGGGAGTTTCATTCTGAAGCAGCACAATACTGTCTCCTCCTTCCTTTCACAACGTCTGTGATTTCTGACTGTGAACAGAAAGAGATTGTCTACTAAAAGTCGCAGAAATCCAAGCAGAGGGTCAGTGAGTTGTTTTGGGAGGTGGTGGTGAACATTCAAGAATTGAAATGCAAAGCAAATGCAGGGTCAGGACCAAGCAAAGAATTCACCTCAGGCCAGCAGGATGGCAGTAGACAAAATTTGATAAACCCTGAGAATTAGATTAGAAGTTAAACATGATCTTCTCTGTAGGAGGAGGAATAGGCCAGAAGCCATGAAGATGTCCAAAGGGTAAGCCCAGATAGATATTTCTTTATTAGACGACAAATTCTTAAAATTAATCATGAAGTAGTCATGAAAAAATACTGCAAAAAAAGAAAAAAAAATTTGTCATCTTAAGGATTCCTATGAAGAGCAGACCTCTGAGTCCATGAACTATAAGAACTGAAATATTAATTGAGCATATTGTTTGGGAGCTTCATGTGACAAAAGCAGTTGGTGTCTCATTCTTCTTGGGCTGGGCATCTGTAACTGCATTACTCAGACTCCCTTATAGATACATGGTCAAGACTAAGCTTTCTTCAGTGGAAGGTAAATGAATGGCTGTTACTGGATTAAAAATTACAACAAACAAACAAACAAACAAAACCCCCCAAAAGCTCTTGCCCTGGACATCCACTTTTCTATTGATTAGAAATGGTGATGACTAAAGTACCCTTGGAAAATAAACATTGGAAAGGCAGAGCTCTCCTGCATGATGATAGAATAGATAAATTCTCTCTCACAAGGAGACTGACTGTTGGAGATGAGGGTAGAAAAAAGCAGAAAAATAAAATAGAAGAGAATAACTGTACAATCTGGACATTTTAAAATGATAATTACCTTCGCTTGAAGATATCTAATAGCTAACAAAACAGTGAAGAATTTTAGGAATAAGATCAATGAAAAAACAAGAAACACAGATAAGTGAGCCCAGTGCTTGGAGACAGTTTCTCCCAATAGCAGCTGCAGATTCTAAAAGGCAAGTGAGAAGCTAAGAAGCTAAGCAGAACTGTGACTGACTTACAAAATGATAGGGACAAAAATTGAAGTCCAGGGATTATGAAGGGTGAGGATATCCACGTACTTCGTGCTAGAACTCTGAAGGCCCTCCTCCATCCCCTAGGGTAGCAAGGCTGATATAGTTGGAGCCCAGCTGTTGCAGGAACTCACACCAGCCTGCAGTCACTTTGATCCAATTTTAGTGACTGCAATGATTCCAGATTACTAGTGCCACTAGTTGTGTGCTCAAAACAAATGTAAAAATTATGTTTGTCCTTAAATGATTGATTTTTTCAAATGAAGCTTTATTGAGATACAATTTACATTCAGTTAAATTCCCCCTATTTAGTGGACAGTCCTGTAAATTTTGACAAATGCATACACTAAGTTAACTGCCACTATGATAAAGATATGGAACACTTCTGTCATCTCCCAAAGTTCCCTCATGTTCCTTTGTGATCAGTCTGCTTCCTCCACACCTTATCGTGGCAATTACTGATTTGATTTTTGTCACTATGGTTTTGTCCTTTCTAGGATGTCATATTAATGGACTCCTGCAGCTGTTGCCTTTTGAATCTGTATATTTTCCCTTAAGATTGTACATTTGAAATTCATGTCTGTGTTTGCATAAAGCAATCATTTATTCTACTTTGTCACTAAGTAGTACTCCATTGTATGGGTGTACAACAGTTTATTATTCATTAGCTTGTGGATATTTAAATGCTTGTCAGTTTTTGGTATTTCTAAACAAAGCTGATAAATTTGTTTTTGTATAGGATTTTGTGTGAACACATACTTTTATTTCTCCTGGGTAAATTCCTAGGAGTGAGATTATTGAGGCATATTATATGTTTAACTTTAAACTGTTGACTGTTTTTTCCAAAGTGGTAGCATATCATTTTGCCTTCCTACCAATAATACATGAGAGTACCGGTGGTTTTGTATACTGGCTAGCAGTTGGTGTGGTTAGATTTCTTTTACTTTACAAAAACAGAAAAGCAGCTCTTCTAAATATGTAGTGGTATCTCTTAGCAGTTTTAATTTTCAGTTCTCTCATAACTAATGATGTTGAATTTCTTTTCATGTACTTATTTTCTGTCGGTTTATCTTCTTAGGTGTTCAATTTTTTTTGTCTATAATTTTAATGTTTTGCTTGTATTCCTATTTGGTTGTGAGAGTTCTTTACATATTCTGAATACAATTTTTTTTTTCTTGTTATCAGATATGTGCTCTGAAAATATTTTATCTTAATCTATGGTTTGTCTTTTCATTGCCTTTTCAAAGCCTTTCAAAAAGTAAAAAATTTTAATCTTGATGAAGTCCTATTTATCACTTTTCCATGGTTTCTGCTTTTTATTGCTCTAAGAAATCTTCACGTAACCCAAGGCCACTAAGATTTTTTTCTTACGCTTTCTCCCTCAAAATGTTACAGTTTTAAGTCTCTGATCCTTCAAGTTAATTTTCATTCATGATGTGATATATGGGTTGAGGCTTTATTTGCGTATGGCTGTCCAATTATTCCAATAACACTTATTGAAAATACTAATTTCTTTATTGAATTGCCTGAAACCTTTGTTGCAAGTCCATTGACGATATATGTGTGGGTCTATTTCTGGACTGTTTGTTTAGTCTGTTCCATTGATCTTTTTGTTTGTCTTTTCACTTTGTCTCACTGTCTTAGTTGCTGTAGAGTTTCAGTAGGTTGGGTACTATTAGTTCACCAACTTAGATTTTTTCCGTTTTTTGATGGGGAGTGTTATTCTTTCTTTGGTTTTTCCATTCAAGCTTTATAATCAGCTTTTTGATTGATTTTCTCATGAAAAAGTGTGTTGGCATTTTAATTGGGATTACATCAAATCTATAGAACATTTTTGGAGAGAATTAGCTACTTAACAATATTGATTTTTCCGATCTATGAAAATTGTATAGTTTGTAACAGTCAAATCTGATATATATTTTGTTAGATTTCTCACAAAGTATTTAATATTTTAATGTTATTATAAAAGGCACTGTTTTGTTTCTAATTTTTCATTGCCAGTATATTGAAAATAATTTATTTTTATATATTGACTTTGTCCCCAGTGATCTTTTGAAACTTACCCATCAGTTCTAGGAGCTGTTTTATACATTCCTTAGATTTTTAATGCAGACTGTCATGTTACTTGTGAATGGAGGCTGTTATATTTCTTCCTTTCCAATCCAGATGCCTTTTATTTCTTTTTCTTACTTATTGCAGTAGCTAGTACCTGCACTGAACAGAAGTGAAAACAGTAGACATTTTTGCCTGGTACTAATCTTAAGGGAAAAAATTCAGTATTTCACTCTTAAGTATAATGTTAGCTGTATGCTTTTAAAGTCAATGTTTTTTATTTCGTTGAAGAAGTTTTCTTCAATTCATATTTGACTGAGAAAATTTTTTTAAAATATTAACATATTCAATTTTGTCAAATGCTTTTTATGCCTCTATTGAGATTATATATATATTTTTTTAGCCTGTTGATATAGTAAAATATATTGATTATTTTAAAACATTGAACCTACTTGGCAATGTATGGGATACATTCCACTTGGTCCTGATATATTATTTTTTCCTATATTTCCAGGTTTGATTTGCCAGTTTTTTGTTGAGAAATCAATTAAAAAATAATTGTTCATATACAATGTCTGGTATTTAATGAAAATAACCATACTCATAAAGCAATAGTTCAGCTTGAATGAAAACTAAGAAAAATTACAGACAATGAAAATGAGCTCAAAAGGACTCTTAATTAAAGCATTAACAGAGACATAATTTAAAAAATCTACACATAATATCTTCAAAGTAAATGAAAGACAGTGTTTGAAATTTTGGTAGAGAATTGAAGGGTTGTGAGTCTGTACCATTTCTCTTAGCTCTTTACCCAACAGCTTTTTTGTGCTAGCCTGCTAACATTTCTCTAACACAGGCGAGGTGAGCCTGATTTATGTGAAGATGAGGCAGGGAAAGACTATTCCAAGGCAATGCGGGAAAGAGACAACAGCAGAACTTAAAACTTTGCTTCTCTGACAAATCCTCTCCTATCTCCTGACTTCCACCTCCACTTACTCTGTAACATCCTGCCACTATACACATAATCAACACAACTAGATGTTAGTGTCCCTAAAAGACTCTGAAGATTTTAACATTTGGGATAAATTTCAGTTTTTGCTTTATTTCCCTTCAGTATTGGTCTTGGCGGAAGCAAAACAAGATAAGAAGTGTACATTTTGTAGTTCCTGCGTTTTCTGCATATATGGGCAGGAATACTTTTTGTGCTTTCACTAAAAGACAATGGGAGATATGGATGTTTTATTATCACAATGATTCCTCTTCTTTTCTCTTTATTATTATCTTTCATACTTACAAATTGTTTGCTGAGAACTTTTTTTATTTTATGAAATTCAGGTTGAATATACCCAATTGTAAGAACTCTGCTATTTGAATGTTGGTTCGATTTTTATTTTTACATCCTTGAAAATGGGGAAAAAAAATCTAACATTTACTGATGAAGAAGTGTACTGTGTTTATAAAATTCCAGGAAACTGAGATTGAATACAGCATAGTAAACTAAAAACAGATAAAACAGAATTGAAGAAGAAACAGTATCTCTTTATAATTCTATTTCTACTTCATACTTTGAAATTCTATGGGTTTGTTACTGATTATTTTCTAAGTAGATCATTTCTATCTGAGTAGCTTACATCCTTGAGCACCATGGTCCACCCACTGGGCCATGCAGATCTACTTCTCCATGAGAGTTTGAAGAGCAGTAACTCTGTATTTACCTTGAGCCCCTTTTCCTGAGAAGGAAGCAAACTGCATATTGAAAGCCAAAGGATTTACAGAAAATTGTTAACAAACTAAGTAATAGATCATTCTTACTTTAAATCCGTCATTTCAGTGACTAAAATAAAAGGAATACAAATGCTACCAGTATTAATAACCATTAGATTCAGCTGTATATGCCTAAAAACCTTAAAGACATGGCAGCTTAAACAAGATAGAAGTTCATTACGCACAAATACACATACACTTTTCATGGCTGGCATGCCAGGCTGACTTCACAGTGTCTTCAGCCAGCCAGGTTCTAATCTTTTTCCACCACCATCTTTAGTATATGGACTTCCATTTTCAAGATAATATTATGGTTCAATATGGCTGGCAGAGGTCTAACAATCATATCCAATGTGCCACACACAGAAGGAAAGGAGAAGACTTAAAGTCCACACCTTCTCTTTTAAGAGACCTTCCTAGAGATCTCTTGTAGCACCTCTGTTTATACCTCTTTAACTAGACCCAAAGCCACCATATCAGGCTTCAATTTTGTGCATGCATAACATCATGAGAAGCATTTCACATGAGAGCACAAGAACCCTCACAGAACTTACGGCATGGTCACACGTAGGTAAGAGTGAGCAGAAAACATGCCGGAATATCATCAGAGATCTCCTATCAAGAAAGAAAGAGAAAATAGAGATTGAGAGAGGTATTGTGAAGTAAGTAGATGTCTCTGCTGTACTAATCAAATTATTTTCTGAAACTAGTAAAACTTTGATACAAAGTTGATATTACTTAGTTGTTAACAAAATCAAAACTGAACAGGACATACAAGAAAAGAAAATTGTAGATACATTATAGTAATGAAAATGCATGCAAATAAAATATGAGACAAACAAATCTATCTTAAAATAAATAATAATAAATAATATGGCTTTACCAGTGAAAGTTTGTCTTAGGAATTCAAGCACCAGTAATAAAATTCACCTCATTAAGTGATTAAATGATATGAACCATTGAATAATTTTGATATGAACAGAATTTTGGGGTTAAAATAAAAGTGATTAATCTTTAAAAATATTTGCAAACTGTGAGTAGGAAAGTGTTAAAGGGTATCTATTAAAAACCTATAACAAACATTATACTTAATGGTTAAACTTGAAAGCATCCTCATTAAAAGACAGATAAAATTATCAGTTGACACACTTCAACATTTTTACGAAAGCTCTAGCAAATGTACAAATATGAAAAAGAGGAATAAGAATTTAAAAGAGAAAATGTGTAATAATTTGTGTTTGATATGATTATATGCATATGAAATAGAATCCTAAGTGAAGAAACTCAGAAATGGAAAACCAAACACTGCCTGTTCTTATTTGTAAATGAGGACTAAGCTACGGGTATGCAAAGGCATGCAGAGTGGTATAACAGACATTAGAGACTCAGAAGGGGAAGGGGTGACAGATGAGAAATTACTTATTAGGTACAACGTACACTATTTACACTAAAAGCCCAGATTTCCCCACTCTACCATTCATCTATGTAACCAAAAACCACTGTATCCCTAAAGCTATTGAAATGAAAGAAGGAAGGAAGGAAGGAAAAATGGAAGGAAGGAAGGAAGGCAAGCAAGCGAAAGATAGAAGCGCTAGAGATGAGTTGTGAGAACTAAAATGAAAATGTAGTAACTGTGCTGGAATCTAAGACCAACATTCAAAAATCAAGAGTACCTCCTTAGTAACCCATTAACACCCAAAATAATAATTTATCAAAGAAAACATACCACTGATAAGAGCAAAAGACATTTTAAGATAACTATACATAAATATAACTAAAGATAAAATATAAAATAGTATAATTTATTATAATACACGAATAAATTATACTATTTTATTTTAAAACCATAACTTTTTAAAAGCCAGAATTAATAAGATATAAGATGCTCGTGATGGTAAGACTTAATATTTAAGGATTACTTTTTCCCCAAATTAAACTGTAAAATTAATGTACTTCAAGGAAATGCCCATGTATTTCTCCTTATCATTAACATGACAAGCTAATTTGAAAATTCAGATGGAGGAGTAAGGGCCAAGGCAATTTTGTAGAACAATAAGGAGAGATAATTTCCCTAGGAGACATTAAGACATCAAAAAGTTATAGCAGTTATGACATTCCAGATGATAGCATAGACGTGTAGACAAATGGGTCAAAATAGAGGACTCAGAAATAGAATCATACTTAATTAGGAAATTATTATTTGAAAGATAGGAAAATTATATATTCACTAATTGATGATGGGACCATTGTCTATTCATATTGAAAAAATAAATAAATTCCTACCTTGCATAATAACAAAAATAAAATTAGGTAAAGACCTGAATTTGAAAGGCAAAATTTTGAATTTTTTAGAAAGAAATAGAAGAGAATATTTTTATGACCTTGGGATGGAGAACGCTTCCTTAGGTATGGTTCAAACACCACTTACACAAGGAAAATTACTGATAAATTTTACTACATTGAACTGTTCTTCAGTATGACACCAGAAGCAAAGTTAAAGGTAAGTTTACATGCTGGGAGAAGGTATGTGAAAAATGTAGAAGCAACAAAAGGACAGTATCTAGAATATAAAGAATAAATATAAAATTAAAAATGGGTAAATGTTACAAAAAAGTAGTTCACAGAGCAGACAACTAGAATGATTCCTATATATATTTATATGCATAGATATATCTAACCTCATTTGGAATCAAATAAATGAAAACTGAAGCAATGATGTCATCCCATGATGTCAGCATATATCTTAAAAGTGTGAGAACACACCAGTTGTTCGCAAGGATGGAGGAAATTTGAGTTTCTAGATACTGCTTTTGGGAATTTAAATTGGTACAATTATTTGAAGAGTATTTTGATAGTATCTAATAAAGTTGAACAACAGATGAATGCTTCCAACCCATGAATTCTACCTGTTGGTTTACCTCCTAAAGGAGTGTCCTATTGACACTCCAGGGTGCAGGACCATGCCTTTGTTCGGTGCAGGATATTCAGGTTTCTTGGCCCTCGGCCCCTGCCACTCTATCCAGAAGCAACCTGGGTTGTGGGGTCAATTGTATCCCTATCCTCTAATTCATATGGTGAAGTTGTAACTCCCAGTACCTCAGAATATGACTGTATTTGGAGAATAGGGTCTTAAAGAGGTATTAAGTTAAACTAAGGTCATGAGGGTAAGGTCTGATCCAACATGACTGGTGTCCTTAGAAGACGAGGAGACAGGCACAGACATATTACAGAGGGACGACCATGTGAAGACACAGAGAAGACAGCCTCTACAGCCACGGAGAGAGGCCTCGAAAGAAACCAATCGTGTCGACACCTTGATCTCGAACTTCTAGCCTCTAGAATTAGGAGAAAATAAATTTCTCTTCTTTAAGCTACCCCAATCATAGCACTTCGTTATGGCAGCCCTAGGAAACGAATACTTCGTCATCAAAAGAATGCTTCTTGGCTTTCCAAATGCTCCTGGGGTGGCACTGCCGTGCTAGAGAAACTTTGCTATAAATGATTCCTATCACTGCACATGTACACTAAAAAGACATGATCTTTATTACAGCTGTTAAAATGAACAAACTCAATTGTATACGTTTCATAACTGAGAAATCATCCAAACATAAGATTGGATAAAAAAATAAGCTGCAGGCCGGGCGCAGTGGCTCAAGCCTGTAATCCCAGCACTTTGGGAGGCTGAGACGGGTGGATCACGAGGTCAGGAGATCGAGACCATCCTGGCTAACACGGTGAAACCCCGTCTCTACTAAAAACTATAAAAAACTAGCCGGGCGAGGTGGCGGGCGCCTGTAGTCCCAGCTACTCGGGAGGCTAAGGCAGGAGAATGGCGTAAACCCAGGAGGCAGAACTTGCAGTGAGCTGAGATCCACTGCACTCCAGCCCGAGCGACAGAGCAAGACTCCGTCTCAAAAAAAAAAAAAAAAAAAAAAAAAAAGCTGCAGTAGTATAATATATGTAGCATATTATCATTTATGTAAGGTGTAAACATGAGGACAAACTGTATATGTTATAAATCTATAAACATCTGGCAAAACACAAACACCTAGGTGGGGAGTACTTGCACCAACTCTAGATTTCAGGTTACCTTTGGGATGAGGGAGAAGAGAATGGTGTGAAGAGTAGGCTTAGGAAGACTCCAAAGGGGCCTAACTGCTTCTGCAGAATTTTATTGCTTTTAGAAAAATGTAAAGCAAACATGGCAACATTTTGACATTTGTTAAATCTTGATAGTAGGTAAGTGAGTCTGTGTTAAGTTATTCTTTTTAGTTTTGTAAAGGTCTTAAATCTTTCAAAAAAAAAAAACAAGAAAGAGGTAATTCTATATTTTGTTATTATAAAACAATCCAGATTTAGAAACACAGCTTCCTTCCCATGGAGGAATTTACTTTTAAATTATAGGTAATAGCTGGGAAATTTTGGAAGTTATTTGAAGGATATGGTTTGTTGCATCTCCCCTCATTTACTCCTTCCCCTTTGTTTGAACTCCAGCTAATCCAGCAATTCATGTGCTTGCATTCTCTGCAGCTGTGCACTAATTCTAGACTAAACCCCTCAAATTAGCAATGGATAATAATACACTAATTAAAACTGGAACACAAAGCAGTTTTTCCAGAAGCTATGTGAAAAAACTCACTGATTATTATCTGTGTATACTATAACAATTTTAGAGGCTCATTACTGAAGCTTAGAAGGAAATACATTGAGATAAACATGTTCAGAGTTGCTTCTTGAGTAATATTGATTTTTCTTCTCAGGTTTGGAATGTGCACAAATGTCACTATTTCTGTATCTCCTGCCTCTCCCCACCAAAAAAAAAGCCCCGAACAAATACCTCAAAACAACATAACAACCACAACAAAGTAAAATAGATAATACATTTAGAAAAAACTTAGTATGTGCAGTACAAAATGATCTCAAGGCTATTTACTTATGGATTGTAAACCAATTTGTTATTTGCCTGGTCCCAGGTAGATGAAATAATATGAGTTTCCTTTTAAAAATTAAATAATTCTAAGTTGTATTAGTTCTTAAATTATTGAGCAATAAAGATAACTGAAAGTATGTATTTCTCCGGCTTAAGATAGATGAACAACTCTGAAAGCTCTTAAATATTTAGAATTATGCAGTGCTTATTAGCCTCACTAAACCAAAATAAAATGACATATGATTTAGCCATATAATATTACAATTAGCTATCTGATCATTATAATACAACAGACTTAAAAATACTTAGAATTAACAAAGTTTATGCTTGTTATTATGTTATATAGAAGAGTTTCCAGGTTCTCTGAACTGCACTTCAAGAAACCTATTGCTGCATTCTCTAACTGTGTGTTTACATCACTGTGTGTACAAGACACTATTTATTCTCAGAGCTTTAATAGCTATCTGTAAGATAAAAATGTTAATATGCCTTTTCCACCATTATTTTTTCTGTTCAAAACAGTTTAGGAGGCTGGCTTCATTGATTATAAAATGATGTACAGGAGCTCTCTGTTCCTGAAAGAAAGGAGAGAAGAGAGGAAAGAGAAGGAAGGGGAGAGAAGAGAGAGGAAGGGAGGAACTGGATAACGGCTATTTGAAGGAGTCCAGGTAAAAGAAGACTAGCTGATACCACATTGTTAGTAGTGGAGGTAAGAAAAGCAAACAGACTGAGGGTTAGGATGGAGAAAGAACCAACAGGTCTGTGTGTTGCTGATATGTTTTTGTGGGTGTTGGGAAGTCGTGAAGAAAGAAAACAGAGAAGCCTAGGATTCTTCTGGACTTGCTTCAAACAAGTGGGTGGATGATAAGTTATTTATCAATTCAGGAAGATGAGTAAAAAGACGTTTTGGTAACGTGTAAATAAAGAGTTGTGTTTTGACTCACTTGACACTCATTCGAGATGTATTTTAAGCTTTCATGCAGCAAAATCAACTAAGCAGTTGGATATTTGGATTTGGAGTTATAGGAACAGGTACGGCTAGAACTCTAGATTTGGGAGTCATCAATACAAGATTATATTTTTAAAATGGTGCTACTCATTAGGTAGCACATTAGGTAACACAGAAAACCTGTAGATAGTGAAAAGAAAGCTCAACATATCCAAGAACTATAATGTGACTCATGCAGTGCCTAGATGAGAGTGGCTAAATTGGAAAGGAGTAAGATTGAATGGATCGTATAGTGTGGCTTGCCCGTTTAGCCAGAGAGTCAGTGTCTAAACATACTGACTTATTGAAGCGATTAGAAAAGCATGACTTTTCCATAAAATGATATTTATAGCCTCTCAATACAGAGGGGCACTTTTTCCTGGTGGACTTTTAATTTCCCTGAATTATATAACACCAGAGATCAGTGGTCCTGATTTTGAATCAATTTTGGCAATAATTTAGATGGATCTTGTACTATCCGTTTTCTGGCTTGCAGAAGACTTTGTGCCTTTTGAAGTAATATGGCTGTTATTTCTCTCTTGTCAAGTGTGCAAGAGGTATTGCCACACATTAGTGAACCACTGAACCTAACCCATTGTATCTTTCTGTCATGTTAGCATTAATGGAAGTGTGAGCAAGACCCCTGGGGAGGACAGGCTTTGAGGACAATTTGGATTAATATGCTAAATTATCTAAAATAAATAGGGACTCCATGTGTCATTTTCATTTCCTAAGCCCGGCAACAATTATAGTTATTCCACTGAAATGTCTGTAGCAATGAGATCAGTGACAAAAATAGTGCTTGAAAAGCAAGAGCAGAAATGGCAAACATGTTATTTATTTGCTTAAATCCATTATAATGGGACTGGCAGTGTTAGTCTCATTAACAGAGGGACCTTTCTTTCCGCATGCCAGCTGGAATAATAAAGGCAGCTATGTGACATTTAAAATGCAATTGCTCTGCTATCTGTAGATGATTCTGTTTCTGATACTTACTGATCACAGAGGAGAGAGATCTGAGTAGAATATAAACCATCTTGTTCATCATTTGCATTCTCAACAAAGATAGCATTAGGGTTAAATGCTATAATATGGCAACAAGGATATGCTGAAAAAGTATTGATGTCGAAATGCTTGAACATTTATTTGAAGCAATTCACGCAATTGTTCTTTAGCCATGTGACCATCCAAGAGTTGGTAGAAATACATCTGTTGTGTTTGTCTTGAATAGGCAAAAATAAATTATAATTAGGGGGATACTGCTTTGTGCATATAAATATACTGCATCTTTTGAAATTAGTTGTTCCAAACAAGTGAAAAGCATGCAGATTTCCCTCTTTGAATACTTAATGAATGCAGGCTTATTTTGATGCCCTTGTTTTAATGATGAAGTGATGATCTTGAATGGAAACATACCTGTAGATGTTAGGCATCATATGACAAAGTGAGTTTGGGGATAAATGTAAGAATCTGATTTATTCAAAATTCTTTGCATTAAGGATTTGTTTTAAACCTCAAGTAGGCAAATATTACTCAGTGATTTTCAATCCCTTCTTAAGTGTTCCGACATGGATTCCAAAATGAGGGGTTTTAGGGGAGGATTTTTGAGTCTTCCATTTTCTCGGTCACTTGAAAAAATTAGGAAACTCGGAGGCAAATAATGGCCTATGTAATATATCACTTGGGTGGCCAAGCTTCTCCGGACCGCCAAGGTTCAGGCGAGAATTTTAATGGGCTCCAATCTCACTTGACCCAATTCATCTGTTTCCACCAGATACCTTTATCCTTTACCCACTAAAACCATGGACTGAACTGTGAATCATCAGATTATAAACTTTTATCCTGACGTTTTTAGGAACTGCATTTATTCCACTTTTCTATGTACATAATGAGGTCTTGCTGGTTTTTTTATTTTAGAGGTGAACAGCTATGCAATTTTGACTCATATGCATAGTACCAAAGCAGGAATGTAAGTCCAGCTTTCTACGTAAAAAGCTATATTCTAATATTATTAGGATTATGAGTACATAGCTTTTTAATGCCTCTCTCTCCCCTCTTATATATATACATACACACAGAAACACACACCACTTACACTCAGTATTGCTGAAATTCAAAGTTAGATAGAATGCCTCAAAAGTAAGATAAAAAAGCAAAGCAAATAGCATTATTAAGAAATGAGCAGAGAGAGACTACCTAAAAGGAGACAGTGTCTTTCATTCTCCAAAGCCTGTCTCTCTCATCCTATCTCCACACTAACATTAAGAGATCATTAGGGGTTCATTTCATCACCTTTGATGGATCAAGTTCATTGGTCCAACAAATCACACACAGCTGACTCTGGATTGAAAAGCATCTGCTGGAGCCAAATTCCTGAGGCTTATTTTCCCAGAAACCGGTTGGAGAGGATGCTTCCTACCATAGAAAATCACAATAAACTATGCTCCCCTTGTGAATATTCACAACACATAGCTGGCTAAAAGCTCTAAGAAGCTCTGCTGTAAACCCTTTTAACTACTTCTAACATAGAGTTTCTTAAATATACCTCACCCATAGAGCCTTTAAAAAATTACTCCTTATTAACATCTACCAAGCTAAATGTTGGACTGGAATCATGATTCTCAAACTTTAAATTAGTATAAGAATCAACATGGTACATGTGGAGTACTTGTTAGAATTTTAAATTCCTGGGGCCTACTTTTGCAAAGTCAAAATGCCTCATTTCCAACAAGCATTCAGGTGGATTCTGATGAAAGATATCCATGGACCACAGTTGAAGACATACCATCCTGAAAACTAAGCTGAGGTATTCATAATAAAAGTCAATGCTGAGGTAGGCTCTGACCATGTAACCACACTGGTCTTTACTGGGCAGTATGGGAGTCATTCTTATTCTACTCAGAGTTACACTTTGTGTTACAGAGGGAATTGTCATTCCTGATGCCAAGAATGTACCTTCAAGAAATGGTGGCCTCCCTTAGGCTGTTTCATCCTGGCCCCCAGTTATGCTTTCAACAAACATTTGTCATTTACCTTCTACGTGTTTTACAATTTACATATTCAATCAAATTCTACTCGAATGGCATTGTACATGATCAGTAATATGCAAGAGATGCACAATGCCAGAGAAAAGCAGAAATGGCATGCCACTTCTGGATATGGTATGATAAAGGAAGTCTTTACAAAGGAGGTAAAATAGAAACAATGCTGATTTTAGCAGACTGAGCTAAAAGGAAATGTCTTCAGGACTAGGGACTATGTGAGCATATAGTGTGAACTAGGGAAAATATGGTTCAGGGCTCATTTAGAGTAACAGTAGATGTGAGAGAAGCCTGGAAAAGCAGTTTGATAGCAGATTGTAGAGAGGCAATAATTTTCTCTGGAATGTTTGCTAGACAGTGAGAATTTGGTAGAAGATGGGATTTTAGGTCTCTATTGAGATTAATTTGAATATTGAATTTAAAAACAGAGATTTATGAGAATTGTGCAGAGCATTCCGAAGATAAAGGGGATAGTTACTCTGTATGTTACCAAATGATACCGTACTTGGTGATTTAAAAGAACAGGAGAAGGAAAAATTTAGGCCACTAGTATTTTTCTACTCAAGTTTAAATTGTAAAACTATGGATTAGGTAACTCCTTGAGAAGCTTTCCTGTTTCTCTGGCATATGAATAGCTATCTTTATGATGTGGTTCTTCTTGAGGATGTGAAATGTCTCTGATATAGCAGATTAAATGTCCTCCGAATATTTATCTATTAAAAACCTTGTGTGTATAAAGATTGGGACTCGACACAGAAGTAGCACTGCAACAAATGATCTACTAAAATTAAAGATTTTTCATTTTAGCCACAATGAAGTGCTATATTCTGCCTACTGTGTTTTAATTTTAGGATTTTTTTAATGCAGTGCATTATTCTACTGTTTGAAGATCTAAATATAAAATTCAGACATATTCATTAAAATCTAAGTCTAAGGCAATGAATATAGTGGAAATGCAAAGTATAATAAAACTTGGTAGGAAAACTGAAACACAGCCATTCTTATGAGAGAAGATATGGAATAATAGTTGACCATATTTAAAGTATAACCACTAACACAGCTCAGTGTACTAAAATCGACAGTTGGTTAGAATGAATAATTAGGAAATACACTGACTTTTATTTTGCAAATAAGACTTGGAAATTATTAAATCACAGATTCATTTTTTTGGATACTAGAACATATATATTTTATGATAGATACAAAAAAGCACAGTTTACATCCTGGGAAATGAGCTAGTGATGTGTCATTAAAATAATACCTATCAATATAGCTCTAAGTGGCTGATAGTTTTTAGGTATTATGCAGTCTACTGCTGAGAAATTGATTAGATAATTGCAGAATGGATCTAATTCAATTGCTGATTGAAATAATAAAATGAACTGTTTCCTGACCTGGTCATACTGATGATCTTTTAACCAGATTAATTGGGTTATGCATTAATTACCAACTGTTTTACACTCCAACCCTCTACCTCCATCACATACACACAATAGATCTAGTTGGTTTTCTAGATGCAATCTTGGTTCTTAGAAAATGTGCTTCATCTTGAAAGAAGATACGGCATAATATTTGGAAATATAGGTGGGCCTTGGAGCCCTGCACAATAAACATGGAAATGATTGTAAAGCACTGAGTTTAGCACCTGTTACAGATTAAGAACAATCATTATTAGCTCTTGCTATTAATATTTTCCTTAAAGAAAAAGTTATGTGACAAAACAAAGCAGTTTAATTAAATATAGAAAATTGGATTTTAAGAGCTACCTACTCTAGGAAACCTGTTCAGCTTGTTCACATCTACTTTCCTTCCAGCTCCTTTATACAACACAAATGAGAAAAACCAACATAGGTTAAGATCAAAGAATCCCACTAACGCACCCAATCAGTGCAAGTATACACTCAGCAAATATTTCCTCTCCCTGTGTATGTGATAGTTTGGCTACTCATTCCCAGTGAGACAGTAGAGGGTAATGGTATAAATATGGCCGCTGGAATCAGACTCTCTGAATTTGAACCCTGGCTTCTCTGTTTACCAGAAAAATCACCTAATTCTTCCGGGATTTTGTTTTTGAAAAAGAGAGATAAAATAGTACCTTCCATGATGGTTGTGAAGACTAAATTTAAATTAGCCTTGGACATAATAATTACTCATAAAATGTTAACTTATTATGTTTATTATTATCATGCTTTTTCTTCAGAAGACGTATGTTTGTTTGGAATATGATGTTATTAATCCATAGTATTCATGAATTTTCTCTTTGACCAAATATAAACATTCCTTACTCTTCAAATTAGATTTTTATCAAGGAAAAGTGAAGCTGAGGAATAAACAAATTCTGAATGATTTTTCTTCCTGTAATTATTTAACATTGCTAATTCAAAGAAAAATTTTAAAACTAGAGCATGAAATAAAAGTATTTTGAGAGGTCTTTATATGAAGTATTTATTAAAGTCTCAGGAAAGGTAGAAACAAACAAAAGGTGTGAAATCAACATCGAATACCCATAACTTAGAAAAAATAAAACTTTCCATGACTGAATTTTAAAAGTTGGCTTTTATTCACAGTTTAAATGTTATTAATAGAAATGCATACTTTACAATAGACTTTTCTAATTTTCCTTTGACCAATGTGACATCTTGAGCAGTTACTTTGATATGTAGTAGATATCTCTGCATATAAGGATGATGGGAATGAGTCACCTACAATAGGATTTGATTATTTAAAATAAAATTTCAACATGTATGCATTTATCCTTTAGATTATTTCAATGAAAATATGAGAAAGAAGTACGTAATTTTGTCCTAAAGAACCAGAAAAAAATCCACCTCAGCTTGCTTTAAAAATCTCTCTTCAAGTTATTTTCTTATTTGACAACTAAATCAAACAACCAGTGCTCTTTCTTTGATCTGAACAATTTTACAGAGGCTACCTTGCAAATGTCCCAAGAGATGAGCCTGCTCACAGTGAAAAATGTACTAAGAAAGAAATTCACTTAATGATAATGATTATTCTTCTACGTAATGGACATTTCAATGTCACTAAAGTGTAACATTATTCTGTTGAAAGCTTTACATATGCAGCCAGCTCCAGACACACTAGTTTAACCTGCGTATCTCATTTTCTAGTTCTATCATTTGTCTTTTTGCATATTCAGTGAAAACCTTTCATGCTTGATACACGGATTGCTTTATGCTAACACTGTTGCTTTTATTAAAAAATATCCCTAGTTTGTATGGATATATGGATTCATGAATACATTTCACATGATATCTGGTGGTAGAAGGTGGCATCTATTGTTTTGCCATGTATGAGTGTATAGCTAGAGATTACTACTTGTAATTAAGCAGTGAGTTACCACATTTCTACTTTTTACAATTGCAAATTGCAAAGTTTTAATATGGGCAAGTTTTCCAGTCAGTAGTGCTTGAAGACACCAGTACAGTGTTTGGTTGGCTGACTAAAAGGTCTCTCTTAGACACACACACAAAATCTCTGTATAGGTTTTACAGGATCTGCAATGCCACCAAACGTCTTTGTGTGTTTAGCATTAATGGCCTGCTTTCTCTTCAAAATATACACACTCTGGAACACAAAATTGTGTCACCTCCACTTTCAGAAGTTGTTCCCCCAAAGCAAGGAGACCCCAAGCTAGATGACTGTCTACTTCATCAGTCAGAGGCACTGAAATAAGGCAAAAGGCTAAAGGAGAATTAATATGTGAGAATCCCTGAACCCCAAAAGCAAACCTAGAATTCTTCCCAATTAAACATTAAGCAGAGGGGTATACCTAAGACCTGATTAGGAAATGGATAATGTATTCCTATGTACAGTAGCACCCCCCCCATCCACTTACTCCTGTTTTCATTTTCTGTGGTTTTAATTTCTGCAGTCAACCATAGTCCAAAGTTCTTAAATGGAAAATTTCAGAAATAAATAATTCATAAATTTTAAATTGTGCACCATTCTGGGTGGAGCTAAAATTTCATGTCATGCCGTGCTCCATCCCGCCTAGAACATGAATCTTCCCTTGACCAGTGTATCCACATTTAGATGATCCCCACCCATTAGTCACAGTTATCAGATTTAAAAAACATAGTATGTATAGGGTTTGATACCATATGCAGTTTCAGGAATCCACTGGGAGTCTTGGAATGTATGCCCTGCAAACAAGGGAGGGACTATTGTATAAAGACAGACAAGGGAAATATAGGCAATTTATTTGCGTGTAAATATGCTACTCAAATCATTATTTCTATTTCAGTAACATATAACCTCATGGGGAAATACATACAAAGCACAAATAGGTGTGACGTTCTCACTAAAGCACATATTTCATTATAACTTAGATACATCTATATCCCATATTTATGCAATTGTAAGTCTCTTTAGTGCTTAGTGCACATACATAATGGGGTCATATATGTATATATGTGCACGAACATGTATTTTATGTATACTACTATTCAACACACATTATTATTTTTTTTCTTTTTTTTTAATTTTACTTTAAGCTCTGGGATACATGCGCTGAATGTGCAGGTTTGTTACATAGGTATACACATGCCATGGTGGTTTGCTGCACCTATCAACCTGTCATCTAGGTTTTAAGCACCTCATGCATTAGGCATTTGTGCTAATACTCTCCCTCCCCTTTCCCTCTACCCCCAGACAGGTCCTTGGTGTGTGATGTTCCCCTCCCTGTGTCCATGTGTTCTCATTGTTCAGCTCCCACTTACGAGTGAGAACATGTGTTGTTTGGTTTTCTGTTCCTGTGTTAGTTTGCTGAGAATGATGGTTTCCAGCTTCATCCATGTCCCTCCAAAGGACATGAACTCATGCTTTTTTATGGATGCATCGTATTCCATGGTGTAAAACACACACTATTGATTCTGTGATCTCATTTTCAAGGGACCATTTTTTAGTTAACACTTATAACTTCTTATAGATAGCTTAGCATTATCATTCTCATTTTTCAAAGTGAAAAAATCATTGTAAAATAATTTTAAAACAAAGTAGTCACATTCAAGTTTTTTTTAAAAAAAAATTCACATGTTAAAAAAGGATAACAAGCTGTATTAGTTTGTTTTCATGCTGCTAATAAGGGCATGCCCAGGACTGGGCAATTTACAAAATAAAGAGGTTTAATGGACTTACAGTTCCATGTGGCTGGGGAGTCTTCACAATCCTGGAGGAAGGTGAAAAGCACATCTCACATGGCAGCAGACAAGGGAAGAGAGCTTGTGAAGGGAAACTCCCTTTTTAAAACCATCAGATCTCATAAGACATATTTACTATTATGAGAATAGCATGGAAAAGACCTGTATCCATGATTCAGTTACCTCCCAGTGGGTTCCTCCCACAACACGTGGGAATTCAAGATGAGATTTGGGGTGAGACACAGCCAAACCATACCACAAGCTATCTTAGAAAATAGTCTCTATTTTTTTATGACAAGATCTAAATCTATAAAGCTCTTAAATGGAGGAATTGGTGGAAGATTAAAGAAATCAATGAATAAAATGCTACGGTTAATAACAAAGTTTGACCAAAATGAGTAACTGACGGGAAACAGAAAACAATTTTGAAAAGCCATTAAAGAAACTTAGACTTGCACAATGGATAATATTTCCCACTAGAGATACTGAATACATCATTTGACTGCAAGTGGGACATGAGTGAGATAATGGAAATGTGTGTGTGTGTGTGTATGTGTGTGTGTGTGTGTGTGAGAGAGAGAGAGAGAGAGAGAATACCTTAATAAACGTGATAACCTTTGGACGAACTTTTAATATCTGTTCTATCACAGGATCTAAGAGGGTAGATTTCAAGTGTGGCTACTCCCAATTTTTATAGGCTACTATTTGGAAAATTGAGTAACACTGAAAGGTTTTACACTAGTGATATTGTATATTTTAGGACACGGGTCCTACTTTCTAAAACAGAGCTACCCAAATGCATTTCACCATGGAATCTCTTTAAAAACACAATACATTGCTGAAATACTAAAGGAGATGATGAGATATGATCTACTTTTGGATTAAAGTTGAAAGTAAAATAATGCTATCAGAGATAAATTTATTCTGTGAGTAATGCTTGAAAGCATTTCTATTTTGATAACATCAGATAATGTTACCAATATATATTGAAATAAAATAATTTATGTAACAGTGACCAGATCTTACCAAAAAGATTAGAAAGTAAATTCTTCCTAACTCACTAATGCCTAGATTGAATATCATGTATCATACGCTCCCTTGTCTGATTTTCTGGCATTTGAGGGTCAAGTACAAAATTTTTGAAGGTATATTTTAGCACAATATATATAAATATAATTAGCAATTTTTTATATTTGTTCCAAAAGGGTATTTTTTTATGAAAAGATGTAGTAGGAAGAATTCATATAATGCAGCAAAACATATACAGTTAAAAAAATAATTCCTCAAACTATGCTATCCAGAAATGACTATTAACCCTGCATATACTTTATTCAGACATCTCTCCCAGCACATAAACCTGAAATATTAGATAGGTAGGTACATAGGAATATGTACATGATTATATAAAAACAGGATTATGCTATTTTTATAATTCTTACTAAGGTATTATTTATATACAATAAAATTAACCAACTTTGTACATTTTTATGTGCTTTGACAAATATTTAGGGTCATGGATCTCCTACCACAATCATGATATTGATCACTTTTGTCACCCTAAAAAAGTTCCCTCATGCCCCTTTGCTGTCAGTTCTATCCACTGTCCACTCTGTTCTGTTTTCTACCACTATCGTTTTGCCTTTTATGGATGTTCACAAAAAGTAAATCATAGAGCATGCTGGTTTTGTGTCTGGGTATTCTACTTAGCAGAATGCATTTAATAATCGTCCATGTTGTCACACGGATTTCTAGTTCATTCCTTTTCACTGCTGAGCATTGATTTATTGTATGGATATCACATACATCCTTACATTCATACAGCAGTTATGGAAAGTTTGCAGGTTTTTCGGTTGTTGCCATTGTTTTCAGTTTTGGCTTTTTATAAGTAAAGCTGCATCTGAGAGGATTTTGAATGGATATATATATATATACACACACACACACACACACACACACACATATATATGAATAATTATTTTAGTTAAATACAAAAAATAAGTGGTATTTCTGGGATATATGTTATAGGTCTAGTTAACTTATAGGACACTGTCACATTGTTTTTACAAGAGGCTGTAAAATCTGGCATTCCAACCAACAATGTACAGGAATTCTACTAGCACCACATCTTTAATAACATACTTAAATTTTCATTATTCTGGTGAACGTATGGTAGTTTCTCACTATGGTTTTAATTTGCATTTCTATAATGACTACTAATTTTGAGCCTCTTGCTATGTGCTTATTTGGCATTTGTATCATTCTTCGGATGTGGTCATTTTGTTGTTGGGTTGTATATTAGTTTTCTAGGGCTACCCTAAAAGTATCACACATGGCTGGAAGCGGTGGCTCATGCCTATAATCCCAGCACTTTGAGAGACCACCCTGGGCAACAGCGCGATAATCTGTCACTGAAAACAAAGTTATTAACTAGATGTAGGTTTTAGAAATATTATCATCCAGTTTGTGGCCTGCATGTTGATCTGCCTTAAAATTATATTTTGAAGAGCATATGATTTTAATGTTGATAAAGTTTTATCAATTAATTTATCATTTCTGAATTTTGAGTCCTACCTAAGAAATATTAACATTTGCTAAAACGAGACCACAGAGGTTTTTTCTACATGGTGTTTCAGAGGCTTTATATTTTCAACTCTCACATTTATAAACGTGTAATCCATTTAGATATGTATAGTGACTTTTCTGGACCAATTCCGTGAAGTCTAATTTTCAAAATTGTGTGTGTCATCATGGAAAAGCCTCCACGAGAGAGACCCTGTTCCCACAGGGCATATACATGTAGAGGGGTATTTTGGGGGAATGTAGTGCAGAGGGCACCTACATAACAGTAAGAGTGGAGTTACCTGTGTGAGTAATGTGGCCTTGTTAGGAAGGCACATGTCCCTAGTTCAATGTTTGTTAGGTTATCATTCTCTTCTCTTAACCTAACTCGAACTGCTAAGAGACCCTCTTGCTTAGCTACTGAAAGAATAGGGCAATTTACAGCAATTAAGAGAACTGACCTGGTCTCTACTCTTTTTTGGTAATGTTGCACACATAGAGCTCATTATTTCATTTTCACAGTAAAAGGAATAGAGTAAGCAAGGCCAACATCTCGTGGAGTTAATTAGACTTCTGCTGTTTATTATTTGACAAATTTCCTCTATTATCCTCACTTCCTTAATTTTATCTCTTCTAGTTTCTTTTCACATGAAACACTTCTTTCAAATGAAATGATCTCAGAGAGGTGATAAGCAGGTGGGAAATGGAACTCAATTTCAGTGGCTCCAGAGGCCAGCTCTCTGAGTTTGCAGTCCCTTTAAGAGCACAAGTTCATAAGGCAGATAGAACATTTCTGTTTAGGAGATCCCAACAAAGCAAGCAAATTGTTGCAAGAAAAAATTATTTAGCTCTGCATTCCCTGAAAGCTTCCAGTAAGTGGAAAAATTGTTCCTCAACAGATGGCATTCAAAAATTTTTTCCTATGAAATCTGTGTGATCAGGGATTAGGGAAATGTTGCAAGGTTCTGTTTCTCTATATTTGGATCCTAAATACTGAATAATGGTTTTGTTTGTTTGTTATTGCTCTACTTGTTTTAATTAGTCTGTATTTTTGACTAAAGTATTTTAAAGCAAATTTCATTCGTCATGTCATTTCTACCCTTTGTTCTTTAGCATGCATCTCTAAATTTGGGGACATTTTCTCATATAACTGTAGTTCATGTTACATCTTTCAAGACAAACTAAGAAATGTTTCATTTTAAAATTTCACTAATTGTCTTAAAATGTCTTAAACTGGTTGTTCTGAGATTCAAACAAGGTTCTTAGGACTCTTGGATCTCTATAATCTATAATGGGATTTTCTCTTATTGTTTTTATATTAGATTTTGAAGAAATCAGGTCGATAATTTTGTAGCTGTCTATTCTAGGCATGTAATATGCACTGGATTTTAGTACTAAAGGCTTGATTGAATTCAGGTTCATGTTGGACAAGAATATTATATTTCATTGATGGTTCTCTGTTCTTCGTAACATCTAGTATTAGGAGGACAGTATGTCTGGTTATCATATTTATAGGACATACTGACAATACAACTATACAGATTATTTGTGTATTTGTATTCTCCCCACTTTCTGCCTCTTGTTCTTATCACTTAATGATATATTCTGGAAAGCAATTACATAGAAATCATCCATATTTCCTTGTATGATTACATAGTATCCTACTGTAAGGACATACCATGATTTACTTAAACAGTATCCTCTTAAAAGATGTTGAGGTTATTTCCTGTGTTTTGCTATTGCAAATAATGCTGCAATTAACTACCTACTTCCTTAGTAGTTTTTCTGGTGTCTTTTTGAGATATAGTCATATAAGTGAGTTTTGTATTAAAGAATAAACCCACATGCAAGTTTGCTAGATTTTGCCAGATTTACAGAGGGGTGGTAATATTTTGCATTTTGACCAGAAATTCATGAGTGTGTGTGGCACTCTGTAGTCTCACTAGCCAAGTATATTGTCACATTCTTGGATATCTGCTAATCTAATATGTAAGAAATGCTATTCCGATAAAGTTTGAATTTATTTTTGCTTATTATATGTTCAGTTGAAAACGTCGTCATATGTTTAATAGCCATTTTAATTTTTTCTCCTGTGAATTGCCTGTTCATCATGTTTGCACAATTTTTTACTAGTTTCTTGGCTCTCCTCTTCACCATCTCTAGGAACTCATTGTGTATTAGAGACGTTAGCCCTTTGTGACATATGTTGCAAATATTTTTACTGCTTGGTATTTGCTTTTTACTTTGTTGGTTTCCTTTCGTCATACAAAAACTATTTTTAAAAATAGATATAGAGGCCGGGCGCGGTGGCTCAAGCCTGTAATCCCAGCACTTTGGGAGGCCGAGACGGGCAGATCACGAGGTCAGGAGATCGAGACCATCCTGGTGAACACGGTGAAACCCCGTCTCTACTAAAAAAATACAGAAAACTAGCCGGGCGAGGTGGCGGGCGCCTGTAGTCCCAGCTACTCCGGAGGCTGAGGCAGGAGAACGGCGTGAACCCGGGAGGCGGAGCTTGCAGTGAGCCGCGACAGAGCGAGACTCCGTCTCAAAAAAAAAAAAAAAAAAAATAGATATAGAATGTATTCATCTTTCCTTTTGCCTCTAAATTTTATATATTCTAGTGAGAAATATATTCACTCCAGATTATAAATAGATGCACTCAAATGTTGCTGTAGTTTTTATGGTTTAACCTTTTTTTTAATATCTTGGTCCATTTGTAATTTAAGATGTAAGACATGAGGCACTCAGGCAGTTTCATCTCTTTCCAAACAGCTATGCAGTGTTCCACCATCACTCATTTAAAAGCCCATCTTCTTCCTGCTGACTGGAGATATAACTTTTTGTTATATGTGAAATTTTTATAAATAAGTAAGTCCTTCCTTCTTTCTTTCTCTTTCCATTTCTTGCCTTTCTTCTTCCTTCCCTTCCTTCCTTCCCTCCCTCCCTTTTCTTTCTCTCCCTTCCCTTCCCTCCCCTTCCCTCCCTTTTTCTTTCTTTCTCTCTCTCCCTTTCCTTCCTTCCTTCCAAAACTGAGTACCTCTTTTGACATTAAGGATGTTTTTATTGTTCTAGCATTGCCTTTATGCTATCACACTTACATAGTACCTTAGCTCTGTTATTTCTAGCTAAAGCTGACAGGTGTACATTAAAGATTACCAAAGTATCAGCCATAGAGCAATTTTTTTAAGCTGTGACAATTTTTAAGCAATCAAAAACATTTTCCAAACAGAAGCCTGTATTGGAAATGTTTATTAACAGTTTTAGAAGGTAATCACTGAGGAGTTATAATTTTTACCTTTTGCTTTTATAATGAATTTTTATAAGATGTTTGTAAGGTGTAATTAATCACATTAAAATTATATTATTCACTTTTTAAAACTTAATTACATAAAAAGCTTTCTTAGAAAAAGGATAACAATCTAATTTCACATATCCCTTCACATGTCAAAAACATTTCTGTCTTTGCTTGTGATTGTGTGTAGCGCATGTAATCAGATTTATTCCTTTATACAGAATGCCATACTTTCCCCTAACATATTTTTATACAACAAATTTTTGTATGTGGAAAAGCGTTGCTTTCTATTGACTGTCTGGAACCTTCACTGTAAAACAAAATTGTGTCATCTTAATGTAATTAAATTATAATTGAGGGCACAATAACTCTAATTTCACAATCCTTTTATGGCAAATCTAATTAATAGCATTTAAAGGTCCTTAGGCTTGTATTATGTTTTTATTATCACAATATCCCACAGAGCAATAGTAAGCCCCAAAGCCTTTGAAATATGACGGAGCTTTTCACTGACCTCAAACTGGCTTAACACTTGTAATTTCATATCCCAGGTAATTGCTTTAATGCTCTCTGCTAGTACTTTTGATACCATTTCCACACTGTGGCCTCTTTCACATATGTTTGTCCAGTGACGCTCACTAAATCATACAGTCACAATGCCTTGAGAGAAAGAGAAGACAGTAAAGCTAAGGATTAAAATGAAAGCCAACTTAAGACTGATGAGAGAAGGCACAGCTTTGTGTCCTGGGCATGAAGATCTTGACTGAAGAGTTATTTGGTGGTAGTGGCAGGGGTCTGGAGAAGAAAGCCTTGGTACAACAAAGTCAGAAGGTTTCAAAAGTTACATTTCCTTTCTCCTCTGCCATACCATACAATGGTAAGCCTCATGAGAACAGCTCTGGAAGACCAGCCCTATTTTACCTGTTAGTTGCAGTCCTGACCAGACATCAGGAGAGATCCAAGAGTAGCTGCATTTAAAATTAAAAGTAGTTTATTTGCAGCAACGTGGATGGAACTGGAGGTCATTGTTTAGTAAATAAGCCGGGCAAAGGAAGACAAACATTGTACATTCTCACTCGTATGTGGAAACTAAGAATGTTGAACTCATGAGAGTAGAGAGTAGAATGATAGTTACTTGAGACTGAGAAGTTACCACCACTGGGAAGTTGTGGGGAGAGAATGAAGAGAGGCTGGCTAATGGGTACAGATATACAGTTAGATAGAAGAAGTAAGTTCTAGTGTTTGATAGGACAATAAGGTGACTATAGTTAACAATAATTTATTGTATATTTCAGTATAGCTAGAAAAGAAAATTTGAAACGTTTCCAACACAAACATATGATAAACCTTTGAGGTGATGGATATTCTAAATACCTTGATTTGATCATTACACATTGTATGCATGTATCAAAATATCACATGTACCTCATAAAGATGTATAATTATTGGCTGGGTGCAGTGGCTCTCAACTATAATCCCAGCACTTTGGGAGGCCAAGGAAGGTAGATCACCTGAGGTCAGGAGTTTGGGATCAGTTGGGACAACATGGTGAAAATCCCATCTCTACAACAATACAAATTAGCCAGGCATGGTGGCACATTCCTGTAATCCCATCTACTCGGGAGACTAAGGCAGGATAATCACTTGAACCACTTCACTGATCATTAGAGAAATGCAAATCAAAACCACAATGAAATACCATCTCACACCAGTCAGAATGACTATTAAAAAGTAAAAAAAAAAAAAAAAAAAAAGTCGATGTTCGTAAGGTTGTAAAGAAAAGGGAACACTTACACCTAAGTTAGTTCAGTCATTGTGGAAAGCAGTATAGTGATTCCTCCAAGAACTAAAAGCAGAACTACCATTCATCCCAGCAATACCATTACTGGGTATATACCCAGAGGAGTATAAATCATTCTACTATAAAGTCACATGCATGCAAATGTTCATTGCAGCACTATTCATGATAGCAAAGACATGGAATCAACCTAAATGCCCATCAATGACAGGTTGGATAAAGTAAATGTGGTACATATACACCATGGAATACTATACAGCCATAAAGACAAATGAGATAATGTCTTTTGAGGGAACGTGGATGGAGCTGGAGACTATTATCCTTAGCAAAATGATGCAGGAACAGAAATCAAAACACCATATGCTCTCACATATAATTGGGAGCTAAGTAATGAGAACTCATGAACACAAAGAAGGGAACAACAGACACTGGGGTCTACTTCAGGGTAGAAGGTGAGAGCAGGGAGAGGAGCAGAAATGATAACTATTGGATACTGAACTAAATACTTGGGTGATGAAATAATCTGTACAATAAACCCAAGTGACATGAGTTTACTTATGTAACAAAGCTTCACATGTCCCCCTGAGCCTTAAATAAAAGTTAAAAAAAAATAATAAAAGTTGTTTTCCGTGACCAAGTATACATGAGAAACATAACATGTCCTGTACCCATCACAGAGTCACAATGTACATTTCATTATGAAGACCTATGTTAAAGAAATCAGGGTAGCCAATTAAACCTGTGGACTAATTTTAATTATAAAATTTAAAAGATATTTCTTTTTTCTCCTTTATTATACTTTTTATCCTCCTGTGGAGCTAATATTACACAGAGCATATTCTAAAAAATGCTGGTTGGAAGATTTTCCAAATTTATAATGTACTAAAGTTTGCAGCTGCATCACATCCCTTTGGAGGTGTAGGTGGGTGTAAATCAAATCTACAAACCTTTGCAGTCTTTTGAGTGCCTCAAAAAGTATTTCTGCAAATATCAACTTAATAAACAAACAGCAACATCTGAGTTTTCATTATGATGAAGTCCATAAAGTAGGTCTGTAGCCACTAACTAAGCTGCACATATGGTTAATTAGAAGTATCATAAAGCTTTATTGAAAAGCATAATATTTACATCAAAGTTAACATTTGAGTTATGCTGGATTTGGGCTACTGTGAAGGCTAAGATTTAATGGTAAGAATTAGCATGTAGTGGGGATTATTACAAGATTTTCACTAGAATTATTAATATCCAGAAAATCCTTGCAACAACCAGAAAAGGGAATAAGATGATGGTATTACTCTAACTTTTAAAAATTGATATGGTATTTTTTGCCACCGTGAACCCTATGCATTACTTACATTTGCGCATGCATATGCATGTATACATGTGTGTGTGAGTGTGTGTGAAGTCACTCAATACTTCAAGTCCCAGTGTCTTCATCGGGCATGCTCCTAACTTGTCATAACTGTTGTGGATAATAAACGCCGGTTGGAAGATTTAACTACTGAGTACTTTGAGGTTATTTTCTAAAATGTAAAGTTGAAATCATGATGGCTGTTGTTATTTGCTCCTTGGGAAGTACATATAATCTCATTTAAATATGGTATTTCCTTTTGCTGCCTTTTTGGACACCATTAACAATTGTTAAAGATACTTGAGTCAGTTTTTGTCTTTCAAAAAATCTGTTACTATATTGGGAAGACAGTTTGTCTTTTTTTTGAAAGACAAACTTAAGTCAGTTTTGTCTTCCAATAAAATTTGTTACTATCTTTGGAATAAAGTGTGTCTCATTTTGTTTTGTTTTGCTTTAAAATTTTCTCCCCCAGTGCAGCATTGAGTACAAAGAAGGAATTCCATAAGTTCTATGACTTCTTGAAGGTCCCGGGGCCCATGGGTCTCTCCTAAACATAATAGAATTTGCAGAAATATACAGGATAGCTAGAAGACTGAACATTTTACTTTTCATTCAGTCGATAGATACTCTAAGATTTTTATTGAAATGTAACATAGATAGGTACATGAATACAACAATAAAACTTGGCTAATTTTCACAAAGTGAACATACTAGTGACCAAGACCCCAAAACCTGAATATTATCAGCACAAATCCCTCCACGTCACTATCAGTCACTATCCCCACCAAGTAAACCATTATCATGACTTCCAACAGCATATAGTTGCATCACAGAATTATATAGTATATTCTCTTCTGGGGGGATTTGACTTCTTCAACTAAATACTGATTTTTTTTTTGAGGTATATCTACAGTATGTGTACCGATGGCTTATTTTCAATGCTGTGTAACAGCATTCCATTGTGATTTGTTTATTCATTCTCCTATACATGAACATTTGGATTGTTTACACTTTTTTGGCTTTTACAAACAGTCCTGCTGTAAACATTCTTGTGCATTTTGGGGGGCATTCACTTTGAAGTAGAACTACTGGGTCTTAGGGTATGAAAAAGATTGGGTAAAGTAGATACTATCAAATTCTTTTCTGGAGTGATTTTATCAATTGACTCACCAGCTTTGTAAGATAGTTCAAACTGCCTCACATGGTCACCAACACTTGATAACGTCACTTGAACAATTTTTAGCCAGTAGGTTTTGTCAGTTCAATTATTGTAATTTTTGAAATGTAATTCTCAATCAATTTTAATGAAGTACAATTTAGATACAATAAAATGCACACATTTAAAGCGATGTTGATAACAAATTTATACATCTGTGTGATTATCATATCAATACAAAACGGGAACATATCTATCACTCTCGAAAATTCCTTTGTGCCCCTTTTTAGTCAATGCCCTCAACACCCACTGCAGGAAACCATGACCTGATTTAGGTCAATGTAGAATAGTGCTGCTTAATGTTAGACTTTACATAAATTTAATAATACAGTATGTACTCTTTCGTATCTACTTCTTTTATTAGAATTAAAGTTTTTAGTTAATCTATGTTTTTATGCATATCAGTAATTCATTTCTTCATATAGCTGAGTAGTATTCCTTTATATAGATACATACCACAAGTTGTTTATCATCCACTCACCTATTGATGAACTTTAAAGTTGTTTCAATTTTTTTTGTGTTAAGAATAATGCTGTTATGAACATTCACATGCAAGTCTTTTTGTGGTTATCTTCATTAAGCGTATCATATGATAAGAGTATATTTAATTTTACAAGAAAATTCTAGCCTCTTTTCCAAAGTGATTTTAACATTTTTGACACTCAACAGCAATGTATGAGTCATAAGTACTCCACACTCCTGCCAACATTTGGTAGTGACAATTTTTTAATGTTAGCCATTCCAATTGTGCAAATTTGTGTTTTGTTGTGGTTTTAGTTTGCATTTCTTCATGAGTAATTATGCTGAACATTTTCAAAGTGACTTTAAACTCTAAAAATCTACTGGTGATTTTTTAAATCTTCTCTTGTGAGATGTTCTTTTCAATTTTTGGCCCTCTTTTTATTGGGTTGTTTGCCTTCATATTGTTGAGTTGTAAGAACTCTTCATATTGTCTGCATAGAAGTCCTTGTTAGATACATGCACACGTAGAGTAAATATATTTTCCCAGGTGGTAAACAGCCTTTGGGTTTTCTTTAGTGACTTTTGAAGAAACAGAGGATTTTAATTTTGAGGAAGTTCAATTTATGTTTTCTTTTTTGCTTAGTGCTTTGTTTTTCTTACCCACCCCAAAAAAAATCTTTGCATACTCCAATGTATGAAGATTTTCCCCTGCATTTTCTTCTGGAATGTTACAGTTTTACCTTTTATTTTTAGGTAATAAAAATAATCTATTCAACAATGACCTATTTCAAATTAATATTTATGTAGAATGTGAGATGGGGTACATGTTTTATTTTTTTCATATGGCTATACAGACATTCCAGCATCATTTATGGAAAAGACTCATTTTATCTCTAACTTATTGGTGCTTGGTTAAAATTTAATGAACCATACATCGTTTTACTTCTGGATTCTGTTCTGCTTCACTGACACTCTGTGTCTTTCTGCCAATAATACGTATCAAGATTACTTTAACTTTAGCTTTATAGAGATCTTCAAATTAGAAAATGTGATTGCTTTAACTTTATTCTCTTTCAAAACATCGTTGACTCTTCTATGTCTATGCTTTTACAAATTCTACAAATATGTCAGCTTACATTTTGATTGGGACTGTGTTAAATCTACATAGACTTTTTGTGGGAGAATGAATTAGTTAACAATGTTGAATCTTCTAATAAACTCGAACAAAGTAAATCTCAGCATTTATTTATGTCTCACATACGTTCTCTGAGAAATGTTTTCAGTTTTCAGTATAAAAACTCTGCATATTTTTGTTAAATTTGTTCCAAAATATTTTGGACTTTGATGCCACTAGACATGACATTTCTTTTTGAGTTTTAATTTTATTTCATAACTTTGTCCCCCTTATTTCTTGCCAGTGAATGTAAATACTATTTATTGTATATTAGTGTTTATTCTGTGATTTTTACTAAATTTACTTATTAATTCTAGTAGGGTTTTTTGGTGATTTTAAAGGATTTTCTCTGAACATTATCATATCATCTCTGAATAGAGACGGCTTTATTTCTTCTTTTCAAAGTTTCTAACTTTTATTATTTTTTTCTTTGTTTTACTATACTTTCTAGGACCTCTAGAACAATTTAGAAGAGAAGTGGCAAGGATGAACATCTTTTTTTTTTTTTTATTTTCCAAATGTAAGATAACCAAAACAGCATGGTACTGGTACAAAACAGACACATAAACCAATGGAACAGAATGGAGAACCCAGAAATAAGAACTGGTACCTACAACTATCTGATCTTCTATAAACTTGACAAAAACAAGCAGTTGGGAAAGGATATGCCATTCAATAAATGGTGCTGGAATAACTGGCTACCCTTTTACAGAAGATTGTACATGTACAAAATTTAACTTATACAATGTACAAAAATTAACTCAAGGTGAATAAAGACTCAAATTTAAAACCCCAAACCATAAAAGCCCTGGAAGACAGCCTAGGAGATACCATTCAGAATATAGGCACAGGCAAAGATTTCATGATGAAGATGGCAAAAGTAATTGCAACAAAAGCAAAAATTGACAAATTGGATCTAATTAAACTAAAGAGCTTCTGCACAGCAAAAGAAACTATCAACAGAGTAAACAGACAACCTACAGAATGGGAGAAAATTTTCCAAACTATGCATCCAATGAAGGTCTAATATCCAGCATCTATAAGGAACTTAAACATATTTATAAGAAACAAAAATAACCCATTAAAAAGCGGGCAAACGACATGAACAGACACTTTTCAAAAGAAGACATATGTGCAGCCAACAATCATGAAAAAAGCTCAGTGTCACTTACTATTAGAGAAATACAAATCAAAACCACAATGAGATACCATCTCACAGCAGTCAGAATGGCTATTACTAAAAAGTTTAAAAAATAACAGATGCAGGCAAGGTTGTGGATAAAAAGGAATGCTATACTGTTAGTGGGAGTTTAAATTAGTTCAGCCATTGTGGAAAGTGCTACGGCAATTCCTCCAAGAACTAAAGACAGAAATACCATTTGACACAGAAATCCCACTACTGAGTATATATCCAAAGAAATACAAATCCTCTATTATAAAGACACATGCATCTGTATGTTCGTTGCGGCACTATTCACAATAGCGAAGACATAGAATCAACCTAAATGCCCGTCAACGATAGAATGGATAAAGAAAATGTGGTACATATACAGCATTTAATACTATGCAGTCATAAACAAGAACAAAATTATGTCCTTTGCCAGAACATGGATGGAGCTGGATGCCTAGCAAACTAACGCAGGAAAAGAAAACTAAATATCACATGGTCTCACTTATGAGTGGAAGCTACATGATGAAAACACATGGACATAGAGGGGAACAACACACAGTGGGGCCTATTGAAGGGTAGAGGGCAGGAGGAGGGAGAGAATCAGGAAAAATAACTAATGGGTACTAGGTTTAATACCTGGGTGATGAAATACTCTGTACAACAAACCCCCATGACACATATTTACTTATGTAACAAACCTGCACATGTACCCCTGAACTTAAGGATAAAAGACTGATTATTTTTAACTTTTATTTTAAGTATGATGTTAACTGTAGAATATTTTATGGAGTCACTTTATCAGGATGAGGAAGTTTCATTTCATAACTTTTTGAGAATTTTTATCAAATAGGATATCAAATTGTATCACTCTTTTCCTGCAAGATTGAAATGATTATATGATTAGTTTGCTGAATTTTGAGTTAGGCTAATTTATTTTCAGAGCTTGAACTAAGCTTGCATTTTTTAGATGAATCCCTTTTGGTCATGATTTCTTAACTGTTTATATATTGCTCAATTTTATTTTCTAAAATTTTAAATGATTTTTGCATCTTCATGCAGAATATTGGCCTGTAATTTTATTGTCTTGTGAAATTTTTGTCAAGATTTTATTTCATGGTTAGGCTTCCTCATAAAATTAGTTTGGAAGTAATCTTTTCTTCTCTGTTTTTAAATATATGTTGAGTAAAATTAGTCTTATTTCTTCCCTAAGTGTTGGTTAACACAGTAGTAAGAATATATGGGGCTAAATTGTTTTATTGGGAAATATTTTGATTATGAATTCAAATTTATATTTTTTCACTCAGTTTGGATTAGTTGTATTTTTCAAGGAATATGACCATTTCGTCTCAGTTATCAAATTTATTCACATGAAATTGTTTATAATGTTTTCTATTAACATTTTAATACCTGTGAAATTTATAGTTATGTTACCTCTTACTTCTGATATTGAAATATTATTTCCCCCCTCTTTTTTGTTTGATTAATCTTGCTAGAAGTGTATGGATTTTTAAACTTTTCAAATAACATCTCTTAATTTCTCTATTATCTGTTTTATTAATATCTGTTTCTATTTTATTATTTCACTGCTTCAAATGGATACTCAGGTCATTTGTTTTAACCTCTAATACATTGCTATGGTTTGAATGTTTTTGTTCTCTCCAAAACTCATGTTGAAACTTACTGCCTGATGCAGTGAATGAATTAATGCCATTATAAAGGGCTTGATGCCGGGAGTTTGCTTATTCTTCATCTGCCATTCCACCTCCCACCATGTGATGACATGGTAAGAAGGCCCTTGCCAGATGCTGGCACATTGATACCAAACATCCCAACCTCCAGAACTGTGGATATATTTCTAGTCATTATAAATTACCTGGTCTGCAGTTTTGTTATAGCAGCACAGAACAAACTAAGAAATACAGATCCTCCCTGACTTAATGTTGAGGATATGTTCTGATAAACTCATTGTAACTTGAAAATATTTTAAGTTGATAATGCATTTAATAGATCTAAACAACAGAACATCATGGCTTAGCTTAGCCTATCTTAAACATGCTCAGAACACTTACATTAGCCTACAGTTGGGCAAAATCATCTAACATCAAGCCTATTTTATAATAAAT
>NW_012119644.1:684132-687818 GCF_000951035.1 Colobus angolensis palliatus | reverse complement strand
ATAATAAATCTTAAATAATTTTTAAATATTTCATGTGATTTATTGAATACTGTACTGAAAGTGAAAAACAGAATGGTTGTATAGGTGCTCACCATAGATCTAAACAACAGAACATCATGGCTTAGCTTAGCCTGTCTTAAACATGCTCAGAACACTTACATTAGCCTACAGTTGGGCAAAATCATCTAACATCAAGCCTATTTTATAATAAATCTTAAATAATTTTTAAATATTTCATGTGATTTATTGAATACTGTACTGAAAGTGAAAAACAGAATGGTTGTATAGGTGCTCACCATTAATTTACAGCGTTCAAAGTCCACTGGACTTAAAGAAAACTTGAGACATTAAACTAAAATCTATTGCTGTATGATAAGGATGCTACAATGACTGGGTTATCAATTTCTTTCTCTTCTGATGAAACTTCAGAATAGTTGGTAGAAGGCACTGAGACACTGACATATTGATTTAGCAGGCATAGCGTTCTTCAGAAAGACATTGAGTATTGGTTATTTATCCTCATGATTGCTTAGCTGACTGGAAACTAGTCACTGCCCAGCATCAGAAGATAGTATTATACCACATATTACTGGCCTAGGAAAAGATCAAAATTCAAAATTTCAAGTACAGTTTCTACTGAATGTATAACACATTTGCACCATCATAAAGTAAAAAATTGTAAGTTGAATAATAAGTTGGGGACCATCTGTACATTAGTTCAAAGCGATAAATTTCCCCTTAAGCACTGCTTTGGCTATATTCCACAAATATTCATATAATTATTACTCAGTTCAAAATATGATAAGTCCCCTTATGATTTCTTCTTTGACCCATGGATTATTCAGAAGTGTATTAATTTTATTCCCAATACTTGGGTCTTTTCTGTATATAGTTAACTCTTGAACAGTCTGGGTCTGAACTTTGTGGGTCCACTTATACATGGATTTTTTTCCACCTCTGCCATCCCAGAGACACAAGACTAACCTCTCCTCTTCTTCCTCCTCCTTAGCCTACTCAGCATGAAGATGAAAAAGATGAAGACCTCAATAATAATCCACTTCCACTTAATGAATAGTAAATATTTTTCCTTCCTTGTAATTTTCTTAATAACATTTTCTTTTCTCTAGTTTACTTTATTATAAGAATATAGTATATGTTTTTATGTTTTCCATTGGCACGTTATATATTTTTCCAATCGCTTGGTTTCAGCTTACTTTTGTATTTACGTTTAAAGTGCATCTTTTGCAGGAGAGATATAACTGGGCCCTTCTTTTTTAAAAAATGCTTTCTGACACTATCTTTTATGTGTAGTGTTTAAGTTATTTATATTTAATGTATTTTTATGAGATTAGGATTCAGTCCCACATCTTACTATTCATTTTCCATTGTCCTTTATGGGTTTTCTTTGTTCTTCTATTTTTTTGAATATTCTTTTGAATAAAATAATTTTTAAAGTTTATTGCATTTTCTCTATTGACTTCCCTACCTTTTTATTTTCTTAGTGGTTGCTCTTGGGCTAAGCTATACATCCTTATTTTATCAATGCACATCTTGGTAAATATTTCAGCACTTCACGCTTTTACCACTCTATACTTCACATCTGACACTTCATACTCTACCTTTTGTATTTCTCACTTAATATTTCACAAATATAACACTGAAATAGCGTAATTTTATTCACCCTCCCCTTTGCGCTGTCATGTCTTTTGTTTCTACTTACCACATGAACTCTGTTATAATATTATTTTTTAAACCATTAGCTGTTTTTTAAGTAAATTATAAAAATAAAAAAATCAGATTCTAAAATCTCCACAATTATTTAGCTTTTTTGTTTTGGTATCTATCACTCTTTCCTGTTAGATATGAGTGAGTTTCCATCTGGCATCATGTTCATTCACACTAAAAAATATCCTTTGTGTTTCTTATATTGCATGTCTGCTAAAGATAAATTATCTCTTTTTATTTAAAATGTCTTTACATCTTTTATGCTATTGAAGAATTTTCATTCTAGTCTCTATTGCTTATGGCAAGGGAGCAATGACATCTTATTTATATTATAATTGCCCTCTATTTAATGTGCCTTTCCTTCTTCTGGTTACTTTCCATGTTTTCTCTTTAATTCCTATTTCCAGCAGGCTGAATATGATGTGCTTAGGTATGATATACTTTGATCTCTTGCTTAGGGTATACTGAATTCCTTGGAACTGTAAGTAGATTTTTATTTCATCAAATTTGATAATATTGTTTTCATTTTTTAACTTTTATTTTACATTTATGAGTACATGTGCAGACTTGTTCCATAGCTAAATGTGTCATGGGGTTTTTTAGCATGCAAGTATTCAACCTAGTACCCATTAGTTATTTTTTCTAATCCTCTCCTTTCTCCCAGCCTCCACCCTTCCGTAGCTCCTCGTGTGTGTTGTTTCCTTCTAAGTGTCTATGTGTTCTCATCATTTAGCTCCAACTTATAACTGAGAACATGCAATGTTTGGTTTGTTTGCTAAGGATAACGGCCTCCAGATCCAACCATGTCTCTGCAAAGGACATGATCTTATTCTTTCTAATGGCTGCAAGTTTCACTCATTATTTCTTCCAAATTTTTGGTCAGTCCTTCCTTCCTTTCCAATATTTCTGACTCAAATGTTACATATTTTACATCATTTGCTACTTCTCCCATATTTCTGAATCCTCAATTATTTAAAAAATTTTGTCAAAAAGAAATTATCTTCAGATTAGAGAAGATCTATCTGCCCTTAAGTTAACTGACATTTACCATCTATACTTTGTTGTTAAGATCATACTGTAAACATTTTTATTCATTTATTATACTTTTCAGTTCTAGCATTTTCATTTTTCTTTTTTTACAGTTAACATTTCTCTTTCAAAATTTCCTCTCTGTTGACTCATTATGACCATTTTTTTTCCATGTTTGGCTTGTGTTTTTTGTTGTTGTTGTTGCTCTGTCATTGTGGAGAAATTGTTCCCAGGAAGATAATTTTATCTATGAATAATGATATATTAGTCAATTTCCACGCTGCTGATAAATACACACCTGAAACTGGGTAATTTATAGAGAAAAAGAGGGTTAATGGAGTCACAGTTCCACGTGGCTGGGGAGGCCTCACAGTCATGACAGAAGGCAACAGGCATGTCTTACATGGCGGCAGACAAGAAAATGAGAGCCAAACAAAAGGGGAAACACCTCATAAAACCATCAGATCTCATGAGACTTAATCATTACCACGAGAACAGTATGGGGGAAACCACGCCCATGATTCGATTATCTCCCACCAGGTCCCTCCCACAACATGTGGGAATTTTGCTGCTTGGTTAAAACTTCCACTAAAATGTGAAGAGAAGTGATAATGCCAGGCATTCTTGTCTTGTTTCTGGTCTTAGGGGAAAGTTTTAATATCGCACAGTGAAGTATAATGTTTGCTCTAAGTTTTGTGTGTTTTTTTTAAAATCAGATTAAAGATGTTTCTTTTTGTTTCAAGTTTGCCAAGGAGTTTCTATCTTGAATGGATAGTAAATTTCATCAAATCGTATTTTCTGCATCTTTTCTCTCATTCCATTATGTGGCAAATTACACTAAGGGAATTGTGATGTTAAATCAACCTTATATTATTAGAATGACTACCTTTGACATGAGATATTTTGTTTAGATTTTTTTGCAGCCCTGAAAT
>NW_012119644.1:683240-683692 GCF_000951035.1 Colobus angolensis palliatus | reverse complement strand
TCCAAAGCTTTCTGCTTACCTTCTCAGCAATTTTCCCTGTGTGATTTATATATTTGGAAAATGTATTTTGAGGAAAACCACCAAGTATGAAGCTCAGTTCTCCACATCTTCCTTCCCTCTGGACCTAGTCCCTTAAGTCCTAACTATATTGTTAGTCCTAGACTTTAGACTCTAATTTTTGTCTCCCTAGCCCTGTGAAGTTGCCAGAGGTATGGCCGGCTGCTCAGATTCTTATCTGTGGGCCCATTCCCATGTCTTTAGCCTTTCCATCTTTGTCAAGTATCAGCAGGTACCACTTATGAGAAAGGTGGCCTGCACAATGTGAGTTTCCCAGTCTTTGAGTCCTTTAAATCTATAATCTTGGCTCTCTGATGCTTGGTGGCCTTAGCATTTCTCTGATGCCTTCAAACAGAAGACATATATATATGTGTGTATATATACATACATACCTA
>NW_012119644.1:680649-682960 GCF_000951035.1 Colobus angolensis palliatus | reverse complement strand
AAAGTGCCTTTGAGGGAACTTCCTCATATGATACATTCTGTCTTATAGGACATAAAATATCTGTGGAGAAAAGAAAGTTTTGGGACCCCAAAGAGCATAATTTTGCAGGAAGAGAATTACAGTATTTATCAGAACTTGGAAGTATTTACATGCATTTTTATTCTCCATTGTGCAAATACTCCCCCCCCCCCAGTTAAATAGCAACACAAATATTTCAGTATTCCTTCCTACATTGGGGATGAGATAGTTTATTAATAGTACTTTAATTATTACCATTAAATGAATGCATTATCTTCTCTTCCATTCCCTCTCTCATGTTTTCTCTGTAGAGACTGATTCTTATAGGAAACATAATCTCTGCATATTCATAATGATACATAAGTGAGTTACAAATGAGAATGAAATGTAAATGAAGATAATGAAACCTTTATGACCAAGAAATGGCATAGTATTTATGTAGTAGTTCTTGCCAAGTAAGCAGAGTAGGGTGTTTGTTTAAGCAATATATCCCAGGAATCACGCATTATATCAACAAGAGGCTACCTTATTTTTGTATTAACTCATTACATAAAAGAGTATAAAACTTTTTGATATATATGGAAATATTTTAAATCCTAGTTTTAAATTATTGAAACAGTTCCTAGGTATATTAAGAAATTGTTTATTATGGTAGCTAGTAATGGAGTATAAGTTATAATGCTATCCATACCAGAAGACAGACTACATAAAAAGAAGTGGCATTGTAAGAGTATATCAAGAATCACTTTAAAATTGGATCCACAGGAATGCAGAATTTTTTTTATATCTTTGTAGTATACATTATTTTTATTTCATTATAATGATTTACCATTACAAGGGTAGGGAAAAATAATTTATTTTAACATTCTTACTCATTAAACTGTTGGGATTAAAAGAATCCAGTAAACATCAGCTTTTTAAAAGTAGTCATAAGAGGTTATTTTTGTGTTATATCATCTTTATATCCACAAATTCATTTAACTGAAAATTAGAATAATTAACAAACAGCTGACCAAAATTTTGATTTTTTTTCGTATTTATAATGTAAACATTTTCTAGTCTTAGAAAATGATATTTATTAGACATTAAAGGCTCCTAAACAATGTTAAAACAATGTTTAAAAATTTCCAAGCATAGCTCACATCCTTTTGTAAATATTTTTATGCTTCCTTGTACTCAAGAATACATAAATCTCTAAAGATAACATTTTCCTGACTTTTGAGTATGCTGCCACTATAACTTGGGTCTATACAGCTTCGAATATTGTGACTGATTCTGGTTGAAGCAGTTTTCCTAAAGGACCACTCTATTTTATGGTTTTCAAATAGTTATCCTACATATAATTGACATTCCCAAGCATTTTATTGCTTTTGTCTTGGTTGACTACCCCTAAAACATTTCACCAACAATTTTTTTTTTTTTTTAAATAAGAAAAAGAAAATCCTGATACTCTTGTCTAACTGGGAATTCATAATAAATTTTTATCAGAAATTTTTCACATTAAAATTTCACATGAGCAATTTCTAAGGGGTATTTGGGAGGAGACGGCACATCCAATATTCCCAGAAAATAATGCAACCTGCAAAAATAGAATAAGTTGTTTTTGATTGGCACCCAAGATGGCCGAATAGGAACAGCTCCAGCCTCCAGCTCCCAGCATGAGTGACACAGAAGATGGGTGATTTCTGCATTTCCAACTGAGCCCCTGCTGCTGATATCCAGGCAAACAGGGTCTGGAGTGGACCTCAAGCAAACTCCAACTGACCTGCAGCTGAGGGTTCTGACTGTTAGAAGGAAAATGAACAAACAGAAAGGACACCCACACCAAAACCCCATCAGTACGTCACCATCATCAAAGACCAAAGGCAGATAAAACCACAAAGATGGGGAAAAAGCAATGTAGAAAAGCTGGAAATTCAAAAATCAGAGCGCATATGTCTCTCCAAAGGAACGCAGCTCATCACCAGCAACGGAAAAAGCTGGATAGAGAATGACTTTGACGAGTTGAGAGAAGACGTCTTCAGTCGATCAAACTTCTCTGAGCTAAAGGAGGAACTACGTAACCAGCGCAAAGAAACTAAAACCCTTGAAAAAAGAATGGATGAATGGAAAACTAGAATAATCAATGCAGAGAAGACCTTAAAAGAACTGATAGAGATGAAAACCATAACATGAGAACTACGTGAAAAATGCACAAGCTTCAGTAACCGACTTGATCAACTGGAAGAAAGAGTATCAGTGATTGAAGATAGAAGGAATGAAATGAAGCGAGAAGAGAAGTGTGGAGAAAAAA
>NW_012119644.1:676318-676625 GCF_000951035.1 Colobus angolensis palliatus | reverse complement strand
CTCCACCCCAAATCAACAGAATATACATTCTTCTCAGCACCATATCACACTTATTCCAAAATTGACCACATAGCTGGAAGTAAAGCACTCCTCAGCACATGTAAAAGAACAGAAATTATAACAAACTGTCTCTCAAACCATAGTATAATTAAACTAGAACTCAGGACTAAGAAACTCAATCCAAACCACTCAACTACATGGAAACTGAACAATCTGCTCCTGAATGACTACTGGGTACATAATGAAATGAAGGCAGAAATAACGATGTTCTTTGAAACCAATGAGAACAAAGATACAACATACCAGA
>NW_012119644.1:625377-672851 GCF_000951035.1 Colobus angolensis palliatus | reverse complement strand
GTAGCCGATTTTGAGGAATTGAGAGAAGTATTTTATAATTATGATTCTGGTTTATTTAAAAGTTAACTTTTTTAGTGGAAGAAATAATGGATGTTGTATTTACAAAGGGCTTTGCTGTACACCTTTATTAGTATAAGTCTTGTATCCAAATTGAAAGGATACTCCTAAGAATGTCAAATCACTAAGTTAAATAAATTTCAGTGATTTTTTTCTGCACAGCTGAAAACTGTAGTAGTTTAATGTCAGAACAGAAATTAAATTCAGGAGCAGAGAGCAAGATCAATTATACATGATTCTAAAAATACTTAAGGGTATAAAAACAAACTGGAATTTCTAGTTTAAAAAGGCAGAAGAACATTTTTCCTCCCTTTGCTTCCTCAACTCTTACCACAACAAAAAACAACTAAATAAAGAAGAAAATATTCCATCACAAGGGAAAGAAACAAATGTTTAAGAAAGAAATTAAGATCACTTGCCAAATATTTTTAAATGATAATCAAAATGAGGGATCACAGACAGTATATAGACTTCCTCAAATTTCAGATGACACAGAACATCATCAGGATTAATTAGATTTATTATTAAATGAGATCTATGGTTGTCTCTAAAAATGAAAAATCATCCCAGTAGAGATCCTGTTTGATATCTCAGAATAGTGAGGAAGCTAGAAATAAAGGATCAAAAAAAAGTGTACCAAAAAATCCTGACATCAAAATAGAGGCTGCAGACTTCTTCAGATTTTCAAATTCTTCCTGATCCCTAGACCACTCCATGCCCACTTTGACCACCCATGTCTTTCCATTAGCAGCTATTAACATTCAAAGATAAGTAGTGTCATGCAAGAAAGTCATAGGCACACACCAAGTGCCACACAGTCCTAATGTAACATGGCATTTATTAAGGAAAATTTTACAACTGGAGAAATAGCAAGGTGATTGCAGTCCCCAAAGTCCCATTTTTCTCTACCTTAGGATGCACATAGATATTCCGTACCAAGGTTCTAGGAGAGAGGGTGTGACCTGATCAGCACACTGGACACGCAACTGAGCACTCCGAAGCTGACTATCTAACACTATGGTATGTGTTTATGGATGTGCATAAGGTGGAGACTGCAGAACACCTTGTTTCTCTAAGTCAGGAAAGGACACATTTTTAGGTCAAGGGTCAGATGGCATATGTTTTATATGGACATAGCTTTCACTGGCCATATGGCCTCTGCTCTTTTGCAACTACTCAACTCTGCTGTGGTAGCACAAAAGCAGTCATAGAAAATACATGTAAAGTTGCGCATGGCTGTATTGCAAAGAAACTTTACTTATGGATACTAAAATTTGAATTTCATATAACTTTCATGTTTCATGAATTATCATTCTTCTTTGGATTTTTAAAAACCATATATAAACAGAAAAACCATTCTTAGCTCAGGTACTGTGTAAAAACAGGCAGCAGGCTGGGTGTGATTCATGGGCTGTGGTTGTAGTGTTTCCTGATCCCTTTACTAAACAATAAGACATATATCAAATTAGCTCTAGGTCCTGAAACTTCACTAGGGAATATGCATACTAAAGTCCAAGTCATGCAAACCAAGAGCCCTGGAAACGGTCTTACATGCCAGGAATACTGACAAGAGCCTAAGCCCTTGGCTCTCTGAAGCCCAGTTCAGTCTACTGAACTAGCTCTCAGCTAAGACACCAAAAGGTAGAAGGAAACGAGCCTCTAGAGCCGTCCAGACATGTCTCTCATCAGGTAATAATCACAAAAGCTCTAGCATAAAAACCACTCATTAAAACAAGTTTGTCATAGAGGATAAGAAGCATTTTAAAAGGAAAATTAAGAAGCACTTAAAAAGAAAAATGAAGGAGCAATATCATAAAAAGAATTATTTAAAGAAACACAGGTAAAGTCAGAAAAATAGGAATAAATTATAGATGAGATAATACTTTAAACAGTGGGAAAAGAGTTATACGTGTTCAAAGAATGGAATATAATAGACAGAAATGGTTGAAAAATGAGCCTATAGATCTTAGGAAAGAAACACAAGTGAATACAAAATATAATGGTTCTAAAAGTTGCTTCAAAAATAACGCATAAAAATAAGCATCACTGAAAACAAAATCAAAAGTGTAGTAGATGGGGTGTAACAAATCACATATATAAAACAGTAAAAAACAAAACACGAACATGACTATGGAGAAAATTACGGATACAGCAAAGGATACTGAACTACATATAACTCATATTTCTAAGAACAGGGAAAACATTCCAACATTCAAGTATGCAGTCAGGGTAAACTTCTCTGAAATATGGCAGGCTTAACTCCACAGATTGAGTCTCATGATGTTGCAGGAAAAATGGATACAGAGGGACTGATATAAGTGCATGCATTTTGGCAAATTCCCTGGTCTTTAAGGATAAAGGAGGAATTATATAGACATTCATTAATGAATGAACAAGCGAGTCATCATATACAAAGAAGAATATCAAGCGGTCTTTAGAGGTCTCCAAAGAAATATTCAGTTGCATAAATAGTGTAGAGATGTCTACGCATTTCTTTAAAAAGTTAACTATTGCCACAAATTTGTATCTGGGGAAGTTGTCCTGCATATTTAAGGTAAAAGGTATAACTTCTCACTCTCGTATAATAAAAAATGCCAAACAGGAAATGACAGAAAACTTTTAAAATGTAGAAAAATAGAAATTGTTGAAAACAAGGCTCAAGGGGAGTTGAATCCACTTATGCTAACGTTGAAGATTAGAGAACTAAAGTATTCACAGTTATGTAATCTAATGTGCATGTTACACTTTTGGAAATGTTAAGATGACAATATAATTAAAAGCGGAGACTAAAAGAGCAATGTGGGAGGAAGTATGAGTGATATTTTCCTCACATTTCTAGCAAGGAGTCAAATATTTTTCAAATTTGAAATATATAGTTAAAAATAACTCTTTTTAGACACACAAGTGCTCAAAATTTTACCTCTCATGTACACTTTCTCAGTAACTATTATTGGATATGCTCCACAAAAAGGAAGAAGTAAAACATGAAAAAGACAATTATCAGATCAGGAAACAAGAGACATGGAATGGATAATTTCATATATGACAGCTCAATCCTTCACATTCCAATGATAGCATAAGTTCCCACGTTCTGAATCCTATCTTCCTGAAAGTGGAATGCAGAAAGCTTGCTTTTCTAGCCACCTGGCAGCGAGAGTGCAGGCACGTGGCCCAGGACTTACTAAACAGAAGCTTTCCTGTGAGTCTTCTATTCCAAAGCGAGGAATGTATCACACCCAGCTGTATTTAGCTGTGTTATTGTCACTGTTATTGTTGGGTTGGTTTGCTTTGTCTTAGAATGATGGCCAGAGATATGTCCAGCTTTTACTTATAAGGTTATCAGGTAGTATTTCTGACATTCACATGTGAATGACAGCAGTGCTGGTACTCACTTCTTAATCACATTGGAACTTGATATGGTTCTGGCTCTGTGTATTTTTCACTGGCTACTAGCCAAAAACCTGGTCCTGGTCCTAAAGCTCTCTCAATTATTCTGTATTATCTTTTAGTATACAGAAAAAGCTTGTTAAAATAAAAACAACCCAAATGTTATTACTCCCAATTAAAAAGCTGGCTTTAAAAGCTACATTTTGCACACATACATGGGTATGCAGCATGCACACGCACACGCACACAGGAGCTTCAGTAATTCTTAGGTCTCAGCTCAGTTTCCTTTTCTTCAAAGTCAAGTAAAATGAAGCTTGAGTTCACAATACTTTACATGATACTATTTCATTGTCTAACCTGTTTTTTTAGGCTGTTTCTTGAGTGATGGTTGATGAGATTTATGGTAATTTTTGTCATCTTTTCTGTAACTTTCCATTTTACTTTTTCTTTTTCCAGCTTTTTAAACATATGAGTGGATGTTTTTTATAGAGGGCATAAAATGCTTATACCACATATTATGTAAATGAACAGTTTCATTCAAAATATTTCTTGCACATTTAAGAAATATCTTCCCATGTCCAAGCAATTCATCATATGCGGGTGTAGGCTTGCGTGTGAGTATAAGTGTGTTTGTGTTTATATGAGTGTGCTTTCCATTTGTATGTGTTAGTTAAGGATCACTGGAAACTAGTCCACTATTAGACTAGTTTTTTTCTATTCTTTATTATGCATTCATAGCTCATTTATGTACCTGAACAGAATTTGAGAAATGTAGAGGTCATAATTTCATATGCCTACTCATCACAACAAAAATTTGAACCTGTATATACACATGTATTTTTATATGACACATATGGCATTTCAGAAAGAAAATAAGACAATTTTATATTCATTATTCTAATATGCCAAAGTTTGTCTCTTCATAAATAAGCTAGAAAAAAGAGAAAAACACACACATTTATTTTCTTTTCAGCTCCAAAAAGTCATGAATATCTACAGAGGCTTATCTCCCATAGTAATATGCAATGCTAAGTACTCCATAACCAAGAACAACCTGAAAGAGAGATTGCACTCTACATAATTATGCAAATCAATCTTTTTTTAAAGGTAAAAAGCAGAAATGACAATATGCTAATATGGCAGCGGCATTGAATACGATGAGGATTATTAAAAATGAAGTGTTTGTTCATGCCCAGAGTCTTTTTCACTTAATTTTTTTATAGCACACAAACCTCCAAAGGAAATATTCAAAAAAGAAAAGCTTCCAAATCATAATTACCATAATTATACTTTTTCATCTTAAAATCCTTTACACACCCCTAGAATAAATATTATATGTCATATATAGCATCATAATTAATGTAAATGTTCAAAGAAACGATGCTTTGATTGCTATTTGCTACGTATTTTAGCTAATGAGCCAGAACTACACAGTGTATATGTGTGGTATGTGTCTATTTATTATTATTAACATAGTGGCTTTGACTAGCCTTAATTAAAAATCTGCATAAAATGATTCTATTCCATTGTATACAATACACCACAGGAATGCCTAACAAAAGTTAATATTGGAAGCAGTGAAAAATTTAGACTACTTACCAAAGAAATGTTTTGTTTTGTTTTGTTTTTAAAAAACGCTTTCAAAGGAAAGAAGCCTTGTAAAAGTACATCTGAGATGAGTGATAGCTGCAAGGTCTTTGCTCAGCCATGTGAATGTGTTGTTTAATTATGGATCAAGTTCAGTCTTTAGCAGCTTGACCACTGTGGATTACTCTTTCCATTTTCTTCTATGAGATCATGCTGAGCTGGGGTGATACATGGAAAAATTTACTGTCATTCACTTGCCTATATTCTCTAGAGAACCTCAAAAATGAGAAAGAGGCAAGGAGGAGAAGGATATCTTTGGAACACTTTGAATTTGAGTAAAAAGATAAATTCAATTTGCATTCCAAAACAAAATACAGTTCACTCTGAGCAAAAGATGTAAGAATCACAGATATTGTTTTGGGAGTTTAGGTCCATGAAAAACAGAGTGACCAAAATACAAAAATGAATCTGTACTTTTGCTGCTAACATGCATAGTTCAAAGAATAGCTCAAGACAGTATTTGTGTAATGGTGGCTGATGGGCAAATCAACTGCCATTTCTCTGAAAAATAGAGTGGTAATGGAAAAGGGAATTTGGAAATGCTAAGATAATACTATATAATGTCTGGCTTCTTCTTCAACAAGGGGAAATATTTTATTTCAAATAGTCAGAATTTCTGGTTTTTAACCAATAATAAATAAAAGTGGTTAACTCTTTTTCCCTGCAGGAGGCAATCCTGTATGAATGAAGGATTTTTAAACGGTTAGTAAATGTGTCAGTTCCCTTTTTCTCACTCACTAGCCACTGTTTTCTAGTCAATATGTCAGGGTTTTTTATTACATACCTATAAAATGAAGAGACTAAGACACTGTGGAGACTAAAAATATTATGATTCTAAGACTGTCTGAATTTGTCTGTAATTCTTCTTCCATCCTCTCTCTCAAATCAGGTTTTTGCTTTTCCTGCTTTGAATCTGCTCTTGCTAAGATACATGATAATTTCTACGTGGCTAAATCCAATGATCCATTCTCAGTTTTCTTATTACTTAATATAACTCTACTTTCTTTCCGCCTTTATAACTGCCAAAATTCTACACTCATTACAGCAGTCAAGATGATCTTTCTCCTTCACCTCCATCCCTCTCCTTCTTTTCTTTCTCTCCCTCCTCCTATTTCTCTTCTTCAACGCATCCAGTTTAATCAAGTTTTCTAAATTTTTTATTATGAAAAAGTAAGTAGAATAATGCAAACATATGCAAAATAAGCAGAATAATATAACGAATTACAACTGAATACCCATGTACTCATCACCCAGTTTCTACAATAATCATCATGCTGCCATTCTTATATCATTTTTAGTTTTATGCACTTCAAAACCTGACTCTCAGTTATTTTATAATACTTTTATAATACTTTTTGAAGTGAAATTTATTTACTTTGAAATACACAAATGTTAGCTGCACAATATTAAAAAACAGATAGACCTTAGTAACTTCACTCTTCTATCATCATGTAGAACATTGTGTCTCACTACAAAGACCCTAAGTGTTCTCTGGTCAATCCTCACCTCCCAAGACAACCACTTGTTGATTTTTTTAAACAATGGAATTATTTTGTCTCTTCTAGAATTTCATATAAAAAGGGTTACAGAATATATACTCTGTTGTATCAGGCTTCTTTCACCCATCATGTCTGTGAGATTCATCCACGTTGTGTGTATCAGTAGTTCATTCTGTTTATTGCTGAGGAGTAATCCATTGTGTTAATTTATCACATTTTCCTATTATGAATATTTGAGTTTTTATATTCTTGGCATTTCCCTTGAATATATAGCCAAGAGTATAAGTGATTGGTTAAAGAATAAATGTATGTTCAACTTGAAGATAAACTGTCAAAACTTGTCTTCAAAGGGTTATAACATTTTACATTCCTAACAGCAATACATGAGAGTTCTATATCTCCAACATTTGATGTTGTCAGTTGGGTCTTGTCTATTAAATATAATTTACATACAATAAACTTTAATCTGTGAGTTTGACAAATGCATAGAATTATGTAACCACTACCATAATTAATATACGGGACATCTCAATCACTCAATATAAGCGTCTTGAGCTCCTCTGTAGTAAACCTTTCCTTAGACTCTGGAGATTACTGAGAAATCTTCAGTCCTCATATTTTTGTCTTTTGCAGAATGTTATGCAGATGGAATCATACCATATGTATCCTTTTGTGTCCGACTTCTTTCTTTTACAAAAGTGCAGTTGCAATTCACCCATATCAGCACATATATCAGTAATTTGTCCTTTATTTTTGCTAAGCAGTTTTCCATGTAATAGTTATCCATTCACCTGTTGAAGGACATTTGTGCTGTGTTCAGTTTTTGTCAATTATGAATAAAACCACTATAAACATGTGCATACAGGACTTTATGTGAACATAAGTTTTTATTTCTCTTGGATAAATGCCTAGGACTTGATTATAGGTTGTGTGCTAAGCATATGTTTAACTATATGAGAAACTGCCAAACTGTTTTCCAAAGTGACTAAAGCATTTTGCATTCCCACCAACAATGTTTAAGGATTCCAGTTGCTCTGCAACTACATCACCACTTGGTACAGTCAGTTTAATTATTTTTTAAAATTTTTAGTTATTTCAATAGGTATATAGAGTTATCTCATTATAGTTTTAATATCATTTTTCTAATTGACTAATGTTGAACATCTTTTTATGCTTTAATTGCTATCTACATGTCCTCTTTGGTGAAATATCTCTTCAAATTGGTTCTCAAGTTTTATTGCATTTTTGTTTTCTTTATATTTGCTAGATACAAAGCCTTAAAATATTTCAACCCCATCTATGTTTTAAATTGTCAGTGTCTTAATAGTGTTTTTCCTAAAGCAGACATTTTAAATTCTGTTAAAGTCTGATTATCAAAGTCCAACTATCAATGTTTCCTTTTACAGATTGTGGTTTTTGTTTGTTTGTTTGTTTTGTTCTTATCACATCTGAGAAATTTTCACTTAAGTAAAGGGAACTGAGATTTCTTCTTTTATTTTCTCCTAAGAATTTTATGGTTTTAAGTTTTAGAGTTGTGTTTTTTCATCCATTTTTAGTTTTTTATGCCATGAGACATGAGGCACAGGCCAGTGTTCTATTTGTTGCATGTAGTTATGTTGAAACACTCCATTTGTTGAAAACAGAGCCTTTCTCCACGCATTGCCTTTGTGCATTTGTAAAAATTCAATTGACCATGTATGTGGGCATTTACTTCCACACTATCCTGTTTATTTTATCTATTTGTATCTATTCTTCCACTGACAACACATTGTCTTGGTTATTGTAGCTTTTTAGTAAGTTTTGAGATTAGAGAATGTGAATCCTCTTTGTTTTAACTTTTTCAGCATCGATTTGGCTATGCTATTTCCTTGGCATTTTCATATACAGTACATTTTAGAATAAGCTTATCAATTTCTACAAGAACATTCTTAAGAGATTTGTTTAGAATTATGTCACATCTTATACCAATTTGGAAATAAGTGACAGCTTAAAAATATTGAGTATTGCATAAAATACTGGCAAACAGAATCCAGCAGCACATCAAAATGCTTATCCACCATGATCAAGTTGGCTTCATTGCTGGGTTGGTTCAACATATGCAAATCAATAAACATAATCCATCACATAAACAGAACCAATGACAAAAACCACATGATTATCTCAATAGATGCAGAAAAGGCCTTTGATAAAATTCAACACCCCGTCATGCTAAAAACGCTCAATAAACTAGATATTGATCAAACATATCTCAAAATAATAAGAACTATTTATGACAAACCCATAGCCAATATCATACTGAATGTCCAAAAGCTGGAAGCATTCCCTTTGAAAACCGGCACAAGACAAGGATGCCCTTTTTCACCACTTCTATTCAAAATAGTATTCAAAGTTCTGGCCACAGAAAGAAATAGGCAATCAGGCAACAGAAAGAAAGAAAAGGTATTCAAATAGGCAGACAGGACGTCAAATTGTCTTTGCAGATGACATTGTTATATATTTAGAGAACCCCACTGTCTCAGCTCAAAAACTCCTTAAACTGATAAGCAACTTAAGCAAAGTCTCAGGGTGCAAAATCAATGCGCAAAAATCACAAGAATTCCTATACACCAATAATAGACTGGCAGACAGTCAAATCATAAATGAACTCCCATTTGCAATTGCTGCAAAGAGAATAAAATACTTAGGAATACAACTTACAAGGGATGAGAAGGATGTCCTCAAGGAGAACTACAAACCACTGCTCCAGGAAATAAGACAGGATACAAACAGATGGAAAAACATTCCATGCTCATGGATAGGAAGAATCAATTATCATGAAAATGGCCATACTGCCCAAAGGAATTTATAGATTCAATGCTATTCCCATCAAACTACCATTAACTTTCTTCATAGAACTAGAAAAAACTACTTTAAATTTTATGTGGAAGCAAACAAGAGCCCGTATACTCAAGACAATCCTAATCAAAAAGAACAAAGCTGGAGGTATCACAATACCTGACTTCAAGCTATACTACAAGACTACAGTAACCAAAACAACATGGTACTGGTACCAAAACAGATATATAGGCAACGGAACAGAACAGAGACCACAGAAATAACACCACACATCTATAACCATCTGATCTTTGACAAACCTGACAAAAACAAGCAATGGGGAAAGGATTCCCTATTTTATAAATGGTGCTGGGAAAACTGGCTAGCCTTATGCAGAAAAGAGAAACTGGACTGCTTCCTTACACCTTATAGAAAAATTAACTCAAGATAAATTAAAGACTTAAATATAAAACCCAAAACCATAAAAACCCTAGAAGAAAACCTAAGCAACACCATTCAGCACATAGACATGGGCAAAGACTTCATGATTAAAACACCAAAAGCAATTGCAACAAAAGCCAAAATTGACAAATGGGATCTAATTAAACTAAACACCGCACGGCAAAAGAAACTATCATCACAGTGAACAGGCAACCTACAGAATGGGAGAAAATGTTTGCAATCTATCCATCTGACAAAGATCTAATATCCAGAATCTACAAGGAACTTTAAAAAAAACTTACAAGAAAAAACAACCCCATCAAAAAGTGGGCAAATGATATGAACAGACACATCTCAAAAGAAAACGTTTATGTGGCCAAGAAACATATGAAGAAAAGCTCATCATCACTGATCATTAGAGAAATGAAAAATCAAAACCACAATGAGATACCATCTCATGCCAGTTAGAATGGTGATTATTAAAAGGTCACGAAAGAACAGATGCTGGTGAGGATGCAGAAAAATAGGAATGCTTTTTTACACTGTTGGTGGGAGTGTAAATTAGTTCAACAATTGTGGAAGATAGTGTGGCAATTCCTCCAGGATCTAGAACCGGAAATACCATCTGACCCAGCAAACCCATTACTGGATACATACCCAAAGGATTATATATCATTCTACTATAAAGACGCATGCACATGTATGTTTATTGCAGCACTATTTACAATAGCAAAGACTTAGAACCAACCCAAATGCCCATCAATGATAGAATGGATAAAGAAATGTGGCACATGTACACCATGGAATACTATGCAGCCATAAAAAAAGAATGAGTTCTTGTCCTTTGCAGGGACATGGATGAAGCTGGAAGCCATCATTCTCAGCAAACTAACACAGAACAGAAAACCAGCCACCACATGTTCTCACTCATAAGTGGGAGTTGAACAATGAGAACACATGGACACAGAGAGGGGAACATCCCATACCAGGGCCTGTCAGGACAGGGAGGGGCAACGCGAGGAAGACCATTAGGACAAACACCTAATGCATGTGGGGCTTCAAACCTAGACGACAGGTTGATAGGTGCAGCAAACAACCATGATACAGGTATACCCACGTAACAAACCTGCATGTTCTGGACATGTATCCCAGAACTTAAAGTAAAATTAAAAATAAATAAATAAAATAGAAAAATATATTAAAAAATTTAAGTATTTCAATCCCTGAACACTTTTCATCTCTCCAGTTGTTTAGGTCTTATTTGATTTCGTCATCACTGTTTTGAAGTTTTAAGCATATACATTTTGCACATATTTTTGAATATATGTTAAGTATTCTTATTTGTGATTTTTAAATGGTGTTTTTAAAATTTCAATTTTCAATTGTTTGTTGTAGTATATATAAGTATAATTTATTTTTGAATATTAAACTTGTATCCTTGGGCTTGCTAACCTCATTTATTAGTTCTAGGAGCCTTTTGTAGATTCGCTGGATTATTATGTGTACAATTATGATGTTGGCAAAAGAGATCATTTTCTTTTTTCCTTTCCCATTTGCCTTTCATTTGTTTTTTGTGCTTTGTTTTGTTTTGTTTTTTGTCTGTTACACTGGCCAAACTCTCCAGTGTCGTGCTAAGTAAGAGTGGTGAGAATGGACTTTCTTGCCTTCTTCCAAAATTGTAGCAGAAAGCATTCAGTCATTCAGCAGAAAGTATCAAGTTAGATGTATGTTCTTTGTCAATGTTCTGTATTAAAGTCAGGATGTTACTTTCAATTCAAGTTTGCTGAGAGGCTTTCTTTTAAAATTATAAATGGATATTAAACTTTTTTATTAGGCCAGGTGCACTGGCTCATGCCTGTAATCCCTGTACTTTGGGAGGCTGAGATGGGTGGATCACTTGAGGTCAGGAGTTTGAGACCAGACTGGCCAACATGGTGAAATCCCATCTTTACTAAAAATACTCAAATTAGCCAGGCATGGTGGCGGGTACCTGTAATCCCAGCTACTTGGGAGGCTGAGGCAGGAGAATCGCTTGAACCCAAGAGGCAGATATTGCAGTGAGCCGAGGTCATGCCACTGCATTCCATCTGTCTCAACAACAACAACAACAACAACAACAACAAACATTTCAGATGCTGCTTCTGCATTTATTTTGAAGATTATTTGGTTTTACTTCTTTAGTATGCTGACATGGTGAATTACATTAATTTTCAAAAGTCAAACAAAACTTTTCATTTTTCAAAAAGACCCCCTTGGTTCATTCATTCATTCATTTAATTGTATAAATTTAAGATGCCAACATAATGTTTTATTATATGCAGTGAAATGATTACGGCAGTCGGGCAAATTAATATATCATTAACCTCATATAGTTGCTTTTTTGTGCCAAGAACATCTGAAGTCTACTTTCTTTGCAAATTTTCTGTGTACCATATAATACTAAGTATAGTTCTCATGCTCTACATTAGATCTCCAGACTTATTCACCTTATATAACTGCAAGTTGATACTCTTTGACCTATATCCCTCCATTTCCTCCTCTGCCCTCACACTGCTAACCACTGTTCTACTTTCTGTTTCAATGTATTTGACTTATTTTAGATACCACATACAAGTGAGATCCTACAATATTTTTACCTCTAAAAGGTGTTTACATAATGACTGAAGGGTCAATTAACAAAAAGATATAACAACTGTAAGTATATATGCACCCAGTGACCGACTGACTAGCTATATAAAGAAAATATGGACTGATTGGAAAGGAGAAATTGACAGAAATATTATAGCAGTAGGAGACTTCCATGCTCTACTCTCAGTAATGATAGAACAGTGAAACTGAAAATCAATAAAGAGTTGACATGAGCAACACTGTAGATTAAATGGATTTAATAGACATATACAAAACTTTTAACCCAACAGCAGAATAACATGTATTCCTCTTATGTGCACACAGAACATTCTCCAGGATAGATCATATATTAGGTCACAAAACAAGTCTTAACACATTTAATAGGTTTGAAATCATACCAAGTATCTTTTCCAACCACAATGGAATGAAACCAGAAATCAACAGCAGAAGAATAGGAAAACTCCCAAATATGTGGAAACTAAATGACACATTCCTGAAAAACCACTGGGTCAAAAAGAAAATGAAAAGAGAATTTTTAAAACCTCAAGATAAAAACAAAAACACAGCTGACCAATACTAATGGGGTGCAGCAACAACAGTACTAAGAGGAAAGTTTATGGTAAAAAAAAAAAAAAGTCTGCACTAAAAAGAGAAGAAAGATCTTAATTAAACAATATAATACATAAAAGAACTAGAAAAAACTAAATTCCAAGGTAGCAGAAGGAGGAAAGAAATAGTAACAACCGGAACAAAAGCAAATCAAATAGAGAATTGAAAAACTAAAAATCAACAAAACCGAGTTGACTTTTTGAATAAACAAAATTGACAAACCCTTAGCAAGACTAAGAAAGAGAAGACTCTAATAAGTAGCCAGAAATTTTAAAAGGTGATATTGCAATGGAAGCTTCAGAAATAAATATAATCATAAAAGACTATTATAAACAATTACATGCCAACAAATGGCATGTAACAGAAGAAATGAATAATTTCTTAAAACATAAAACCTACAGGGAAAGTAGAAAAACAAACGAACTCAAATCATTTTTTCCCTCTTCTCTTACAATACAACAAGCAGCAACACAGAAGCTTTCTGTGACCAAAGGTGTGGGGATTTCCTCCCATACACCAAGCAAGAAAGCAGTTCTGCAGTGGGCACCAGCTGGGCGTCCTCCAGTTCAGTTCTGACACTTTCTATCTGGAGAGAGCATCAGATCCTACAGGAAGAGGGCTTTGTCCCTCAAGAACCAGCGTCCTCCCAACCCGACACCTTCCCATCAGCTGCAAATCTGGGCCTCTTGGACTCCTGATGACTCATTTCAATCTCTTTTTTCAATTCAATTAATTTGCTAGAGCAGCTAGCAGAAATTAAACATGTACTTTTGTTTCCCAGTTTATTATAAAGGATATTACAAATAAACAGCCAGATGATGAGATACATAGGGTGAGGTCTGGAAGGGTCCTGAGCACAGAAATTTCTGTCCCTGTGGAGTTTTGGTGCATCCACACCCTCTTGGCATGTGGATGAGTTTTTGTTCATGTTCCTGAAAGCCTCTGTGTGTGCAGCTATCCGGAAGCCCTCCCACCCCAACTCTGTCCTTTTGGGTTTTTATGGAGGCTTCATTATGTAGGTGTGATTGGTTAAATCACTGGCCACTGATAATCAACTTAATTTTCAGGCCCTCGGCCCTTGCTGGAGGTGGGGGGTATAGTTGAAAGTCCAAATCCTCTAATCATGCCTTGGTCTTTCTGGTGACCAGTCCCATCCTGAAGCTACCTGGGGGCTGCCAGCTATTAGTTAATCGTAAGTGTACAAAAAGACATCTCTTTGGAGATTCTAAGGATTTTAGGAAAAGAGTATATTGTATGCCAGGAAATGAGATTGAAGACCAAAAATACACTTCACAGTATCACATCTACCAAGACTGAATCAAGAAGAAATAGGAAGCCTGAGCAGATAAATAACAAATGGAGACTGAAGTAGTTATCCAAAACCTCCCAACAAAGAAAACCTAGAACCAGATCAGATGACTTCATGACTGAATTCTACCAAACACTCAAAGAAGAATCAATACCAAATTTTCCAATCCTCTTCTCTTTCTGAAGAATAGAAGTAGAGGGAGTATTTTCAAACTCATTTTATGAAGCTGCATCATCCTGACACCAAAGCCAGACAAAGATGCCACAAGGAAAGAAAACTACAGGCCAATATCTCTGATGAACATAGACGCAAAAATCCTCGATAAAATACTAGCAAACCAAATTCAACAATACCCCATGACCAAGTGAGATTTATTCCTGGGATGCAAGGTTGGTTTAACATATGCAAATCAATCAATGTGATATACCACATGAACAGAATTAAAGATAAAAACCACATGATCATCTCAATAGATGTAGAAAAAACATTTGATTAAGTTTAACTTCTTTTGTGATTAAAAACTCTCAACAAAATAAGTATAGAGAAAATTTCGTCACTATAATAAAGGTCTTTTTATATACTACTGTATTAGATTTACTATGTTGAGGATTTGTGTCTATTTTCATAAATAATGTTTGTAAGTTTTCTTTTTGGAATGTCTGGATTTACTGTCAAGATAATTTTGGTTTTAAAAAAATATGAGTCCTAAAGTGATTTCTTCTATTTCATGTTCTTAAAGAATTTTCGGCCAGGTGCAGTGGCTCAAACCTATAATCCCAACACTTTGGGAGACTGAGGCAGGAGGACTGCTTGAGCCCAGAAGTTTGAGAACAGCCTGGGCAACATGGTGAGACCCCCATCTCTACAAAAAATTAACAATATTAGTCAGGCATGGTGGCACACACCTGTGGTCCCAGCTGCTTGGGAGGCTGAGGCTGGAGGATCCCTTAAGTGAACAAACATTCAAACCATATCACATTTATATGATTTTTCTTTTTGTTTTCTGCTTTGAATTTTGTTTCCTCTGTAATATTTATTATTACATATTTCTTACTTTGAGTTTGCCTTTTTTGTTTTTAGTTTCTTAACCTGAAGATGTAGATCATTGACTCGAGATCATTCTTCTTTTATAATGCTATAAACTTCCATAAAATATAAGTCATATACTAACTTTCACAAATTGTTCTTGTTTTTGTCTTATTCATTTTTTTCTAATTTTCATTGTTACATTTTGTCTATGATTATTTAGAAGTATGTGTGTTATCTCCAAATATTTGAGAATTTTTAATGTATTTTCTCTGATTGTCAATTTAATTTTATTGTGAACACAAGGTATATTTTGTGGAATTTCAATTTTTAAAACATTTGATAACCTTATCTGTGGCCCAGAATATGGTCAATTTTGGTGGATGTTCTATGTGCATTTGAAAGGAATGTATATTCTCCTGTAAGCGAAATGTTTCATAAATATCCATTAAATCAAGTTGGATGATATATTGTTCAGACCTTTTTAAAATCCTTACTGCTTGTCTGTGGACTTGGTCTAATGATTACTAAGAGAGGAGTGTTATTGCCAATGAAATCTGTCAATTTGTTTGTTTTTCTTTTCGGTTCTATCAGTTTTGTTTCATGTATTTGCAGCTTTGTTGCTTTGTGCAGGCATGTTTAGGATTTAACCACTTAATCTTTATGTAATGTCTCTCTTTATCCCTGATAATATTTATTGTTTTAAAGTCTACTTTATCTGCTAATATAGGCACTGCAGCTTTTATTAATGGTTGTGCCATACGTATGCTTATTTTCTTGTATCTATGACTTTATTTTTATAGTCAATTTTTGTGGATAGCATATAATTGGATTTTACTTTGTAAATCTAATCAGAGTTTCTGTCTTAATTGGTATTTAGACTCCCTACATTTCATGTAATTATTGATATCAGTGGACTAAAATCTACTATCTTGTTACTAGCTTCTATGTATTTAATTACATCTTTGTTTTTTCTTTATGCTTTTGGTTTGACTATTTTAAATTTTCAACCTTCTTTTATCTTTGTAATTAATGTGTATTTCCTTAGACAACATATAATTAACTTATCATATTTTATTCAGTCTGAAAATCTCTGACACTTATTAGGAATGTTTAGTCCAAACTTATATTTAAAATATTTTTTGGATATGATCAGTTTAAACCATTTTGTTCTTTGTTTCCATGTCCAATGTCTAGGCTTCCTCAGGACAGTTTTTTTTTTTAACTTTTTTTTTTTTTTTGCATATGGGATATAGTCTTGTCAAAAACTGGAATTTTAAATACTACAATGTGACAATTCTGGAAATCAAATTCTCTCCACTTTTTCAAAGTTTATTGTGGTGGTTTCTATGATTTATTGTTGTTGGTCTTTGTCTAGTGACTTTTCTGGACTCATTTTGTGAAGTCTAATTTTCAGAGTTGTGTCTGGTCACCAAACTATCTGTTTGGTTAGCTTAATGGTCAGCTAATGATTGGGCAGGTATTTCCTTAAATCCTTTGAATCAATGCCTTCCCTTTGCTGAGGCGCACAGTCAATTTACAATGCTGGCTTCACCTTCCCTTTGCGTTTATGCAGCGCCTCAAGGTGAGCCAGAAGAAAGAAATTTCTGCCTTCTCATGTGTTTCCCTGAGCATCTGTGTTCTGGATCACCTGCTCTTCATCCATTTGGGGAGGAAAGGATCACCTGGGACCCTAAATAGCACAAGATGGCTGAAAACATGACAGCTGACACTGGATAGATGAGATTGACAGCAGTTTATTAGTGCCATGTATGCCGTGTGCAGGAGAGGACACCTCTCACCATGCAGGGCCACGCAGTCTTGCACTTGAATACAGAGTGAACAAGCAGGGACTTTGGGAGCTGAGCTTTGCAATAACAAGTGGGTGGGGTGACCTCTGGTTCCCACAGGAGGCTGTGATTGGCTTGTTTGAATGATTTAGCAGGCTGGTAAGGAAGTGAAATTGGTTAGGTTGAGAACTGAGTGAGGTGCAACTGGTCCAGATGAGAGGGTAAGTCGGTGGGTGGGGAGTCTTTCCTGCTGTTTGGTGGGGAGCATACTTTGTGAGAGGAGGGGAACTCACAGCTAGGCCTGTCAGGGCAGCATGTGATATTGCATCTTAAATTCAGTTCTTACCCTACAATTTGCAGATTCCTGCACAAGCATGTGGCTTTTTAGATGCCCCCAAATATGCATAAGCTTTTCAAAGTCCCAGGGGACAGATTTTCCTTTTCCATTATTTTACTAGTCCTTTCTTCGTAAAACTCTTAATGCCCCCCAGGCCACTGAGATGTTGAAAACTTCAAAGTTAAACAAATATTGCTTATTATTTTTAACAAACACCCTGTGGATAGGGCTTTTCCCACTGGGAGAATTCTGATCAGGTCAAATAAATACAAGCCCTGCCAATTGGGTTTTTGCAGGGAACTATCATGTAATTTTTTAATGACAAGTATTTTAGGGAACCTTCAAACAAGTTTTGTCCTGACAGTGGCTGCTCCTGGTTTTCATAGCTATCATGGTTGTGAGGCTGATAATTTTCAAGGCTTCTACTAAGCTGGAAAGACAAGGATGGATATAAGGCAAGTGTATCTATGATTATCTTACTATTCATACCAAGATTCAGCCATATTTTTTGCATAAATGCTCTCACGTTGTTATACGACTGATTAAAGACTTCAGAAAATGTTTGTTTTGACTGTTTCCCACTGTTCTTGGTGTTTTTGTGGAGAAAATGTTTTTAGAGGTTTTTATTCTGCATTTGGAGGTACTTCTCTATAACTGACTTCTGTAGTTAAGTGAAGGACTTATTCCCAAAAACCTGATTTTAGCTCAGGTTTTATAAATTGCTCAAGTGGTGCAGAAAAAAATAATAAAAAGAACCACACCTTGATGCATCATATTTAAACAACTGAAAACCAAAATCAAAGAGAAAGAGACAGTTATGAAGGCATTCGGAGAGAAAAACAACTTTACATACAAAGGAACAATGTTTCTCATCAAAAAGGGTACATACCAGAAGACAGTAGAGTGACATCTTTAAAGTAGGGGACAAAACAAAAAGTCAACCCAGCATTCTATTTTCAGTGAAAATATCTTTCAAAAACAAAGAAGAGAAGAAATTCTAAAAGATAAAAGCTGAAAGAATTCATTACCAGGAGAATGCTGAATATTGATTCTATCTCTGAAAGTTATTTTTGTTCTGTTTCTCACAATGTATTTTAAAAATTAAACCCTGTATTTTGAGATAAATTCACATGTAGTTTTAAGAAATAATACAGAGACCTTCTGTATACTTCATAGCAAATTTTCCCCAAACATATCATGTAAAACTATACTACAATATTACAACCATAACATTGACATTGGTACAGTCAAGATAAAAAGTAGTTTCATCACCAAAAGGATCCCTCACAATTCTTTTTTATAGCAATACCCACCTCCTTCCACCATTCCTAACCCTTGATAATAATTATTCCCCATTTCTATAATTTGCCATCATAAATTTGTTATATAAATGGAATCAACATACTTTTCACAGTGGGTTCTTTACACAGAACATAATTTTCTCAAGATTGCTGTTGGATGTATTAATAGTTAACTACTTTTTTATTACTGAGTAATATTCCATATATTCCATGCTACAGATGTACCACAATTTACCCATTCACTTGTTCCGAGATGTCTGGGTTGCTTCAAGTTTGGTGCTATTTTGAATAAAGGTGTTATGAACATTTGTGTACAGGTTTTCATGTGAGAATGATTTTATTTCCCTGTGATAAATGTCCCAGAGATCAGTTGCTTTGCCATGCTGTGAGATACTTGCACATATGGTATGATAGAAAACTTCAAACTGTTTTCCAGAGTGGATGTAACATTTTACATCTTCATTAACAATGTAAGATTGGTGCAGTTTCTGTACATTTCACAAACATTCTGTGTCCTTGTTATGTTTTATTTCAGCCATTTTTAAAAGTGTGCAAAGATACCTCATTGTGGCTTTAATTTGCATTTCCAAATTATCTTTTCATGTGCTTATTTGTAATCTGTTTATCCTGTTTGATGGAATGTCTCTTCTTTTACCTATTTTCTAACTGAACGTTTGGTATTTTTGAGTTTTGAGATTCTTTATATATTATAGATATCTTTATATATTCTAGATTCCTTGGTTATTTGGTTTACCAATATTTTCTCCCATTATCTAGCTTGTCTTTTCATCTTTTTGATGAGATCTTATTCAAGCAAAATGTTTTAACTTTGATAACATTCAACTTATAAATGTTAACTTTATGGGTAGTGCTTTTGTGTAAAGTCTAAGAATTATTTGCCTAGTTTTAGGGCTTGAAGATTTTCTCCTGCTGTTCCTTTTACTCCCCAAAAGTTTTAGTTTTAATTTTACCTTTTATATTTAAGTATGTGGCCCATTATGAGTTAATTTATGTATAAGATGTGAGGTTTATTTTTAGGTCTTTATTTTTTTACCTATTGATGTTCCAATTGTTCTAGCACCCTGAAAAGAAGTCTATTTCTCTTCTACTGAATTACCATGTTCTTTAACAATTAGTGGATCACATTTGTGAAAGTCTATTTTTGGGTTCTCTATTCTGCTAAATGGATTTATTTGTCTATGCTTCTGCCAATACCACACTGAGTTGAGCATTGTAGCTAAATATAGGTCTCAATTTGGAGGACTCCTCTCATTTTGTTCTTTTACGAGATGTTTTAAGTGTTTTATGGCCCATGTCTTTTCATAGAGATTTTAAAATTAGCATATCAGTATCTATAAAAAGCCTTGCAGGGATTTTATAGGAATTGCATGAAAACTGTAGATCAATTTAGGAAGAACTGACATCTTTACTATACTGAGTCTTCCAGTCCATGAACATTGGTAGTCCCTCCATTTATTTTGGTCTTCTTTAATTTGTCATTTTGTATTCTTGCATTTTGTAATTTTCCCATGTTGATCATGCACCTTTTTTTATTAGATGTATAATTATTTGGGGGGAGATATTGTAAATGGTGTTGTTTTAAATTTCTGTTTCCTTGTGTTCATCATTAACATACAGAAGTGTAATTAATTTTTATGTGTTGATATTATATATTGTGACTTGAGACTTTGCTGGACTCACTTATTAGTTCTAAGAGGTTTGAGGGCATTTTTTGTAGATTCCTTGGGGTTTTCTACATAGATAATTCTATCACCTTCAAGTAGGAATAGTTTTATTCCTGCCATTCTAATCTATATGCCTTATATTTATTTTTCTGGCGATGTCTGTTTCAGGAAAAAGCATTTAGTCTTTCATCATTAGACATGATGTTAGGCTCTTTGTAGATGTCTTTTTTATCAAGTTGAGATAGTTTCACTATATTACTAACTTGCAGTTTTTGTCATGGACAACTGTTGGTTGTTCTAAATGTTTTATCTATGTCAGTTGATATTATCACATGATTTTTCTTTTTTAGCTTATTGCTGTAGATTATACTGATTGATTTTTGGATTTTGGATCTGCCCTATATACTTGGAATAAATTACACTTGGCCAGGTTGTAAACCTTTTTTTTAAAATATTATACATTTTTGAATTTGTAGGAGAGAAGTAACATTTTTTCTTCTCTCACAACAAGGTTATACGATAGTTCGTGGCTGAGACACCTATAATAAAAGGCAGATTAACAAGAGAAAAGCATACAAACTTATTTAATACAAATTTTATGTATTAAATAAGTTTAAATAAGACATAGGAGTCTTCAGAAGTAAAGACCCAAAGAAATAAGGACATCTATGTATTTTTAATGTATAGTTGTGTAGAAGTATGATTGGAGGATAAAAGGGTATGATCTAATGGTAAAAGTCTAGGGAAACTTAGCAAGACCTATTTGTTCAGATTTTCTTGGCATTCCTTTGTGACACTGCTTTTCACTGGGTACAGGCCAGGAAACCTGTCACATGAGGGTCTTCAGAAGAGAAAAGGTTATAGTTACCTTCCTAGCTTTTATGGCCTGCATCAGGAAAGAAAGGCAAGGGGAAGATGAGAGGAGTCTTCCTGCTTCTACTGTTTTTCCTAATGCTTTGGTGCCATAATTTGGGGTAATGTGTTCTAAACCTCATTAGATTCAATTTGCTATTTCAGTTATCCCTACACTTATGATAAAGTTATGTCCTGATAAATTCTTTGTAAGGTAAAAGTATTTTAAGTCAACTTACAATATTTGAAAAAAAAAATTATGATGGGTTTATCAAGATGTAAATCTATTGTAAGTGGAGAAGTATACTAAATGCTTATCACTCTTGCGTCATCCTAAAGTTGAAAAATCACAAGTCAAGGCACCATAAGTTAGGGACTGTCTGCTTTTGCTGAGAATATTTGTGTCTAAGTTTATGAGATTCTACTCTTCTTTTACTGTACTGACTTTCTTTGTCTGGTTTGGGTTACCAGGGTAATACTGGCTTCATAAAATAAATTGGGATGTTTACCCTCCTCTCCTATTTTCTGAGGAGAGTGTAAAAAGTTTTTGTTAGTCCTTTGGATGTTTGGTAGAATTATTCAGTGACATTATATGGGCCTGGAAATTTCTATAGTATTCTGGGAGCTTTTAATTATGAATTAAATTTATTCAATGGTTATATGACTACTCAGATTCTTCATTTTATCCTGGTTGAGTTTTGGTAGTTTTAGGTTTTTGAAAAATTATCTCATTTCTTCTAAGTCATTGAATTTACGAGCATAAACTTGTTCATAATATTTTCTTCTATCCTTTCAATGGTTTCAGGATCTCTAATGATATCCTTTCTTTGATTTCTGATGTTGGTGATTTGTGGTACTTCTTATTTTTGTCAGTCTTGCTAGAAGCTTATTTTTGTTGATTTTTTTTTTTTTTTGAGGAATCAGCTTTTTGTTTCACTGATTTTTCTATTATTTTTCTATTTTCAATTTTATAGATTTCTGCTTTTTAACTTTACATTTCTTTTTTCTTCTTGTTTAGAGTTTATTTTGCCCTGCTTTTTCTAGTTTCTTGAGTTAGGAATTTAGGTTATTGATTTGAGACCATTTTACTTTTCTTCTGTAAGCATCTGGTACCATAAATTTCTCTCAGCATAGCTTTAGCTGCATCCCACATGTTTTGATATGTTGTATTTTCATTTTTTAAAATTTTGTAGTGGGAACTAAAAGGAATTGAGCTTTCCACAATTCGCTCAATGTTAAAAGTTTGGTTTATAGAAGATTGATGATATAGTATGCAAAGAAATCATGAAGAAAGTTATACAAAGCAACACATTCAATACCACTGTAAACAAAGTTAAAATCCTAAAACAATTCATGTAACCCATAACTAGACAAGAAAATCGAGAAAATGTTTTATTTCCTTTGAGACTTCTTTTTTGACGCATGTGTTATGAGTATGTTGGTTAGTTACCAAGTTACCAAGTGTTTGGTTATTTTATCTAATATAGTCACTCTTTTTAAAAAATTAATGTTTCCGTGCTTCCATTATTTTACTTTCCACCTCCTGTTATTGAAAATAAAACACGTTTCTTACAAACAGTATGTAGTTGTGTTGTGTTTTTCTTAATACATTTTGCAAATCTCTACCTTTCAGTTGGTTAACTGAGACCATTTACATGTAAGATTATTATCGGCATGTTAGGGTTTAATTCTGTGATTTTATTCTTTGTTTTTTGTTTGTTTCCTATTTCTTGTTCTTATTTTTGATTTTCTTTTCTTGCTATGGGTTACGTGAATTGTTTTAGGATTTTAATTTTGTTTGTTTATAGTATTATTGAATGTATTGCTTTGTATAATTTTCTTTGGGGTTTGCATACTATATCATCATTCTTCTATAACCAACCTTTTAATATTGAGTGAATTGTAGAAAGCTTACTTCCTTTTAGTTCCCTCTACAATCCCTAATTTTAAATATTGCTATGCTATGTATCATGTGATGATATAATTTTGGTTTTAATCTTCACATATGACTTAGAAAAGTCATGAAAAGAACAGATTCTTCTATTTACCCACATTTCTGCTCTTATAAATTGTTCTTTCTTTCTTACTGATGTTCCAAGATAGATTTTTAATGCTTTTTTTCTTTTCTGTTTGAAAAACTGCCTTAAGCCATTCTTAACAGTCTTTCTGTTGAAAACAACTTTTAACTTTTCTTCATCTGAGATTGCCTTTATTTATCCTTCTTTCATAAAATATAGTTCTATTGGATGTAGAATTCATAGTTGACAGTTGTTATTTTGTTGTTGTTGTTAACCCTTGAAAAATATACCACTTCCTTCTGGTCTCCATGGTTTCAGATGAGAAATCCACCAGCATTAAAGACAGTGTTCCTCTGTAGGTAATGTGTCTTTTCTCTATAGTTGCTTTTAATAACTTTTCTTTGCAGTTCTCAGAAGTTTAATTATATTAGGTCTTGCCACAGTTTTATTTGATTTTATGTTATTTGGAGATCACTTTTCTTCTTAGATTTATGGGTTTAGCTCTTCTACCAACTTTGGGGAAATTTTAGCTATTATTTCTTTAAATATTCTTTTAGCCTCACTTTCTCCTCTTATTCTGGATGCAGACATTACAAATGTCAGATCTATCATTGTCCTTCCTTCTGGTCCCTGAGGGCTCTATTCACTCTCTCTCTATATCTATATATATATAGATATATATGTATACACACACACACGTATATATTTTATATAAATATATGTATTTATATGTGTGCATGTATTTTTCCCTCTGTTCTCTTGTGGATTTTTCCTCAATTTTATTATTTCTTTTGTCATCTCCACTTTACCGTTTTTATTTCTATTATTGTATTTTTCAGTTCTATAATATCCATTTGGCTTTTTTTATAACATATTTTTCCTGAGATTTTCTATTTTTCATTTATTTCAAAAGAATTTGTGATTGCTGTATTCTTTGGCTTGTAGCCCCTTTCTCCATATCAAAGCCATAAGCAGCATATCATCTTCCAATTCTCTTTGCTTCCATCATGACATAGCCTTCCCTTTTTAACTCTGATCCTCCTACCTCCTCCTCTTATAAGAACCCTTGTGATTATGTTGGGCCCTCCCAGATAATTCATTATAATCTCTGCATCTCAAGATTCTTAATCACATCTGCCAAGTTTCTTCTGGCATGTAAGGTAACACATCCCAGAGATTAGGATGTGGACATCTCTAGGGGCACATTATTCAGCCTGTCACGTCACCTTTCAGAATTCTCCTTTGGTTGTCTCTTGTGTTGCCTCCAAGGATTATAGCTGTACTTAGGAGTGAGGAGCAGGAATAGACGACTATACACCATTTTGCTTTGACTGGCAGCATGATATTATTTTTGTCTCTAGCCTTGTTATATATTCAAACTTTGTAAATACTTCTTTAGTGGGTTTTTTTTTTTTTATTCAATTATTTGGTCAGACTATTGAACAAGACAAAGCCAATCACAGAGTCTTATAGAACAGTTTTGGGAATGTTTCACTCTCTTTTGGTCCTCTTGGGGTATGTCTGGAAATTTATGAACCCATTGGTTTATACCATCACCAATTCAATCCTTTTCCATATTTTCTCTAAAATAAAATAAAAATATAATAAAGGAGAAATTTTGCAGGATGCCCTGCTGAAATCCCGAGTATGGCATTTTCTTGATAAATAGACTAGTTAATCCTATGAAAAATAAATTCTATTAGTTTTTCATTATACTTTTCCTTTTCGGTAGACTGTAGACATCACTGTTTATCTAAATCATTCCAAGTTCTCTGCTTCATAAGACATTATAGAATTATGACAGAAATAATCAGATCACTGTTCTGAAATTTCCCAAATCCGTCTTTTTTCCCTTTTTGAAATTTTGGATCAGTACTCTGATTGCACCTTTGAAACTTCGACACTTTGATCCTGAACATTATTAATGATAGTTCTAACATCAGATCTGCAGATTCCTGCTTCCTTTTGGCATGTCATCCTTCTTAGACTGAAGTGAGATGTGATGTTAAAATAACCAAGTCTCTTTATTAATTTCACTTCCCATCTTGGTATTGAAATTTCCTCTTTAAGAACTATGTTTATTCTGCCACTCTTCAGTTTTCAAAATCATTCTTACTACCTGAACTTTTCATCTACTTCTTTACTCAACTTGTGTGACACACTTGATAGGTGGTAGGCACTGTGCTCGCCCTAGGGAATATAAAGATTAATCAACTGATAATCTGGTAAGCTTTCCTGTCATCTGTTCATTGTGCCATTTTCCCTGGGCAATGATCTTGGCCCTCCTTTGTTCATAGTCTGTCTCTGAACACGGCTTGCAAAGCCTTTTCCTTTCTTTAGCTGTTTCTGCAAGCCTCAGCCCTCTGTCCTCTAACCTTTCTGACACTGTTCTTCTAAGTCCAGGCTGTGCTTCTGTTTTCATTCCTGGCTCTGTGCCCCTCCTTCTACCTCTTCTACATGTCTTTTTATATTCCAAGCTTTTGAGAAAGCTTCCTGCACAGTTAAATCAGTTTCTTTAGAAGTCCTTTCTTTTCCATTCGAACAGAGATTGTATAAACTGAAGTTCATTTTTCTACCACACCCCTCGAGCAATGTTCCCTTTTAAGGCTCATACAAAGGACAAACCTGCTTTATTTTTTCTTTAAGTACTTTTGAAATCTACTTTTAAAAAATATCTTAGTTCCATGTCTGACTTAAGCAACTATTTATTTTCTTCAAAATGACAATCTCCACAGTACTTACCCATTTATCATCATTGATACTTTTTCTTTTTAATTAGAATGAAGTTTACAGAAGCAGCATCTTTATTTCTTCATTTCTTTTATTAAAAGAAAAAAAAAGTCTTAGATCCTCTTTCTTCAGCACAATGAGATTCCCAGATGGCTGAAACTGATCATGATTTTTATCCTGATAATTTTTTATTTTTTTCTGTTTATAGTAAAAATCATGTTTAATGACAATCTTGATCATTTTCTCTAAATGCCTTTTCTAAACAAAGATATAAAAACTATTCTTCTACCAGTTCCCTTCCCTAAATATTATAAAATTTCTGCAAATACAAAGAGTCATGTCTTTTCTTCTGGCTCTATTTACTGCAACCCAGCTGTCTGCAGAGCTATCCGCGGGGTTTATTATTTTTGGCTTAAATGCAAACCTCTAATTATTAGTATGGGCATAAGTTCTCCTTGCTGACAATTTAAGATAAAGTAAATTGGAAGTGACATAAAAGAGAGTGTGTGTGTGTGTGTGTGTGTGTGTGTTAATGTGTGTCACCCAGATTCTTTCTCGCATCCTGAAAAGTCCCGTCTGGATGACCAACACCAGCAACCATTGCAAGTAACTCCATGCTGTTAAAAAGTGGGCATTCCCATTGATTTGTAAAAGTGACAGATACAGCATGTGATTGTTTAGCAATGTGAAGCTAGTCCCAAGGGATCTCCAAGAAGGTTCCCCCCACCTCCTACTCCCCAGTAACTATTTGGCTGCGTCTCAAACATTTAAACATTTCCTCTGACTTACTGCAGCGATTCCTCTGGGCTTTGTTATATATCTCTTTGTTCTCTCGTTCTTAATTTACAGTAATTCAAACAAAAAAATGTATTAAACATAGAAAATTATCTTTGCCTAATTGTTCTTATCTTCACCCTTTTTAGCTCTGAATAATTATTTTCTTTTTGGACGCTGTTCATATCATAGTGGTCCTCTGGCTTTAGTGTGCATAAAAATCACCTGGGGTGGGCCGAGCGCGGTGGCTCAAGCCTGTAATCCCAGCACTTTGGGAGGCTGAGGTGGGCGGATCACGAGGTCAGGAGATAGAGATCATCCTGGTTAACATGGTGAAATCCCGTCTCTACTTCAAAAAAAAATTAGCCGGGTGTGGTGGCGGGCACCTGTAGTCCCAGCTACTCAGGAGGCTGAGGCAGGAGAATGGTGTGAACCTGGGAGTGGAGGCTGCAGTCAGATGAGATTGCCCCACTGCACTCCAGCCTGGGGGACACAGCGAGACTCTGTCTCAAAAAAAAAAAAAAAACTCGCCTGGGGTGCTTATTAAAAATGCAGATTTCTAAGCCTCCACGCAGTGATTCTGATTTAGCAAGTCTGGCAAGCAAAGCAGCCGGTGTTTCTGTGTATTTCCTGTGATCCCCAGGTGACCATCAAGCAGGTGATCGTGAATTGCATTTGAGGAGCATTAGATTCAAATCTTAATCTCTTTTCAAGCTTAAATGATGTGTTTCTATTTTTATCTGGTTTACATTTTTCTTTGAAAACATTTGTAATCCTGATGATTGTCATCTTTAACTTTATAACTGTGGTTCAAACCATGTTGAAGCGAGCTCTACTGAGGCCTGAAACATTCCACAGTGTCATAAGGAAGACTCAGCATGCGAGAGGCGCAGAGCAACGCTGATCCTAGGCTCTGTCTGTGGTGGGGTCTGTTTAGAATGCATCTCAGCCCACCCTCGATAACAGCAACATTTCACTCTTGAGAGGTTCCTCATTTAAATATTTTATATTAAATTAGATATTACCTTTACATAGTCATATTTTTGAAAAATAGCATGTCAATATAAAATATTTAAATACTACTAAATTTATAAGGCAACTAATGCTATAGCACCTTAATCAAAAGCAAAATGCCATTTGATGAAATGGCATGACTTCGAAATGCGTCGAGACAAACTTTGGCCCAGACTAAATGTCAGCAGTAAAATACTTGGTAACGAAATGAGCAAGACCAAAGGTCAGGCTTCCATAAAAATCCTATTCTAGCTTCAACTGCATTTTAAATCATTTCAGATTATGTATAGTAAGCTGACAATACTTTCAAGTGAGACATCTTTCCTGTCAATTTCACGCTGGGTATTGCTTGTGAGACACAAATGTTTCTGGATTGGGAAGCTACACTTAGTGTCATTTTCCTCTTCCTCTTCTTTTCAGTTTATAAAAGTCTCCCTGGGTGACTAGATCTCTTTTTAGAAGAAAGTTCTGCAAAATAGCCTGTGATATTTTATACGATAAATGAGTAACATGTGATCTCCTATGTGCTGGTTTGCCCAGCGAAATTCCAATTTATACTGTGCTGTAGATATAGCTGCCATTTTATTCTCCAGCATGCCCAAATTTGGAATATAAATCACATGGCCACTCTACTTATGATCAATACATGGAAGTCTTTTACAGTTTCAAGTACTTCTAGCCTGGCAATGCAATGCTTATTATTCCAATGGAAAAAGCTAATGATTATATTGCTCAGTCATAGGGCCTGAATAAGGTCAGAATTGTCCATACCATGTTATAAAAGTCATCATATAAAATGTTCAGCGCAGATTATGACAAACGATCAAGTAAGATCATGACATTCTTTTGCTTGGAATCATCTAGGTCAGTACTTCTCCAAATTGATCAGGCATGAGAATCACTTGGAGTACTTATTAAAACATAGATGACCAGGTTCTACTTCCAGAAATGTTGGTCTAGCATAGGGCCTGCAAATTTCATATTTCTAATAATTTCTCAGGTGATACTCATGATGCTGTCCAGAGACCACACTTTGTGACCCAATGACCTGATGGCTTCCTGCTTCACTCAGAGGAAATGCCAAAATCGTTTAACGGCCTAAAAATTCTAATGATCTGGCTGACAGCTACATATCTGACCTAAAACCTCTACCCTGCTTACTCCTTTGAAGCCACACTAGCCTTCTTGCTGCCTCAAGTGTAAGCAGGCCCTCTTCTAGCTGCTCATTCTGCCCGGAGGGATAGCTCTCAAATATATGAATGGTGTACTTCCTCACCAAGTCTTTACTCATACTGTCAACAAGGCTTCCTTTCACCATCCCCCTCAGAATTGAAACCTAAATCCCCAGATCTTTTACCCTGCTCAAATCTTCTTCCCCCCGCCCTACAGAAAATATTGGTTGATAATATTCTGACATCATTTACTGTCTGCAATCCCCCACCCCAATATAAACTCCACAAAGGGATCATTTCTGTTTTACTAATGTATTCCAAACACACTGATGAGAGCCTGCCATACAACGGGCATATTATACACGTTTATTAAATGAACAAATGCATCACTACTTTTAGTTCTCCCTTTGTACATGAATAAGGCATGTGATCACTAAAATACTACTATGGAATCATAAGACAATGTGTAAATGTATGTAAATATATGTATATATTTTTAGGATTAGAATTGAATGCTCAGACTTTTGACTTGCAACTTTGTCACATACAAACATTTACTCATCAGAGTTTTACAACGTATCATAATGTTGCATCTATGAAATATTTGTGTTTCTCATTCAGCACTTAAATATTACATCCTTTATTTTAAGGCATTTGCTAGTCATTCACTTGCCCCTTGCTCTCCTGCCACTTGGTCTTCTGCCCCCTACCATTACATTTTCAAAAGTCTAACTTTAACTGTTTCTATGGAAACTGTTAGAAACGTACTTCTGTAGTGCACATGAAAAAGCGGGAATAGAAAAAAAATGATTCATAAGCGTCCCTTGCATTAGGTACTACTTCACAGCTCGGTTAGAACTAATTCTGTGAATACCACTCTTCTGAAGCTTAGACAGAGTTAGCTAGAAGGTTAGAAAGATCATTCTTTCATCAGGAGAAATGATTCACAAGTTTGTAAATAAATATCACTCAATTATTTTGTAAAATTATTTGTAATCACTATTTTTCAAAAACCCATTTGGCTTTTGATTTGATTTAAAAAGCATTTCCTTTTTATCCCAAAGTCTCTGTCACTGCAACCACCCTCATAATCCCATCCTCACTCCCAATGACCCTCAGCAAAAAAAATTCATTATCAGTTTATGTCTCTCTAGCGTTATGTACCTACACGCACAGCAAAATTTGGAGCATGATTTTTATGAAGTCGATTCAGTTAATTTGGCAATCTATTTAAAGCATATTATTTTTCTATCACTTCCATCAAAAATATGTCACTGGAGTTCCTCTTCATGTCTCAGGGGAAAGAAAATGTTATTGGGAGAACCTGTATCCAATCAGAGAGAAAATAAGCTCAGCAATTATAGGCGTATAGACTTCCTAGAAAAAAAGAGACATTTTTCTGTAATCGTTCAGCTGCTGTCATCAGTTATTCAAAGCCCAATGTAGATGTTGTTGTTCTTTAAATTCTACTGGTTAACTGATTTGGGATTAATGTGTTAGCATCGGCCATAAGCTACCCCACCCTGCATTCACTGTAAACTGCTCCCTGCTCTGTAGAATAGAGTTCCCCTGGCTCTCAATTAACTACTCTGACCATCGTGCAGGAGAAGCACACTGATGAGTAGTGCCAAGTGGAGCGGTAAACACATTGATGGCTCTTTCTTATGTGACACAAGGTTTGGGAATCTCAGTGGGTGTTTCTTTTTTCAAATCCACTTTGTAGCAGTTAGAACATTTTCTAAATGACTATTTCTCCTGGAGGAATATTAATACAAATATGACAACACTGTCAATATTTTTGACTCCTAATCATTCAATGAGAAGAACATACATTTAAAATAACATATAATATAATAGGGGAAATCCAAGAAATTTAGTGACCCATGTCATCCATATGATTTTGTGGGATTTCATAATTGCATACCTGAAAAGAGCTTTTCAAGATCTTTGAGCTGTTCTTGCTGCCTCTCTCCAAAACCTTTCTAACTGTTTCACCACTTTTTTTTTGTCCTCAGCTTGGAAACTCTCTGTTATTTTATCTTAGCCTTTCCATACAGGTGCCTTGCTACAATCTCAAATAGTAAACAAATTGAACTACTGTGATATTTGCTAAATTTTCCATTCGTTATTAAAAGGAATTATTCCAAGACTTTCCAGTACTCATCACAGTGCCTGACACTATATGCTGCAAAAATAGGTTGTCAGTGAATGAATAAAAATTTTATTATATCTTTTCTGTCTTTGAAATTTCTCGTGACAATAGAACAAATTGAGTATGACTTTTGGGAATAAACCAGAGTAAATAATTAGGTTACTTCAATATCAATTATAGTACAATTCTATGTAAATACTGATTGTTGAAATAAGTAAAATTACTAATTTCAGTAATCTTTCTGATAAAAAGATTGTTCCAAAGAAATCATAAAGCAAATACATTATAGAAAATTAAATGAAGTACCTCCTGTCTATATGTTTTCTGTAACATCCAGAGAAATCATTCTATATTTTCTAGAATGACTTGGGATTCACTGGCTCTTCACTGAAAAGTTCTGTGCCTACCTGGGTGTTCAGTTCCTCAGAACTTTGCTTCTGTGTCTGGTTTAATTGCCATCATTCTTTCATGAGCCTTTCATAGCCTAATTCTAGTTCATGACTATTTTGTTTAGAGGTGGTGGTAGTGAGGAGATATTTACTGTTACCAAATACATGGGTAATTTGTTAGCAATTAAATAGCATTTGCAGCAACCTAGATGGAGTTTGAAACCATTATTCTAAGTGAAGTAACTCAGGAATGGCAAACTAAACGGACTCTTGGGATTCGGGGAGATGGTTGGGAGGCAGGTGAGGGATAAAAGACTACACGTTGGGTACAGTGTACACTGCTTGGGTGATGTCTTCACCAAAATCTCAGAAATCACCACGTATGTATGTAACTAAACACCACCTGTTCCCCCCAAAACTTTGAAATTATAATTTAAAAAATAAAAATAAAAATAAAGCATCTTTGACATTTTTAGGAAAAAAAGAATGATGCTTCTCTTTCTTCTTTTTTCTTCTTTCACCAATCAGGATGATCCACTGTCCTCCAAACAAAAGATCTCTTTATACCCATTTGATTATTTTTTGTTTTATGTCTCCATTTTTTAGATTAGTAAAGCAATTATAAAGTGGTTTTGTTCAGATGACTGGTTGTCATTCATTCTTCCATCTTCAATTCAGAATTCGGAACATTTTCTTCAAAACATGCCTAGGATATACTTTAGGTTTTTTTGTCTATTTGTTTGTTTTGTTTTTTTACCACCCAGTTTTCTGAAGTCCATGACATAGGACATTTAACATTTTAAGAAACCATGCATTTTCTAACAGTAAGACCCCCAAAGAGGCACTTGTAGGTAACTGAGCTTTTGCTTTTATTTTCTCTAATACTTTTTCTCTTTTCCTCATTAAATCAATAAATGGCATAAATATCAAGGGTTATTTTTAAGGGATATTTTATAAAAGACAAAAAATTTTGAGAAAATGAATTTAAAACCAGTATATATGGGTATTAATAAACTTTATAGAATCTCTGGATGGATATCTTATTTCAATTTATATGTTAGAGCTCAGAATCCAAACCACCCCTATACAATAAACTGAAGAACTGAGCAGAAGTAGGTAGTAATCTCAGCACAACATGAGCAGAGAATCAGAGTGAACAGGAAACTGAGAGATAACACTAAACTAGCACCTATATCATTCATATGAATAGATGGAGACCAAGAAAGACTAGCTTTAAATTCCTGTCACTAATTATTATCTGAGACAAAATTCCCCTAAACTATGCACTGGTTAACTCTTGCTATTTTTTCTTTTTTCTGACGTGGCTAACATTAGTTTTGTAACAGGCACTATTCTCAGATATTTTAATGAACTTATTGAGTCTTTACAGCATTCGATGTGATATAGGTGTGCCCATTTTAAAGAAAAGAAAACTGAGTCACAGGAACATAACGAACTTGCTCCCAGTCATATAATCAATAAATGGCTAAGCCAAGACACAAACCTAGCCAGGCCCTCTCTAGAGTGTGTGACGTTAACCTCTACTCTTCTCTTCATCATCATTAGTCTCCTATCGCTACTGTAACAGATTAGGTAGCTTAAACCACATAAATGTATCATCTTGTAGCTCTAGAAATCACAAGTCCAAAATGGCTTTCACTGGCTAAAATCAAGATATTGGCAAGGCTGCATTCCTTCTGCAGACTCTAAGGCAAAACCTGTTTCCTTTACTTTTCCAGCATCTGCAATCCAACCACATTCTTTGGTTTGTGGCTCCTTACTCCATCTTCAAAGCCAGCAGGGTAGTACTTTTAAAAGTCCATTTCTGGCCAAGCACGGTGGCTCAGGCCTGTAATCCCAGCACTTTGGAAGGCCGAGGCGAGTTGATCACTTGAGGTCAGGAGTTCCTGCCAGCCTGGTCAACATGCTGAAACTCCATCTCTACTAAAAATATAAAAATTAGCTAGGTGTGGTGGCATGCACCTGTATTCCTAGCTACTTGAGAGGCTGAAGCAGGAGAATCACTTGAACTTGGGAGGTGGAGGTTGCAGCGAGTTGAGATCACGCCACTGCACTCCAGCCTGGGCGACAGAGTGAGACTCAGTCTCAAAAAAAAAAAAAAAAAAAAAAGTCAATTTTTGTCTGCTTCCATAGTCGCATGGCCTTCTCTTTTTAAATTCTGATCTTCCTTCCTCCTTTATAAGAGGAAGGACCCTTATAACCACATTGGGTCCACTCAGATAATCCAAGATCATCTCCTCATCTAAAAATCTTTAGCTTAGTCCCACCTGTGAAATCCTTTGTACCACGTAAGGTAACATATTCACAGGTTTGGGGGAATTAGGACAGGGACATTTTTTGGAGAACATAATTCAGCCTACCACAGTGAGTTGCAATTAATTTGAAACAAGAGTACCCAAATTACATATGACAATTAGAAGTGACTATTGTGACTATCGATCTCACTCTCTCTGAATTATGAATCACTTCTTAAATAAAACTCAATCAACACTATCTCTCTTTTCTATAAGAAAACATTGTGATATTCTTAGATAACATATAATGCACTTCATGGTTATGGCTGTTATTTTTAAGAAGACGATGCTTGCTTGCTTCTAGACACACACAGACCCTAAGCCAAAAGCTACACAGCCAAAAGGCCTGGCTGTACATGGAGAGTCTCCAATATAACAATAATCTATTGCCAGATCTGACTTCATTGATGTGAATTCCAGTGCTAAACCTGCACACATCTGAAGATTATAGATGGCAGATGGATGGGACTAAAGATAGCGCTAGATACAGAGAAATTCCCTCTTTATCTCCTTATCATTTTCTTATGTCAGATGTAGAACATTTGAAAGATCTGAGAGGTGGCATGGTAGACCAAAAACTCCCCTGGGGGGAAAAAAAACACAAGATTTAAATCTAAGCCCAGCAATGAGATGTTATTAGAAATTTCCTCATACGCAAATTAAATACAATAATTATTTTTCTTATTTCTCTCTGTGGAGAATGGAATCATAACAGTTATGTATGTTGGAGGAGAAAGCAAGAAGTGGGAAAGAGTCACATTATGAGGTCTTCTTGGGAATATCTCCTGCCTGTGGCTTCTGTACAGACTCCTGCAAGTATTCTAAATAGGGGGAACAAGGCCACTCCATTATTACCAGTACTCTTCTTGACAGACATTTAAAATGTGTACTGCATAAAGAGTGTCCCACATTTGTTTATACATACACACACTCACACACACACTCAAGAACACACATATGCCCTGATTTCTTTGTTGTATTCTAGAAGAATATATCTGTTCCTTCGCAGAGTATTTTCAAAAGACTTTAAAAAAATTTTGGGGAGAAACCAATCAGTTTAAATAATGGCCTATTTGAAATTTCCCTGATAGAGTATTTTAACATGCCTGTTCGGAAAACTGTACACAACTACAGTCAGAGCAAACAAAGACAATTTGCTCTTACAATGAAGTAGCTTAATGCTTTCCTTAAAGGTGTAACTTGATTAATTTGTTTTATGAGGCTAAGCAGGATGATCCAAGAAGAAAGGTGCCATGTAACTACAGCACATTATTATTCATTATAATAAAGGCCATGGTAACAACAACTCAATAATAGAATATTAATAGGCTTTAAAGCAATGGCACAGTGGAATTTCCAGAAGGCAGCAAGCAGCTTTAAAGAAAATCGGATAGGGACCTCTCATGGCAAGAAACAAATCTTGTATATCCCAGGAAAAATGAAAGGAAGATTGGCTATCTTTCATTCTCTTCCAGCTTTACATTTACACTGGCAGCAGTAGCTCACATCTGCGGAAGAACACCCATGCCCTTTCCCAGTGGATTCAGGAAGAAGTTACTCCTATCAGCTTATGTTTAATGTTATGAATCAGACTTACTTGTCAGCATCATGATTCATGACAGTGAACAGAGAGAGTGTGAAGCCTGCATTTCTGTGGGTTGGGAATAGATTAGAGTATTTAGACAGCTTTCATATCCAGTCTCAGCCAGTCTTGCTGGACAAAAAAGAAACTTCAGAATATTCTCCAGATCTACTACAGACTCAGAATGAGATCCAGGGAGATGAATCATTACTTGCTGAAGGCAAGTGTCAGGAATATATCATCAAAGACTACATGAACAACCTTGGTGAAAAATTTGGTTCTTCTGTGTGAATTAAAAATGCACAAAATTCTAAACAAAAATTAGAGATCTCTGTTGGAGAGATTCTCTATATGTCTGTCCTAATGGGCTAGTGAAAAACTATCTTAGGGAGAGAATATTTATGCACATGTACATAATCCTTGTTGTTGAATGAGGTGATAATTTTTCTTTATTCAGCAACAAATGTCTTTACCCATGGTTTGAATTCCACTCTTAGTAACCACACCTGATGACATGGCCCTAAATTTGCTCTCTCTTTGGCTACTCAACAATTATTAGGCACCTATGGTGTGCAAGGTATTATGAACTAGGTTGTAGAGATACGAATTCTAAATGTAGTATAAGCATAAAAAACCCTTAGATTAAAAAGTATATACTTCCCCCCACACAAAATGTTATAGTAAACGTAGTATGCAAAAAGCTTGAGAAAGAAAAGAGGGCATTTCCGAGGAGGTCTGACAGTGTGAGAGGTTGCTTCTGAGGACTATCATTTGAATTTAGTTTTGTGGAACGATTAAAAACTTGACATTTGGAAAAAAGGGGAAAGGAAGAAGAGGTATTTTGGTTAGAAGAAATCGTGTATACGAAATCATGGTGCAAAATAGTGTGTGTTATATTAGATGAATAGCTAGTGCATCAGAGTGCTGGAATATAGGACTTATTGCTGAAATGAAGGAGGAAGGGTAGAAGAAACTAAAATGGTTGGTGGAACTTGCTAAGACATGAAAATTTTAAACTGTTATGTATTTATTTTATTTTTTATTATACGTAAGTTGAATCATAGGTTGGAAATATAATGCCAATGGAAAGAGGTTAGGAAGAAGATGACAAAAGAATTGAGAAGAATTGACTAAGTTCTCCAGAATGAATGGGGCCAGTGAGAATGAGAGGCAAGGGAAGGAATTAAGTTGGAAAATATGTTAGAAATGAAATTGAAAGTATTGAGTCATGTAGATAACAGACAAACAAAGGAGTCTGGATTTTTCTCAAGTTACTCTGTGAATTAAGACTGCTTTTAGGGAGGAAAGTAGTGAAGTGGCAGAGAGATGGTAAAGAGATTGGCCTGAGGCACATTGAGAGAGTACATCCAGGTGGAGATGGGATCAGCTTGAGCTTGGGGGTAGGTTCTGGACTGCCTGAGGATTTGGGAGTCAGCAACACAGGGGTAACCATTCATGCCAAGGCTATAATAGAATACCTAGGAGCACGTATTGGCAGAGAAGAGAGTAGAATACAAGAAGCAAATCCGTGCTCATGAGAAATGTGTTAACTTTGCTCTGCTCTTCCACTGAATTTGAAAAGAGGAAGGGCATGGATTGACTCATTGACAGTGCTGACTCCCCTCCGACTCTCTTGGGTTCCTTCATGTGTCTTCTACACTTATTATTTACACAGACATAGGAATATATCAGACTTTATTGAGGTATTCAAGGATACAAATTCACAACATATGAAGAAGAGATTTTGAATCCATCATCATTCAAGGGAAAAGCAGTCTAGAAGCTAAACCTTTCATGAAGTGTATTCTCAAGATGAAACCCCCGTTTCTAACTTTGCTCAATATTCTTTCCAAGAGAGTCTCCCCTAAATATGCTACATGGATTATAGCTGTCTTTTAAAATATAGAACTCACCTCCCAAAAGGTTTGGTCTTCTCTCAAGAATACTTCCTTTCCTCTTCCAGCAAAACACTTCTGAACATCTGAGTTATTTAGTCTAAAATGACATCCCCTGTAGGACTTAGATAAAATAATCCAGGGTGAAAATAAGCATTCCTAGTTTTCTTCAATTCTTTTTGTGAGTTTGGTGTGTACATATAGCTCTTTCATTTTTGAGTGTCCAGTGAATAATTGTTGCTACCTTCCTATCTCCTAAGTTAAAAATATCAGAAAGTGCTATTTCTTCCAGTTTTAATATTTAAGAATTACGCCAGTTAAACAGACTGAAGAGAAATAGTCAAATGAAAAAAACCAGGAAATGAGAGCTTCGATAGGCATGTATTCAAGATTGGAAAGTGCAGAAAGAAGAATGAATAAATTGAAATTGAAAGTAAGTTGCAGAATAAACCTTGTAGCCAGTCTAACGGCTTGTTATAAATCCCAGAGGCACTTGGGTATATCATATATTATTATTATACTTAAGTTGAATCTGTTTCCTACCTCTGACTTCAGAAATGTGTTTGGCCCATGTTGTAATACCCTGAGAAACTGAAGATAAAGAATGAAATTTTTGTTAATGCCTGAGTGTACCCAGTACACTCTAATATTCATACTATACCTGTGAAAAACTGATGTTGATTAAATATACCTGGTCCACATGAGGTGCTTAAGGTAGGTCAAGCTACACCATGCTGGATCTAGAGGTGAAGTTAAGCTTCCAACAATTCTAACATGACCCTATCTTATTCTCAGGGATTATCATCAGTAACTATGCCTCTCATGGTATGGATATAATGACTTGCACCTGTGCCTATCCTGGTACAAGTTTCTGATCTTGCCACATATCCCAGTGGTACTGACTTCCTTCCTTCTGTTTCTTCAGAACAGATTTTCCCAAGTGCAGTCCACACCAGGGCTTTTCCTCCATCCAAGCCTCTTGCTGGCATTTGTTAACCCAGTGAAAGCAAAATTATACAGGGGTGAGAAGTAATCGAAACAGACTGATGTGAAGATAGAAGTTGATGGCAAGGGGAAAGAAAGGATACATTCAGGGGAAGGAATTTTAGGATGAGAAAGACTTGAGAACGTTTGTCGTCTGAGATGAAATCATGAATGGAAGAAGAAAGTCACAAAGATACTAAAGAGTCAGGTTATAATTGATGGTTCAGGAACGCAGGAGGCAGTAGGGTTTGGAATGTAGGACTTAAGAGGAACTACCCCAAATTGTTAGTTCCTCTGCCCTGAGAATGAAAGAAATAAAGTACAATAACATTTTTAGGTCTGTCTATTACATGTTTCAGGCTGAAAGAACAGCCATTTAAGGGTAGAGACCCATCCCCAACATCAGGGTCTGTTAGTCTCTTCCTTTGCTATACAAAAGTGCAAACCTGGGCTCTTTAAAAACAGAACAAAGGAGAAGAGCTTTTCAACAAGAAGTCAATGCTTCAGTTGCTAAGACAGAACAGAGCAACAACTATAATAAATTAATATACTGTATAGGTTGATTTAGCAGTTTTGCAATTATTTTAAAAATATGGCCATTTTGCTTTTATACTAGCATGAAAAGGAGCTGAATCCTTAGCTCCTTTTCTAAGAAGTCACTTAGAAATATGACTTCTTTCTATAAGAAAGAAAAGGCTTGATAAAAAGAGAAGGGACCTAACCTACAACTGTGGTTGAATGAAAAGCCTAATTTGGCAGATTATATGATTAAAAGTATCCTGTTCTTATTTGGATCACTGCATAGCAGCTTCATGAATTTGAGAGTTGTAGAAATCAGGGGGAAAAAAGTAGCGCTAGAATAATTTTGTACCAAATTAACCACTTCAGAAAGGCCTAATTGAAATTGATACCAGAACTACCCAGGCTGGAGTACAATGGCACGATCTCAGCTCACTGCAACATCCACCTCCCCGGTTCAAGCAATTCTCCTGCTTCAGTCTCCCGAGTAGCTGGGATTACAGGGCCTTGCCACCACGCCCGGCTAATTTTTTGTATTTTTAGTAGAGACAGGGTCTCGCCATATTGGCCAGGCTGGTCTCGAACTCCTGACCTGGTGATCCACCTGTCTCTGCCTCCCAAAGTTCTGGGATTAGAGGCTTGAACGACTGCGCCTGGCCAATAGGGCCTTTATACTAAAACATTACAACCATGAATCGGTAAAATATGGATAGGGATCTGAGGATAGGAAGGGAGGAAAGAACTTTGGCTCTGACATTGAAACTTAATAAAGGTACTCATCATCCATGACACCACAGCCCCACCTCAGAGCCTTGTTCAGACCCATGACTAATCCTGCTTTCATTCAATTTGTTATCAATATTTATTGAAGACACGCTGTGTGTGCACATGTTATGAGCAGAGCAGAAAACATTGTCTTTAACTGTGCATGCTCTGAAGGTAGAACACATGGGTTCAAATTCTGTGACATTGGACAGTTTATTATATGCTCAGTGCATCAATCCTCTCATCTGTACAATGGAAACAATAATATCAAATATATTTGAAGAGTTTGAGAGAATTAGGCGAGTTCATGTATGTAAAAGTGGTTAGCTTAGTGCCTTGTTCATAACAAGAACTGAGCACATATTATTTATGGACCATGGCATTTATAAAGTAGTTTAACCTACACCTCTGCAATCAGGAACTTACAATCAACATAGGGGAGGTCTGATGGCTAAGAAGTCCCAATAAAAACTATAATTTTAGGAGTTGTAGTTCCAATGGATGGAATATTTGTGCTAGAAAAGGAAAGGGGAAGACAAAGAAAAAATCATTTCTAGCTTGGATGATAAAGACCTCCAGGAAAGATAAATTTTTAACTTAGCCTGTAAACTAAGGTATGCAAGCTTTTCCTTTCCCTTTATTCATGTAGCTTTCTTAGAATCTTTCTTGGCCATAAATCACTTCAGTGGAATATGATGCCCTTTACTCAGGTAACTTACATGTCACTCTGAATAGTTTGGAAATGGACAGGTAATACGAACCAATGGAGCTATCCATGAAGATTGGTGTAGAGCACTAAGGCAGGGCTATGTCCTGTGCTCTGATTGGTTCTGCAGACTCCTGGATGCAGCCTTTGCATCCTTTCAGATAAGCTCATTTAATTCTTTTTCCAGTCACATCCTTATAGACTAGGCTGACTTATTTGATAGTAGAAATGAGATGCTTTGGTGAGAGTCATACCAAGGTATGGGGGAAGGAAGAGCTGAACTGCCATATATAAACTTTCCAAGTAAGCTCAAATGCTAGGTGGCCAGGAGCTGGGCAGGAGCTGAGTCTGTCCATGGGAGGATGTATGTCATAGGGAGGAGCCATGCTGCTCCAGCTCACAAAACAGCCTGTGAGGGCTGAATGCACAGTGCTGCCTTCATCTAACATGATGCTCTGGCTCAGGGTGTGTGTGACAGGAGCCCTGCTCCAATGCTGTTTTGAAAAAATGAAATCTCTTGTTTTCATTGATGTGCTTCATTCAGTGTTGTGCTTGAGGATCATGCTCCGATGTTATTGCTTTGTCATTTCAACACATGGCTTTCAACCAAGGCACACACCAGATTAGAGCCTGCTCCAAGGCCCATTACAGCCTTTGTTTTCTGTTCAGTAATTCCTTTATGTGGCTAAAAACACAGATACAGATAAAGATGTAGATATAAATAAAATGTAAATTTCCAAACCTACACATCAGACAAGAGTATGTTATAATGACCATCCATGTACCCATTACCCATAACTTCAATTATAATCAATAAAGCAGTTGTTTTTTCAAAGTCACTCAAAATACACTATCTTGTTAGGGAGTTTAAACCATAATCCCAAAAGAGACAATCCAGAGCATCATAATCCTGAATGCTGAAATTCTGAAAGATCAAAATCCTAATGTCTAAAATCCAGAACATCACAAACACAGAATAGTTGCATCACGTTAGGCAGAAATATTACCTTATTTGTATGCAAAGAAAATGGATTTCAATTGCATTCCAAATCGTAATAATAACAGATTTGAAATTAGGTGTGATCCAGGCTTCTAAAAGTTAACTACAAGGCATTACCAATGAAGTCTGGTTTTGTTTTTTTTTTTTTGTTTGATTCGGCACAATGCATTTGGAGGAAAATTCAAATGAGTAAATTGGCCATGTAATACAACAATGAAAAAAGCTTGAGTTTAAAAATAGGTCATTTGCCTGCATTGACATTCTTTCTACCTGATGACATTCCAGGAGCTTTCAGTGAACTCAAGTTGCATTTGCCTGAAGAAGCTAGAGAAGTTACTGACTGGTTGAAAAATAATGTGCACAGCAGAGTGGCAAGACACTTGCCCAACAATGTTGCTGTTTAACCACTTGTATTGTTTCTGTGGAATCTGTGGTCTGCGGATGAGTTCATGTGGATTTTCATGTACCCAAAACAACACAGAAACAAGGCACAAGAGATGAAAAAACTTAATAGGCGACATTCCCGTTCTTGTATATCTAGTCACAGAAGACTATCAAAAAGAGCAGCGACATGTAGGAAATGAACGTTAACTCTTCTCTGAGGAGAGTCATGTCCTACAAGAAAAAGAGTAGCTGTTCATCATGATGTAAGATTTCAAATTATACTTAACGATCATGAAAGTTGACCAGCTCTTACGGACTATTTCCATGCAATTGCCCATAACCTACCTCTGTAATACACGTTTTCATATGTCAGATTTTCTTTTTAGTTTTTCTTGTTTTGTTTTTTTGTTTGTTTTAGTTTTTTGTTCTTTTTCTTTTTGAAAGTTTTTTTCCCACATTTTAAATTGCCACTCTTTTTTTTTTTTTTACAATTTTCTTCTCTCTGTATGTGATCTTAAAATTATTTCCAATACTGGAGGTATAAATTGTATAAAGATTTTCACAGAGTTCTAATTCATTTTTTGTACTTTTTGACTCTACAAAAGCACATCATCACAATGTTGATTTTGTGTGCAAGCACTGTATGTGTATGTAAAACCACTGAAATTTCTTCAATAAATGAAGAGATATCCTTTTGTCTATCTGTGTTTGTTAAAAGATAAAATTTCTCGGGATCTCAGTTCTTTGGATGACTTGTGTGGTGGTGATGTGGTAGTGACCCATCTTGATTTTTTAAATTGATCTCGTCAAAAGACTTAGGTTGTCCATCAAAGCATTTCAGACGACTGCACTTAGAAAGTTGAGTGCACGAAGTTACCAACCATAGTGGTACGTGTTTATACATTTTACTGTTTGACTTATTTTTTTTTTTATTTTTTTTTTTTGAGATTGAGTCTCGCTCTGTCACCTAGGCTGGAGTGCAGTGGCGCAATCTCAGCTCACTGCAACCTCCGCCTCCCAGGTTCAAATGATTCTCCTGCAGGCACCCGCCACCATGCCCAGTTAACTTTTGTATTTTTAATGGAGACAGGATTTCGCCATGTTGGCCAAGTTGGTCTCAGACTACTGACCTCAAGTGATCCACCCTCCTCGACCTCCCAAACTGTTGGGATTACAGGCATGAGCCCCCTGCGCCCGGCCTAACCTATTTCTTTGTGGATACAGTTTGTCTGCTTATAACTGCTCTACTCATGTGACTTGTTAGTATACCTGAGTGTTTATGCTTATAAAAATGTGCATGTTACTATTACCTATTTTATTTTGTAAAGTAGCCTATGAAGTAGTCTGTCACGTTTTTATGTTTCCCCCCCAAAAAATCCCCTTTTAAAAATGTAAGTAAGTATTTTTGAAATAATCTTCAAAATTATTTTTTCTAGAATCATATTTTGGGGATTCCAATCTTTCAGGATTTCACTGTGAAGGATTACGGTGTTTGGGACTGTGTCTTTCTGGATTACAATCGGCTCTTGTCATATATCTACTTTTAGCTTTCAGAACTCTGTCACTGCTGTCTTCCTCTCTAGACAGAGAACAGCTAGAGGGTCAGAGTGTGTTTCAATCTCCTTTGGATCCTACCATGGCATGGTGTCTTGCTCCATGATCAGCCAGTTGAAAGTTCTTAAAAATTACTGTTTATTGAATATTTAATTGGTTTTTAAATGCTATATGTTAAAGCATCTATAGAAGAAATTTTATTCCTGTGGATTATTATAAGTTATGAAAAACCATGCAAAACAGCTACAATTTCAAATATGATCCTTTGGAACAAAATTTGAAAGAGCCATGAAACACAGTCTGGGAAGTTTAATGGAAATATGAGTGCTGCCGCTCTTTCAGGCCAGAAACCACGTCTTCTCTCTCTATAGATGTACCTGCTTGGTCACCAGGCACTATGTTGGGTATAGAATACTACAATTCATATCTATAAATGAAGAGATATCCTTTTGTATATCTACTTTTGGGAAAGATAAAGTTTCTCTAGTATTCTATAGAATACTAGAATTCTGTACCCAAGATAGTGGCTGGGGACCTAGTGGGTGCTCAGTCGATATTACTGAATAAGGATTAAAACAAGGAGAAGCCCTGGGTTTTGGAGGCGGGCAATCTGGCATGTGAATCCTAGCCTGATACATGTTATCCATGTGACCTTAAATATTCTGTTTCTTGTTAGGCTATTTTCCCAGGACAATGACGCCTTCTTGCTCTATATTTACATAAATAAGTGCCCTAGTGACCTTTCACTGCACAAGGAACACTTGTCTTAAGGTGATTTTCTGTCTTTGATATTATCTAGAATCAGGCAGCAATCTGGCTGGCTAAAAACGGAAAGCACACATAGAGAGACACACGTATAAAAATTTTATCTCTGACAGGCTCCACTCTGTTTGGCACCCAGTCATGCTTCCATTCTTGTTTGGCCGTATAGGCTGTGTAGCTGTTTCTATTGGTGGGTGTATCTTACACTGAAAACCCCTAACCATTCCGATCTTGCTGCTCTCCTCATCTGTGTACCCAAGCAGCAGAACCCTAGAGTGAGGAACTGCTTTGCCACATCCGAGCCCCGGGGCTCCCTGAGTAACTGTCAGATCTGTTTCTCCCAGCACTCAACATCCCTCTGCTCTCACCCCTGCCCCTCTGTCACTTATCTTCTGTGTTAGTTCAGTCCATAGCTCTCACCCCCACAAGATTGAATGTAACGGTCATGACCTATTCATCGACAAATCGCCTAGAATAAAATGCATAGACGTAGCAGCACATCTGTGTCCTAAAAGCCCTGTTCAATGATTCACAATCCCTACCCCACACTCCTACAGCAAGAGAATCATCTCTGTAGACATGCCACTCTTGCACGCAAAGGCATAATTGCTTCCTATTGCCTCGCCTATCGAGTTTATATTCCTCAACTTGATTATCCAGATCTTCTGGCAAATCCCCGACTCTCTTTTCTCATAGCTGAACTCACATGCTCACTCCTCTCACAGATAATCTATAAGCAACACAATCTAAGCCCATTCCCAGTTCCTCATCTAGAACATGCCTCTTTCTCTGGGCCATACACATTTTATTTCCTCTCTCCTTTTCTCTACCAACATGCTCTTCAGATTCTTTCAAACGCTCCTGCATAAAGGAGAAACCGTTCACCTAGCTGCTCCTTCTTTACTCACAAGGGCCTCAGGCCTCACACTCATCCTTGAACTTTTATTTCTCTTTTCTGCAATGACTGTGTTGGTACATCCACCTTCCCTCCCTGGGTTGACCATTTTTCTACCCAGACCCCAGACCTTTGAAGGCTGGTGCTTTTTCACCTTGCCAGCTGCACCTCGTACAGAGTCATTCATCAGGAATGTGCTCCGGAAGTGTTATTGATTGATATGCAGCAGGGAATTTTTGTTTTGTTTTTCATGATAGAGACTTCCCCCAAAAGGGGAATGACTTCCTTAGCTGCAGGTTGTGGTGGTTGGTAACCACGCAGCACAATAATATATTCCTATGTTTGTTTTCTTCAATGTTGTACACCACTAAGATTAATAAAAGAAATGTAGTTTTTAGGCTGTTGCTTCAATTACAATATACTAGAAAGTGCTAGAGGAAAACAGAAACAAAAATCTATGGCTATGGGGCACTTCTTGAAATAAAAATGTCTGCTCTTTCTTTATTCTGGAAAAATAGGAAAAGAAAAATACTCTGTGCTGGCAAGGGGCAAGTTCAGGCATCTAATGGATCTTTTTGTCAGCTGTCATTTGTTTCTACCGAGTGCTACATACCCTTTACCCGTAGATGAATACTCCTTATGTCTACAGAAAGACCCAGGGTGGCTCGGGGTGCGTTGTAGGCATTTCAAAGTCATTCTTCTTCTACATCTCTGTCTGTGTTCAAGTGCCTATTTTCAATTTGCAGTTGTGCTGGAAAAACGTTTTGATTCTTGATTTAGAATGTGCACTCCCAGAGGGTTCCAGGAGAGTTTCAGGCAGAGAGATAAAGCTTGTCTCTTTATGCTTCTTTCTAGCATGTGCTCTGTGGCAATAATACATACCCCACACTGTGCTTACATCCCTGGTTTTATGAAAGTCAGTCCAATGCCTATTTGGTGAATCTTTTGACATGCAAGTACCGTTCCCCAAGGAAGAAAGCCAGTTACAGCACTTTCTCTCTCACTCTCTCTTTGTTTTCCATGTTATACATAATTCTTAGGAAAATTGTAGCTTGAAATGCACAGGAGAAACTGAAATCGCAATGAAAAAGTCGGCTGTAAACAGTATATCCAACATTGCTCACTACAGTAAAAAGACCCCGTTTTATGAAGATAATAAGGCTCAGGTTCTATGCTTTGAGCTAGGGTGAAACAAACACACAGGCATCAACCAGCTGAGTCCCAAATTACCCAGGCCAACTGAGGGCACACAGACTTTTTTCCCAGGTGATATGATGACAAATAAATCAAGTTCAAGAAAGCTGAGCGAAAGTTCAAATACATTATATGCTAAGGCTGTTAAGCCAAGAACATATAATCAGATTCTGTCTGTAGCCAGGGAGTTGGAGCTCACCTCAAAAACAGCTTTTCATCTAATAAAATATTAAAAAGACTTCCAAAAATTTTACCACTGTTGCCAAAAATCTATCTTTGATCGCTTGAGCAAATTGCTATAAACTTATTGGAGAGGATTTTCTATATTTATGGAGAATGTTGTCATCTACATGTTGGTATTTGCTAGATTTTATTTCATAACATTTTTTCCCCAATCAAACTAGCTGGATTGAATTTCAAAATTGAGCTCTCTTTTTAGTGGTGGTGGAGACGGGGGAGGTTGTAGAGCATCAAATCAAAATCTAATGAAGTTTCTAATGATCAAATAAATAATCACTTGACATTTATTGCCATGTTTGGCAATCTGCAGAAATGGGATAGAGTAGATATGCCTACAGCCCCATTTCCCATAGATTTACATTATGCTACCGCACAGAATTAAGCTGACATAAGCTCTTTAAGACTCACTAAAGCAGCAGATTTTACACAACTTGTTTAGATTTTTTTTTTCCTTCTCCATGATCCCATATTCCCTGAATAACTCTTTCTATCCATTTTCCATTCCTTGTTCTTTTGAGAGGCCTGCTGGAGCTTCCCCTTGATGTCATTTCAGGCTATAACCCTGCAGTTTGAGTTTATCTTAGCTGTAAAATGCAACAGTAATTTATATGCTCCCTCACTCCTGCCTCCTCTGAGGCACTGGCTGCCAGCCGTCTACCCAGCAGTTTAAAGAAAGAGCTGTAATGAGCGAGAGTGCAGCAGGGGAGGGGCGGTGCCACATCACATCAGAGGCCTTTATTTCTGCTTCCTCAGTGGGCACTGGATCCACATAAATGGCATTTCCTGGCTCTGACTGGCAGCCGCATAAAGTCCTTCCTCCCCCGCACCTCCAGCTTCCTGTTCTCGCCTCTTCACACCAGCCTTATGGGGACAGGCTTCATCATCCCTTCCTTTTGTTTCTGAGTTAAGGAGAACAGAGCAGAAAGATCAGACAAAGCCTGGGGCAGCTGCGGCGCTGCCGTGTAGGGCGTGAGGTCCCAGTGCGAACCTCGCCCCTCAGCACCGAGAAGATGCTCTCGCTGCCGTGTAGGGCGTGAGGTCCCAGTGC
>NW_012119644.1:592148-625222 GCF_000951035.1 Colobus angolensis palliatus | reverse complement strand
ACCTCGCCCCTCAGCACCGAGAAGATGCTCTCGCTGCAGTGTAGGGCGTGAGGTCCCAGTGCGAACCTCGCCCCTCAGCACCGAGAAGATGCTCTTGGAACCGTGAGACAAAGCTTCCCAAGAGCTTGACGCACTCAACACCCTTAGATTTTTAGCTGGGCTGTTGAGATGATTTTTTTTCATATGATTCAGTTGAGGTTTAAAAGTCTCTCTAAAAATAATCCAATAGTAGGGTTATTTGCTTTGATTTTTGCTAAAGAAAAAAAAAAAAAAAAGGACAAAGTCATTTTAGCTCTGCCTCCAAAATCTATTCCCTTGGCACTCTCTTCCCCTCCCATTTTCAGTTTTTGGGGAGTATGTAAAATATGCCCCTTTTCATGCACAGGAACCCACACAAGTTCAGGGAGTACAATTCAGCATAAAGCAGCCACAAAGGAGTTTTCCTTCATACTGCTAAAATTAGACAGCTCTCTTTTGCCAGTCCATTGAAAAAAAAAAATCCCAATTTAACAAAAGGAAAGGGAAAGGATTTTAAAGCCTGTCTATATGTTTAGTATTAAGACCAGCACTATGTAGAAGATAGAGCTACACACTAGCAAAGGATCGGCTCCTTTTCTGTGATATTCCTGAATGTGTTGACTAGTAACATCTCCTAGGAAGACCTTGTCACTTTAGAATTCTTATCTCTCACGTTCCCTTCAGCTTTGTGTAATCTTGATTTTTGTTCAAAGCTGGTATATCATGGCAGAGACTGGCAAAGCAAAAGCTAGGAGCCGTGATGAAGGAGGCTGAGCTTCAGATCAGTGAATCAATCTGAAGGAAGGGTGTGAGCAACAGTTAACTCTTGCAAGTGCCGGTCCTTCCTTAATTCAGTCACAGCAGAAAGGCTTTAATATTTTTCTTTCTTTGGTCAAGTTCATGGCCACAATTATATTTTTCTACTGAGAAATGATTTACTAGTCTGACAAAGACTTCAAATATCTCTTTTGTGACTCTTATTATTTATTCTTCTATAGCTGAAAAAATATCAGAAAGGTTCTTAAGTTTAGAAGATGTAAATTTCCCTGAGGTTTCACAGCAAGGATGGAAATAATAGCTTCTTTCTTTCTAACATAAGAGCATTGTGATGTTTCATTATAACTATAATTTGGGGGAAATTTACAAAAAAAAAAAAAACTATGAGAAAGCTAAATAGAATGTACTGTCTTTCTCTATTAATCATTCCATACTTTCTGCAAAAATGATTTTGAAGTCTCTCCAGTCTTTCTCTTCATTTTTCTTCAAATGACATTAGATTTATGAGGAAGAGAAATAAATCAGAAAGACTCATGTATTTTTGGTGTTTTCTAAATGCATGACACACGGCGATTTTACTATTGAAGAATTGAAATGCAAATATACTTACTGGTTCTAAGGCTTTTGACGCATAAAGATCCTGGAAGCTACTTCTACTACAAGAAATCAGCTAAGAAATAATAAAAATACAATGGAAAGCCCAAAAGGGTATACCTTTCCCTACTTACATATTAACCTGGAAATAGAGCAGCTTTCCAGACCCAAAGCAACATGAAATACAATGGCTGGGAAAAATGCAAGAGATGGAGAAGACACCTTTCCTACCACCTTCAGGAAATAATTTGAGCATAAACTATCATACAAAACAATCATACCTCCTACTGTTTTGGTGTTGGTGGGGGTTGAGCAAGTAAGAGGATAACAGTGATGGGGAACCATTGCTCATTTAAACTAAGGAAGCAGATGAATCATTGAAATTTATGTACATGATGATATATTGCAAACAGCATTATAAGAATGTTGTGTTTTAAACTTGGAAGTGATGGTTGATCCTTCTAAGCCAGCATTTGTTTTTTAATAATATTTAAACATTGATGATATATGTGAAATAGATAATCTTTATACAGAATTAATTAGGCTTTTCAGCATGTAAAAAGTTTAATCCACTTTTTTATATACTAGACTTTGATATACTCTATATTAAAGTATCCCAATTAAAACCAAAACAAACAAAATCTTCAACTCCTTGTAAAGGTGTCAATCAGCACAACTACTGCATTCTAGCCCGAGGACTTTGTGATAAGAGCAGAAGAAAAGATACTACAGGATAAAAGAATAGAAATGATCTAAAAAAGATGTCAGTAGTAGAATCTGCTGGAAGGTGACTAGAAGAATGGATGAATTAACCATTCCAGAAACATGCCCTTTCTCTTGGTTTTCAGCAGTATTCCTGGAGAAAATGACCAGATAAATCAAAGTAAATGGCACCAACCCTAGAAAATAATATACAAAGAATAACGGTGTAGAGGCTGGGCAATAATCAAGATGACACATGACACATTTATTTTTCTGAATTTAATGTAATTTTACTAATAGTGGTTTGAGGCTACCCTAAAAAGAAACTCTTCAGCAATATATGACATGGTATGAGCCAAGGCTTTGCCCACTCCCAATCAGAAATTTGCCCTGTAGATTTATAAGTCACTTTTAGCACATTCTCGCCACATTTAGTAGTGAATTATCCATTGCAATTGCTGGCATAGTGAATGCTGTTATACAGACCCAAGTTTCATATCACTGGGGCTATTTTCACACCCCTCTCCCCATATCACTAAGTACTAATTTGTCCTGACAATGTGACATTCATCCCAAGCTTTTTCTAAAAATGCTATAATTTTGGTTCATATTTTTCTAACCTATATATGCTTGGAATATTTATACACGCACACACATACATACACACACAGCCTAACTTTGAATGCGTTCTTCTGTAGAATGGAAATTTCATTTTGCACCTGAGTTAACAGAACAGCAATATGAACCCAATGATTTTCCTTCCCACAGAAATGTAACAGGTAATAAAGCTGTCTTTGTAGTAAACTGAAAACTCACTATGTAAAAAGCACTAATTTGGTGACTATGTTAAACACACATTTATATAAAATAGTTCCGGCCCTGGAGGAGCTTGTAGCTAGTGTGGAGGGAAAAAAGCTTACAAAACTTGGAAAACAGCCAGCCAAAGTTAGTAATAAGTACCAAATAAGTAGAGTAGAGAATAAGGGCTCTCAAACTTCAAAGGAGGGAAGCATTGTTTTGGATTGAGGTGGCCTGGGAAGCTTTTGTGCAGCTGGGAAATTATGAAGGTAAAGCAGGAGAACGGAAAGCCCTAGGTAAATAAGAGTTATGGAAAAGGCATGCCAGGCAGGAGGCAATAGCAGAGAATGCCACAGATGAAAGCAGAGACACGAGCATATGAGAAAACAGTCTGTTTATTGAAGTGAGTGAATGGGCAAATATTTATTAAAATCCTACAGGTATAAAGCACCATCCTATTTGCTGAAGATATAAAGGCAATGAGGTCTTTGACATTCCAGGATCCTTAACAACAGAAGCCAGCTCTACTGGGCAGCATGATGTCATAGAACAGGGAGCACATGGCCATCAGACAGCCGCAGGTTCCATCCTGGCTCTGATATTTATTATGTGACCTTGCACACATTGTATAAGTATTTGGAATCTCATATTCTTCATGTACAATACTGGCATAATGATGTTTTATTTATTTATCTATTTATTTAATTTATTTATTTACTTATTGAGACAGGGTCTGACTCTGTCACCCAGGCTGGATGCAGTGTAGCAATCTCAGCTCACTGCAACCTCCGCCTCCCATGCGGAAGCCAACCTCCCACCTCACCTCAGCCTCTCAAGTAGCTGGGACTACAGGTACATATCCACGTACCTGACTTTTTTTTTGTATTTTTTATGGAGACAAGATTTTGCCAAGTTGCTCAGGCAGATCTCTTGACCTCAAGTGATCCGCCCACCTTGGCCTCCCAAAGTGCTGAGACTACAGGCGTGAGCCATTATATCTGGCCAACAATGCCTGTTCTATAAATGTGTTACAGGAAATAAATGAGAAAATGTGTGTAAACGGAAAGATTCGGTAACTGGCATATGGTGACCATAATATAAATCATAGCTATTGTTACAGCTCCCTGTGTTTCACAAAACAATACAGAACCACATATATCACAGCAGGGATCCCCAGTCCCCAGAAACCAGGATACACAGCAGGAGGTGAGTGGTGCGCAAGTGAGTAAAGCTTCATCTGTGTTTACAGCCACTTCCCATCGCTCACATTACTGCCTGAGCTCCACCTCCTGTCAGATCAGTGGTGCCATTAGATTCTCACAGGAGCTCAGACAATACAGTGAACTGCACATGAGAGGGATCTAGGTTTCAGGTTCCTTATGAGAATCTAATGCCTGATGATCTGTCACTATCTCCCATCACCCCCAGATGGGACTATCTAGTTGCAGGAAAACAAGTTCAGCGTTTCCACTGCTTCTACATTATGGTGAGTAATTATTTCATTACATATGACAATGTAATAATAAAAGAAATAAGGTACACAATAAATATAATATTCTTGAATCATCCCAAAACCATCCCTCCACCCCATCTGTGGAAATAATGACTTACATAAAACTGGTTACTGGTGCCAAAAATGTTGAGGATTGCTGCATCATAGGGACCAAACCAATTAAACACAAATTCACTGAGGACCTATGAGGTCCCAGGCATCATGCAAGTTCAGTTACAGAGCGGAGAAACATGGAATACATCTTGAAGGCGCAGAACAAGGAGGCAGTCTAGAAGAGTAGTTATGAGTATGGGTTTTTGAAAGCTTTTAACCTAGACTCCAGCTCTTCAAATTTCTAGATTGCAACCACAGACAACTTAACCTTTCTCAACCTCATTTTCGTCATCTTTAAAACAAGAATCATAATAACTACTTCTTTGAGATTTTGGGAGAAGTCTATGATAAAATGTGTAAAGAGCACATAGTAAGTGCTCAAAAAATGTTATCTGCAATTGAGAATGTCCCATGAACTCATGTTCACTCTCCACTATCTCTACCCTCCTTCTCACCTCTCTTTTATGGGTTTGGCAGACTGATTTCCAGCTAGCTCTCCTCATTGGAAGGAATAGGGTCTGGGAAGATAGAAAGAATCATGTTAATAGTAATAAAATACAAGAAGAACAGCTAATATTATTTGAGAGCATATTGTGAGCCAGCAACTGTTCTGAGTGCCTTCCATGTATAAATTCATAGTAATAAGTAAAGTATTTCAGTAAAATATTTATTTGTACAGACTGTCATTCTAATGAATTTTATGTCATTGAAAAAAAGTTTTAACACAATTCTGGCACAGAAAAAATTTTAGCTGTCTGCAAAAAGGGCAGAGCAAGGAAACAAGAAACAGAATGTATCTGTTTTATTGGGCTACTTTGTTTCTACTGAATCCAGTTGTACTGTGGTGAAAGCGAGATAGCCACACTTGTGAGAGAAAGAGGAACTGTGTGACAATGTCAGCCACCAGATTATAGTAACAAACCAAAAGAATACATAAACTGATGGAGATACACCCGAGTTCCAGGTTTCACACCTGGTCAGTCTCTGCATTGTAATATGTAATTAGTTAAAAATTAAACAAAAATGAGAAAGGGCATGTTGAAGCAACTAGACTGTGGCACCCTTGAACATTAGATGTTAGATGTGGTGTTCAATGTGAACCTGTTGCATCAAGTTGTCAGAAATAAAAAAAAACTTCATTCATTAAACTGTATGACTGCTGCTCAAAACTGCATGCAATTCTAGTTGAGTTTTTAAATTTTTTTACTTTTGCAAAATGAAAATAAGAAACATACTAGAGATAATATTTTATTGCATCAGTAAGTGTTTGTTTTTTTTAAGAGTTTTCTAGATTACCATAACAATTTTGCTTAGAAATACTGCATAATAGAGCTTTGGACATTTGAAATGTTTTTCAAAACCTTATACATTTGGATTTATGATCCACACTGATCCTCTAACTAATGTCCAAAACTGCAGGACACAATTTTCTTTCTCTTAAAATAAGACTTATGAAACCATCTGAAACAGCTGTGGACCTCAAATAATATTTAACAAACAATCATATAAGAATTAAAAGCAAATGAATAGGAAATATATCATTAGTAGTTCTTTTACAAGTATAGAGAGCTTTCAAAGTGAATGGCCAATTTGTTTGGCAAAATGACAAGGTTGGGTGCTGGCCCAATCCTATTTCACAAAAGCCTATTTTGCGATAATTGTGGGATTCTGACAGTAATCCGAATTCAACACTTACCTCATTCTAGAGTTTCTTTTGGAAAATATATTGAGTGAATGATCTAAGTCTTAGAAGGCCCAACACATTCTGTGTTTAATCAGTCACTCTCAGCCACAAAGAAATGTGGCCTCTGTCTTCAGCAGGGAATATTTTCTTGGCCAGAACTAGATCTCAGGGTCCAACTTAGAGATAAATCCATAAAAATCTCTATACTGGAATTTCCTTGTTAGAGGAAAAAAGTGGAGAAAAGTGAGGTTTAAGATTGTATTTATTTTCCCTATAATTTTTTATAGGGAAAATTTTTTTATGTATTTTCCAGGTCCGACCTTGCTTTTCTCCTTTTCCTGTTTTCCCAAATTTTCATGTTCAACATGACCAAATTCTTTCCATTTGCATTTGTTTCTGCTTCATCATATGCTCCTTATAGTGTTGTTTTCTGCTTTCTGTTTCTAGATTCTCAGATCTATTTTGGGATCTAACATATGTGTGTACATGTATATGCATTTATGTGCATATCTACAGATTTGAAATTAAGGTAACTTCAAAAGGTAGAAGTCGGAGAGGGTAACCACAGACAGGGAGGTCATGGTCATGATGTCTAAGAGCCACTGTCTGTTGACGAGGAACCAGAGAGTAAGAGGGCACTCTCAGCCTTCAGTCCTCTGTGGGGTAGGTGCAGAGCCAGAACCTGATCCTAGGTCTCTTGACTCCAAGAACTCGTCTGCTATGCAATGCTCTAGTCTTTTGAAAAATGTCAGAAGAAACGTTAATAGAAATACCAAGATTAATTTATTATGCTGTACCTCTTCCGACACCAATTCACTCGTAGCACGAATGCTTAAGGATAAATGAGTAAGTGAAGGTTGAAGCTTAAAAGATAAACAAAGGAAAGGAAGCAAACACTTTAGAAGAGTCAAATTATGTTACCCGAGCCTCTTAGGCTTAAGGTTCAAGAAGTGAAGTCAGGCAACACAGAGTTACCACTTGGTTTAGAATTCCTCTGAATTCCTTTAATCCCTTAGGCCAGTTAAAAGGAAATGATCTGACTGTTCTGCATCTGCTAGTGATTGAAAGCAAATGGGAAGCAGAGCGCAAGTTCCTGTTCAAGAAATATATAGTGCACACGGCTATTGTGAAGGTACACTGCAATTGCAAATCGCAACCAACCCAATCTGACTAATAAACTCTGAGACACCTCCAACATATGGGGAACTGATGCTTGAGCAGACACAGAAGGAGTTACCAAAATCGTGCCAAAGAGACAAAATGAAAATAATTTATTACAAAATGTATGTCTGTGTGTGTGTGTGTGTGGTGTGTGTGTCAGTTCCTATGTTATCCTCAATCTTCAGTCTGTTATAAAGAAGAGTGCGTTATATTTACAATGAAGCTCTCCTGAGAGCTTCCCTACCCTTTCCTCTGCGTTGGTTCTCTAACATTCTTCCAAGGACATCGATATGATGATGTAATAAGAAGCCTGATCATCTAGGGAAACTTTCAGGCATTTAAACCAACATTACTGACATGTAGCATTGGTAAGATTCCCATATGGCTTGTAATAGGCTCTGACTAAGTAAAAATAAAATTTGTGTTTACCAAGGAGTGTTATCCATAACAAAAGGAGGTAGTTAGGCCAAACTATTTGCACTTACCCTACTGGATCAATCCATAAATTACCATAAGGTGGGTATTTATCCTTTCTCTGCATGCTCATATTAATAACACTTTGTCCTGCCCCCTGTGAACTAGAAAGTCAGGCCCCTAAAGAGGAGAACGATCATGTGGTTTAGGCTGAAGTGGTGTTAGTTTTGGTTGAGCTGTCATTTTCACATCCAAGGGTTGAATGGGAATCTTCATTCTAAGCCAAATGTGTCCTCAGCCAGAAATTTCTTGGCTCCACTCAAACTTAACTTCTAACTTTGGTTTGCCAGAGGAGAAAGAGCCAGGAATGGAGAGGAACAAATAGAGGGAGAGAGAGAGAGACCTTTGAGAAAAACCATTTTAATCTAAAGAAAATAAAGACATAGATTGTACGTTTTGCAATCCCCACACACTAGGTAAAAATAAGAGATTAACTTAAAATTCATTTTTGTACCTTCTCATTCACATTTCTCTTTTCAAAGCAGAGATGTATTTTGCCCTCCTAGTGGTCAAAAGCAGAGCAACTCAAATTTTTACTCTCACAATCTATTGGTATTGTTGGTAATTTTTCCTCTATAATTAACTTTGAAAAAGTTTTCTGTTTGGGAAAAAATTTAGCTCACCTTCAACTCTGATACTAGCAACCTCCAAAATTGGCTCACTTTATATAATACCATGGCTAGATTATATTTTAGATTTCTAAATAAATATACCAAAATCACTTTTTTTGGAAAGATGATGATATTCTAACGTAAAGCCTGACACAGTATTTGAGTATTAACCATTCCAAAATAGAGTCTTCAAAATGAATCAAGTAGATCAACCTTAAGGAGAACACAGAATTCTTAAAGCATTCTGAAATGTTTTACATTTTTTTCTAAACAATTTGAATAATTGTGTCAAGTAAGTGAAGAAAGAGTAATAATAAAGGATTTGTTACATTCATGTTCATGTCACATTCAAGAGCCTGTGAAATTGTTTTGCACGGGACTCTAAAATGCTAGACTATTTCTTGCTGTAACGCAAAAGCAAACACCTACATATTCACACTGGGTCTTTGCCACATACAATCAGAGCAGCTTTGAAAACTCTCTGGAAAGCAAAATATCTTTGGAAGAAAAAAAGTCCTCAGTATAATTCTCACTATAGGACTCTGATCAGTTTGGAGAAGTCTGGCTCTAACAATAATAGTATAATTTTACTTGAGAAATAGAAGTTTTGCTTAAAAAAAAATCTGACATAGAAGTTCGGCTTGATTTTAAGAGAAAGTGTAACAGAACAATCCTCTTCCCTATAGTTCAGGATCTCCAATGTGTAAGCAGTGAAAAGAATCTCTGCATCCAAGAAGTATCCAGTTGCTGTGACCAAGTCTTCCTTTCCTGTAAGTTTTAGGTTTCTCTTGGGGCCTCGCACCTTGCTCACCCCTAGGAAGTTTGCTCTTCCTTTAAGGCTTTAATAAAAGCTAACCCTTTCTTTCACTTCCCTTAGCCTGATAGATTATTTCCACTGTAATATATCAAATATGAAGTGTTAAAAATATTAACTGAATAGGTAGGAATGATGAATTCATAGTAAAAAGCATAAGAACCATGTTCACCGAAAGGATTTGGTTACCAGGGCCAAAGAAGCCAGGAAAGGTGGTTCCTGGGCTTCATACTTGGGAGGTGCTACTGATATGGACAGGAGGCAAGGACATTTCTACTGGGTAGAAGAGGGCAGTTCCCTGGCAAAGGCCCCACGCTCAAACCTGGATACCTGCAGCCCTAAATGAGAACAGGCATTCCTGTTTTTGCACCTCAAAAGTTGCCTTTTGGCCCACCATGCCCTCTATACTGCACCCATATAAACCCCAAACCCCAAGCTCCAGAAGCAGACCAGCAGGCGAGGAGATGAGGAAAGCAAGCAGACGGACTATGGACTATGGAACAACGTGGCAGAGAAAGAGGGAAGAGGAGGGACATCCGGTTGCCCAGAGGAGTTTAGCTGGGGGCAGAGAGGAGTCCGGATGCTGCGCAGCCCGGCTCCAAAAAAGATCACCTTCCCTTCTAGCTCCCCATCCATCTCGCTGAAAGCCATTTCTGCCACTCAATAAAACCTCGCATACATCCTTCAAGTCCGTCTGCGATCCGATTTTTCCTGGATGCTGGAAAAGAGCTCAGGATAGAGAAAGCTGTCCCCTGGTCCTTTGCCTTTGTGAAAAAGCAGAAGGTCCATTGAGTTGGTTAACACTCAAGCTGTCTGCGGGTGGCCAAGCTGAAAGAGCTTTGTAACACTGGGGTTGCCGGCACCCATCTCTAGACAGACACTAACGCAGGGCCAGAACCCAAAGCCCTCACCCTGGCCTCTACACCTGCCTGTCTGCATGATCTCCTTCTCCTAATGGGTTTGAGCAGTGGGGCGACCAAACAGGCAAGCCGCATCCCTGTTGCACGTTTTGCGAGGGGAATCAGGGAACTCTCCTGTTTCAGTACTTACAGGGAAAGTACTTCACCTAATGTAGGAAAGTTAGTTAAATGGGGTATGTGACAAATGTCAACTATAGTCCGTGTTGTGGCTCTGAAAACATTAAAATATTCAATTTTTGAGTCTTAAATGCTGTGGTCTGAATAGACATCCACTTTGGAGAAGTGACTTCCCCAAATTTCTACATTGAAATCCTAACCGCCAACAAGATGGTACTGAGATCTAGGGCCTTTGAGAGTTGATTAGGCCATGAGGGCACAGCCTTCATAAACAGGATTAATGCCCTTATAAAAGAGACTCTAGAGAGATGCCCCATGTAGGGGCATAGCAAGCAGACATTCTCTTTGAGGAATGAGCCCTCACCAGAACCCAACCATACTGGCATGCTGATCTTGGACTTCCCAGACTCTAGAATGATGAGAAATAAACTTCTGTTGTCTATAATCTACCCCATTTATTGTGCTTTATTACAGCAGCCCAAAGAGACAAAGACATTAAATACCCCGTATTAGTCCATTTCAAACTCCTATAAAGAACTGGCCAACATTTGGTAATCTATAAAGGAAAGAGATTCAATTGACTCACAGTTCAGCATGGCTGGGGAAGCCTCAGGAAACTTACAATCATGGTGGAAGGCAAAGGAGAAGCAAGGCACCATCTTCACAAGGCAGCAGGAAGGAGAAGTACCAAGCAAAGGAGGAAGAGCCCCTTATAAAACCATCACATCTCATGAGAACTCGCTATCATGAGAACTGCATGTGGGAAACCACTCCCATGATTCAATCACCTCCACCCGGTCTCGCCCTTGTCATGTAGTGATTATGGCGATTACAATGCAGGATGAGATTTGGTTGGGGACACGAAGCCTAACCATATCACACTCCCACAAAAACAAAGTGCTACTGCTTAACACAAATGTGCTTGTCTTCCACTCCAGAGGAGTAATCAAAATTCTCATCATTTAATGTATTTAGCATTATTTCTCTATTTCTATCATAATATCATATTGATAGACTAACCTGGAAGCTAAATGTTCATATAAATCCTCTCCAAGATATCCTAAATAAGACATTGACAGCAACAACAAAAAAAGAAAGGATTGAAGCATCACAGCAGTAAAGAAACTACTGACTGATTCTACACAGTTTCTGTTTCTGTAATTGTTATGAGGTCATAGATGGTAATAGAAACTTCTCTCTTCCACTATCCCTTCTATACTACATTTGCTTTCCTTCAGAATGATCTCAGCAGATTCAGGGTTCTTTGCCTGGTGAGGTTGCTCAATACTTCATTAATAAGGAATCTGTCTCTGTGAATATTCTACGGGCTTCTATAGAGTAAGCAATTCCTGCACCAATGGGATACTCCTCTCTGCTACCATTACATAACAGCAATTCTATTTCTCTTGGTGACTAAGAGACATAATCCCAGTAAGCAGCGAGAGACTCTTTTTGCTGATTTATTCAGTGGCATGAAGTAACTATAATGACCTTAGCTTCTAATTCAACAGGACTACCATTACCATTACGTCCTCTGGTGGAAACGTTCAGACGTTGGGTCCTAACACCTCTAAACCAGTAGAGTCTAGGGAAAAGGAAATGTGGTGCAATAATTTGGGAAGCAAATCATTAACTGCGAGAATGAAGAAGCCACTCTCACTTTTGTCCCATTGTTGCCCAGATTTAGGTTTTGGGGTCAAGGGGCAAAAGTCACAAAATATTAGCCAATGGCTTGTTCTAGAAAAAATTCTGTAAACTGGATGCCAATCTCATAAGGTCTTCTAGTGATTGCAAAAACTAAAGCATCAGTAGACATTTTACCTTTCCATGAGTCCAAGTATTGTATAGATTGTAATAAGTAAAATATTTAATAATAAATTAATTTTAACAATCCCAGAGGTGAGGTTATTGGCAGAAACATGGCAGAGAAGGAAAGGGAATCTAAATACAGATATTTGTCTATTCCAGAAGAATAATAATTAAGTATACTAAAACAATCACCATGCGGTTTCCCGACTCATGTAAAGCATGGGACCTTATCAGGTCTCTGGATTGGTGACAGTGCTAACAAACTGGTCCCCTGTGAGTAACAGTACTCAGATTAGCATTCGCACAGTAAGTGGACATTGGCAAACCAATGAAAAATGTTACTTCTTTACACTGTGGCCATGCTGTTCATTATCCATTTGAAAAAGCATTAAGGCGACTTCTTTGCCAGAGAAGAAGGCAGACTGACATCCATACAGTAGATCATGTTGTCTACCTGAGAAAAGAAAATCTCCTTTACAGTGGAGCCTTGCCATGTTCATTCATACATGGAAAACACACATTTTTAAATTCTGAGAAGTTCAACAAGGTAACTCTTACTCAATCCTCTCTGCTTCTAAACAAAACCTCAAACTCCCACTTTGCTGGAAATCTTACTCTTTCCACAATTACACAATTAACCGCTGCTTCCTCTGGTCTGAAGCAGACATTCTTTTGCCAAACAAAGTGAACAATGAGATGCACCATTTTGAATTATGACCACCTGGAGGATTAACCTTTCCAGTGTTCTTCAGCCCTCAACAGCTACAAAGGTCACAACAGTGCACTTCTGGCTGATGTCAGCATGTAGCATAACATTTTGTAAAATCCAGGTTTAAATGGTGTATTAGTCCATTTCACATGGCTGTGAAGAAATACTTGAGACTGCGTAAATGATAAAGAAAAAGAGGTTTAATGGACTCACAATTCCACATGGTGGGGAAGGCCTTCTAATCTTGGCGGAAGGTGAAGGTGGAGCAAAGGGACATCTTACATGGTGGCAGGCAAGAGAGCATGTGCAGGGGAACTGCCCTTTATAAAACCATCACATTTCATGAGACTCACTATCACAAGAACAGCATGAGAAAAAGCCATCCCCATGATTCAATTACCTCTACCGGGTCCCTCCCATGACACATGGGGATTATGGGAGCTACAATTCAAGATGAGATTTGGGTGGGGACACAGCCACACCACATCCAGTGCCATACCCTTCAGGCCATGGAAACTACCCATGAAGCCATGGGTGTTGATCGGAGCAGGGATGGCTTTATGACAGAGGTGTGCCCAGTGGAAGGCTCACACTGTGTATTCATGCTTCCAAGCCATGTTATAAATATAAATACACACACACATTATAGGTGATATAGCACTTATAATGAATAAGGTGCTGCCAGTCTTCTAACTTAGAGTTTCCTGGGAGGTTTAAAATGGACATCTCAGGTTACATGGTCAAATGTTGTTCCATGATCAGGCATTCAGTTGATGTGTGTCCAGGGCAAAACGAGAAGCTGTTTCTCCAAAGGAAAAGAGTTTTTAGGTAAAGGGTCATGGCTTTGCTCTAAAATCCTAGGGTCTTCCTTGTAATTCTCTGACTGTGTCTTTCCACCAGTTTTGACAGCTTCCTAATCCACTACAAATACTCCCAGCAATTGAGTCCAGTAGTTCATAAATGACAGTGCCCTCATTTTGTTTGCCTTGCAGCCAGGACCAGCAGGAGGCCTTTCTTAAACTCTATTCTCCCATCAAGTATAAGCTGTTCCCAAACATCAAAGAGGTCTACCAAGCATTCTTTGGTTTGTTTGCTTGTTTACTTGAAAGGTAGGGGGTATAAGATATAGCAATGTAGCTTTTACTTTAAAGGATCTATTTGACATATCACAGATCAATAGAGTCCAGAAATATCACCGAGTTATCAGAACCCTGTATTTTAATGTAATTTCTTTTCCACTCTCTGGCATTTACATTATCTTTCATGGCTTCTAGAATACTCACCTATGTTCTATGTTCTGTTCTGTTAACATATTCTGTTAACATATCAGTATAGCTGTTGCAGCCTTGAAGCAAGTTGATGAAGGTAAATAGCAGTCTGTCAGGTAAAAGCAAACAGCTTCTAGTGCTCTTAGTTTATTGACATAAAGTGGGGAAAAGCATTTCTCAGCTCAGTAGCAGCATAACAGTTACTAGGGCCTGTGCTAATTTGCCCACACATGTAAAACCAGCTTCAATGAAGATATCACCTAATGAAGCCCATGATGATCACTGTCATTGTCCCAGACCCATGTGTCTTCTGCATAGATCAACCAAGTGAGCTAAGTGGACTTGCAGTGGAAATCTTCACCCATTTATCTCTCAAGAAAATCACTTCCGACTCTCTAGACTCTATCCAGGACAATGATGCCACAGTCTGTCTACTTTTCAAAAACTTCAAACTAATAAAAGTCATATTACTTTTTTCCTCATCTGACCTCCTGAGCATTACTTGTCATACACATTTTTTAAATTTCCTCATCTGACCTCCTTAGCATTACTTGTCAGATACATTTTTTAAATTTGCTGATATTCAGAAGAGAAATCTCACAAGCATTTTGATGTGCAAGCTGTCTCCTCCCAAGTTTGTAATTGGCCTCCTAGAACATTCTGTGTGATCTGACTTTTCATATAGGTCTGGAGGCCACAAGTACTGGTGGAGGTGGGGCTTCCTCCTCAAAGGTAATGACCCCAGGTAAAGTCAAATGAGGGGCTTCAAGCATAAAAGGCACAGTCTGAGCAAGGTTGGGAGGGGTTGGAGGTATGGAGTAGTTGCTGCTCCTGACAAGGGGTCATCAGTGCAGTTTCGGGGCTTAGGATAATTTGAGTTATCCAATACGCTCTTCACATGCTTTCATTCCATTTTTTTCAGTTGTGCCATATTCCCATTGTTCAATTACAAGTAGCATTTTAGAAAGAAGAAGGGAAGAGCCAATTTATCACATTTTGTATTTCCATTATTAATGCAAGGGGTAACAAAGGTACAGTAAATGTTGATGATGAAAAACTCAATTCCACTGAGTGGAAAATAACTACTCATTAGATGAGTTTTCTAAAAACATACATGGTGAAGAAAGCTTTTCTTTATTATTCTATTGTATTTAAACAGCAAATTTATAATTATATATTACATTCACCAAATGGAAGTCAAATGGTCATGCTGTCTATTCTCCCCTTGAATAATAACTTAATATGAAAACCCAAACCGTAAGAACTATTTTATATGGTGAAAGAATACAGAGTACAGATTCATTGGAAAATCAGGTTTAAAGATAAAATTTCAAATTAAATAACCATATTAAAATGACAGTAAGCGACTCCAGGGCATGCTTTGCTGGGCTATTAATATATGCCTCGAGCAGCTGAAGACACCCAAGGCGTTCATTAATAGACACTAAAACACACCCTGTCATGCTTTAATGCTAAATTAATTAAGCAATAATGTGACCTGTATGAAGGTCTTTCCTGGTCCAGCAATTACTGAATGGAAGAAATAAAGGTATTGTCAGACACTGCTTGACCAAACAACTATTAGTTTTCATAAATGAACATAAAAATGTTTTTATAAAGTACTATTGGTTTTGTTTTGTTTTCGTTTTGTTTTCTTGATCCAAAGGTAAGATGAAGTTAGGATAAAGAAGATTAATTTTTAATACTTTTAGGCCATCCTTGTTTAAGGCATCCCACTTCAAGCTTATAAATATAAATGTATGCCTGATGAATTTGGTTTCACATATTTTTTATTTGAGCCATAAAAGTAGGCACTTAACAAAAGCAGGTTCAAAATACATATGTATTTTTGAAAGGAAGCAAGTATATGGTCAACTGACTTTCTCCATTGTACTTACAAATTCTCTCCATTAATTCTTGTTTTTATCAAATTTCTTTACTGCTGAATTTTTCTTTTTAAAATTTATTTATTTTTAAAATTATACTTTAAGTTCTAGGATATATGTGCACAATGTGCAGGTTTGTTACATATGTATACATGTGCCATGTTGGTGTGCTGTACCCATTAACTCGTCATTTACATTAGGTATATCTCCTAATGCTATCCCTCCCCCTTTCCCCCACCCCAGGACAGGCCCCGGTATGTGCTGTTCCCTATCCTGTGTCCAAGTTCTCATTGTTCAATTCCCACCTATGAGTGAGAACATGCAGTGTTTGGTTTTCTGTCCTTGAGATAGTTTTCTCAGAATGATGGTCCCATTACTGGGTATATACCCAAAGGATTATAAATCATACTGCTATAAAGACACATGCACACATATGCTTACTGCGGCACTATTCACAATAGCAAAGACTTGGAACCAATCCAAATGTCCATCAGTGATAGACTGGATTAAGAAAATGTGGCACATATAGTGCTGAATTTTTCTAAACTTAACTTCAGAATTACTGATAGTGAGAAAAAGCTCTCAAAATATTTTTAATAATTGCCATGTAAATATAGATGCCAGTCTTCACATGAAAAGAAGATAGTAAAATTACATTTTAGAAAATATATTTAGCATATAATATAGAATACATAATTCAGCTTTCTCCCCAATTTCAAACCAGGACTTTACATATTTACTTTAATAACAAAGTATTAACAAAGTTTACTTTGTTAAATTAAAAAATCTTCATGACACAAAACACTATGAACCAAGTTTAAAGACAAATCACAGACTAGAAAATGGTATTCGCAATTCAACTGACACAGAGCTAGTATTCATCATACATAAACAATTTCTATAAATCAATAAAAAGAATCCAATAGAAAAATGGAAATTATATGGAAAGGTAATTTATAGAAGAAGGAACCTGGATATGCCAATAACCATATGAAGAGTTGCTCATGCTCACTGGTTCTCACTACACGTTTAAATAAGGAAAAACTATTTCATATTTACCCAATTGGCAGGACTGAAAGTGTCTGACTGCTGATGGGAATATACAGCTGCACAGAGAGAAATCTGACAATTCCTATCAAATTAAATAAAGGTGTATAAACCACAGTACTCAGCAATTCCACTTCTAGATATATTCAATGCGGAAAATCCAACACAAGTACACAATGAATCATGTGTAAGGAGGATAATTTTAGTACATATTCAAGGTGGAAAATTGGAAAGAGCATAATTGCTTATTAACAAAGAATGAATAAACTACCAATGATTAATCCAGAGGAATAGATTAAATTAAAATGTATCAATATGAAAAAGTCCAAACTATAATATTAAATGAGCATTTCATCAAAGATTATGTACCAGATGACAGTATATATAAAAAATGGTAACTATAAATATCACATATTTTTAAGGCTACATATGTAGTGAAAGTATAGAATCCTTTTAAGATATTTTTTGAAAACTCTAAATTTAGGACATTAGTTACTACTGGGGAGAGAAGAGCTTGAAGTGGGAATGTAGAAATATACCAAAGACTTTACCATTTTATGATGTAAAAATGTCAAAATGATAACGTCTTAAATTTGCAGGAGGAGTACATATGAATTTGCTAAATATTTTGGGGTTAATTCAGAAATGAAAATTAAAAATTAATAGAGGTACTTAGAGTTTAAAGTAATAAATGTTAGATACCTTCAAAAGCATTTATAAGAAAACATTTTATGATGTATTTTACATTATACATATTTTAAATTTAATGAGGGAAACTGCTGCTCTCTTGGATGACTAAGTAAAAGCAGCAATTTTGTGCAGTTATGATTAGAACCATGGGATCCAGCAGGAAAAGTATGCTTGATCAACAGATAATTGGGAGAAAGGCTCTGGATCCCATTTATCAATTCATTTAGCAATTACTTATTGAATGTCTGCCATGTTCTTAGCAACAATCCAGGTGCTAAATATCTAAACAGACAAAAATCCTTGCCATCATGAAACTCACATATACATGGGTAGAGACAGAAAACTGGCATAACAGATAAGTAAAATTTGAAGACAATGTGTGCATATGGAAGGAGGGCGAGTAGGACATGGCTCCAAGGGTACCAACGTGAGGGAGCGTGGGTGGAAACAGGTTGTGGTATTAAACAGAGGGTGGCCAGGATAGTCTCATTGAGAAGCTGACTTATTGGCAAAGACTTAACAAAGGGTTGAGGGGACAATCTATATAGGTTATATGGAGGACCAGGTAGGCCAAAAATCAGGTCAAAGGCCCTGAGGCAGGAATATATGTGATTTAATCAATGAAAAGCAAGAAGGCAAATGTGGCTGAAGCAAAGAGAAACAGATGAAGTAGATGGTATCAGACAGGAAACTGGCCCAGAAAACACCACAGATAAAGAGAAGAAATGTTGAAAGATATTTGTTTCCTTTGGCATTTTCATCTAAGAAGGTGTATGCCCCTCTAACCATCTCAACACTCTTTCTAGGGTCTCTCAGTTCACACTTTGTTCTTTCTTTGATGGAGATAGCAAAATAGGAGTGATGAAGAGGATGCTGTCAGACTCGAGAGAAAGAAAAGACATGACAGAGAATCAAAGAAGGAAAAGATGACCATTGTCTTGGCTTGTACTTTTCTCTGCTTGCCTCTTCACTTTTAACCTCACAACCCTAGAAAACTGTTTCTCTAACTTCACAGTTACTATAAAGGTTTGGTAAAACTGGGCTGGATACATACAATTTCTGTTTTACAGATGTCTTTTCAAGCACATGTCACTTGAAGTGTTCATAAAAAGGAAACACCGGAATTTGATTATTGGAAACAGTAACTGCTGCATCCTTTGATGAGACTGTATTTTGTTAGGGTATCTTCAGAGAAGCCTTTTTTGTGGGGGGGGGGGAAATAAACAGCAATAAAATTTTATCCTAGCTGATTCTCATTCTTTTGCACATAGATGTTAAGTACCTTTTAGTTTCTGAGAAGAAAGATTGTAGTCCTCTCTGATGTGACTATTACATTGGTGCACAAACTTTAACCTTCCAATTTAAACTTTAGTTATAACTACTTTCTACAGCATAGAAATGTCGAGTGCTGGGTTTTTGTTCACTATTGTAGAATGCTCATTGAAGAGGCACTTGGGTACATTTTGTTCAAAGTCAATGGGACTTCCATCAGTGCAAGATTTCGGCAGTGTCTACAAAATGAACATTTGGTCTGATGTAGCGTGCTGTGACCCACAGCTGCAACAACCAGCTGCGTCTGCTCAAACTTCAGCCATCAGCCAGCTCAGTCGTGTAATGGAATCTTAGTCACAGAATGCCTCCATAACAATGGCTTTCACAAGGTCATTTTAGAAAGAGAAACTATGCGTAGTTTGAACAGTTGCAAAAATACAAGACTTTAAGGGACTTTGAGTATAACAAAAATGAGATACAACTGATATTTTACACAGACTAAATGCAGACGAAGCATGAAAAAATAAAAAACCTTACCTTGCAGTTTAATCCAATACTATTTTTAATACATAACTTGTAGACTAGCAAATGGAATCACTACTGACTCGAGGAATAAAGATTAGGAATATACAAAATACAGATATCCATACAAACTTGAATGGCTGAGATCTCAAAATTTCACAAGGTGCATTAGATTTGCCACCTAAGGAAACTTCTAAGGATATCAGAAACTAACACAAGATTTGGAAATATGTTGGAAGAGAAGGTTTAATTCACATGAGAAAATATGATTACAGTGTCACTAAACATTAAACATATATTATAATCTTTGTACTAATAGCATAAAGTATAGAATAACTGTGTTAAAAATTTTTTAAATGTCTCTGTGACTAATGGGTAATTCTAAAAAAGAACTGGATAGTGCGAATCATTCAATACCCAAGTGAAAAAGTACTTTGATTCTAGTCTTTGTTTTTATAAAAAATATTCCAGAAGTAAAGGTATAATTTCTCACTGCAGTATCACACCAGACCACTCTGGATATAAATAGTCTGTTAGGAACAGACCAAAGCCACTTTGTTCATTTCCTATTACCATGTTCTTTATGGCGGATAGCATACCCTTTCACAGGAAGAGATAGGTAAGTGCTGTAGGCCTTCCCCCTAGTTATTTTGATGTCAGGTATAGAGATACAAGGAAAACAAAAGTCAGACCAAATCTGGTATTTATAAAAACACATGGCTGAGTGCAATGGCTCACACCTATAATCGTAACACTTTGGGAGGCCAAGGCTGGCCAATTGCTTGAGCCCAGTAGTTCAAGACCAACCTCGGCAACAAGTTCCACCCTTCCAGATCAAACCAATGTAAATCTTACATGTATTGGTTGAGGTATTATGTCTCCCTAAAATGTGTAAAAGCAAGCTGTACCCCGACCACCTTGGGCACATGTCCTCAGGACCATCTGAGGCTATGTCAGGCACTTCCTTAACCTTGGCAAAATAAACTTTCTAAATTGAGACATGTCTCAGATACTCTTTGATTTATACCCATCTCACCAATATTTTATAATAACTGCGTTTTTAACAATAATTTCCTGTTATTCCAGGTTTGCATTATATATTTGATAGCTTGGCTAGTTGACAAATATTCCGTAAAGTTTTCTTATGTTTCGTGGTGAGGTGTGAATTTTAATAGCATTGTTTGGTAACCTTTGTGGCTATTTAATGTTTATATTTAATTTCACTTTATGTGAAATTAGTATTACTGGTTGCATGGTTTTCTCTTTATGGATGAGAGAACTTTGAACAATACTACTTAAAAATAGTGTCTTTTTCTTAAGTATACAGCAGTTAATATTAAAGTCCTTTTTCTTAACTCAATCTGTAATTCTTATAAGCAGGGTCTATTAGCTGATATATTATTTAGTCTTAATGCTTCATCAAGGACTCAGCATGGCATCTTCTTTAAGGGCACAGGCTTTTACTTGAGAGAGATCTGGTTGCAAGTCCAAGCTCTACTGTATCCTAGCTCTGTGTGAATATTGAGCAAATTTGTTAAACTCTCTGAGCCTCAGCTTCTCACCCCCTCCCAATAATACCCAAATTTAAATGAGAAAATAAACAAAGTTTTTTTACATTTTAAATTTCTGGTGGTTCTCTACTTCTTTCCGTCCCACCCTTCCTTTCTTTCTTCTTTCCTTCCTTTCCTTTTTCATTCATCTTTCTATATGTACCATGCTTGCTTTGGCTGTTTTATAAAAACATTTAAAAATCACATTTGTGGGAAGTCTAGCTATTTTTATTTTTAATAAAAGGAAAGATAAGCTAGAAAATTTCAATTTGTTTATGGAAAAACCAAAGAATAAAACATCAACATTCTCAGTATTTAGTTTTAGAAATGTTTACCTATGAATCATGTCAGGCAGGGAAAAAAGGACTGAATTCATCACAGCCTGGACCTCACTTACAGCTGGCAACATTTGGTGTCAGCTGTTATAAGGATGACCAAGTTACTTCCAGGAATATTCTGCCTCCAGAATGCAAAGAGGCTCACCAAATACTGTGCTTCCTTCTTTGTGGTAGGAGATGAATAATGTAATAATTTGTCTCTTACTTTGGAGAGGACATCTCAACATGCCCCTGACCACTGGAACTCCCACATTTTTTACTGATGTGGTAAGCCCATGAGTCTTTATAAGATTTCATTCACATTCTCTCAGCTCTCAAGCTAAAAAGGCTTCTAAGTTCTTCAGTATGTTAGCCAATTACAATTTAGCTGGTCAGGTTATCCTAATATCACTGATGTAGTTAACCAATGTATTTTGCAGGACATCCAGATGGTCCTAATCACTTTGGATTATATTATGGCAGAAGGCAGGGGAGTTATCATAGCTCTGGAGTAAATGCATAATTGTATATTGTTGCCTCTTTTACGTGAATACACATTATAATCTCACTTTCTGATTAAAATAGATAAAAGTTTTACCAAAGTAATATTTTAAACCCCAGACCTGAGGTTACATTAAGTGGCGCTAGAAAAATAACACATCTGGAACAGCAATTGCAATTAAGGCTGCTACTTAACTGGGGTTGTATTGGCCTCCGGCATCCTTCAGTATCCAACATGTTTCTTTAGTGGCCAAACCAGTAAATTAAATGGAAACAAAATGGGGGCCACCACTCTGATTCTTTAGATCTATACTATCCAATAAGATAACCACTTGGTATACCCAGTAGCTATTTTGATTTACATTTAAAGAAATTAAATAAAATGTAAAATTTATTTATTCAGTCATACGAGTCATATTTTTAGTATTCAATAACTATATTCATGATTTTAGATTGTTCTGTTGGACTTTAGATCCTTAATGATAGCACTATTGTCAGCCATTCCCCCACTCTGGAATGCAATATTGTTTATTTTTTATGTTGTAACTTTTTAAGAGATGGAATCTTGCTCTGTCACCTAGGCTGGAGTATATTGAAGCAATCATAGTTTTCTGCAGCCTCAAATCCTGACCTGAAGTCATCCCCTTGCCTTGGCCTCCCAAAGTGTTGGGATTATAGGTGTGAGACACTGTGCTTAGCTCCATAATATTGTTTTTGGTTTATTATTTTGACTGGGGGAAGAGAATGCAATCTTAGAGGCTTCTATTTGCACTTTCACACTATGAAAGTTCACGTACTGAAGGCCGAGGGCAAGGATCCAATATGGGGGATGAACCAGTTATAAAGTATGTCAATCTCAACTGAATATTCAAAAATCGAGAATATGACCAATGGATGGGACAGCCACCCCAGTGGATCCACTATAATCCAGATGTTGGTCCAGACTTTTTTTTTTTTATTACTTGGCTCCCAGATGTCTCCATTCTACTGGAGTGCCACGATGACACTTAGCTTCATAAAGTTTCAGTGTCAACATGGACTCTGCCCAACACTTGTAGAAACTTTTGGCTATGTCCTTTTTCTCAGTCTACAGTTACCTGAGTAAATGAATGCAGGTCTCTTTACAAAAATACTGAAAGGATCACTATAGTGTACACTGTAGTGTACACTGTATCGCAGGGTCCTTTCTCAGATGCTGTGTCTGAAAATCAGCTTGATTCAGAAACTTGACAATGGATTCATTATTAGGACAAGAGTATCCAACCTCTAGGTCATCCACTCTTGCTGTCTCCGGATGGCTTAAAATGAGTAGTACTCAAGTTGGCTACCCATATATTTTGCCTTTAGGAATGCATCTCCATAATTGCATCTCCATGGTTCTCCAGAAGTCAGGTCCCTTTGATTGTCATTCCAAATCTGCAACTCATTTGTATGTGCATCCACATGGCTTCCTGCATACAAGCATTGCCATTTGGCCTTTATTGTTTGAATCCTATATGTTCTGTAATGGCCTTTCCTACTGTCATCCCAGTTAACAGGAGAGAGACATCACTTAGTTTTTGTTGATATTTGTGCTCCCCTGACCAGTGCATCTGTTACGACCTCTCCATGAAACATAATCACTTGATGAGACTTTCTGCTTTACATAATACAATTGACCCTTGAACAACACAGGGATTAGAGGCACCAACCAAAATTCTTGTGTAACTCTTGACTACCCATAATTTAACTACTAGAACCTGCTGTGGACTGAAGCCTTACCAATAACAGTCAGTTAACACATTTTATATATGTATTATGTACTGTATTCTTACAAGAAAGTAAGCTATAGAAAAGAAAATATTAAGAAAATCAAAAGGAATGGAAAAATATATTTACTATTCATCAAGTGAAAGTGCATCATCATAAAGTTCTATATCCTCATAGTCTTCACTTTGAGTAGGCTAAGGAAGAGGAGGAAGAAGAGAGATTGGTTTCGCTCTCCCAGCAGTGGCAGAGGCAGAGGCAGAAAAAAAAATGTGTGTGTAAGTGGACCCACACAGTTCAAATCCATGTTAAGAGTCTATTCTAGCATAACCACTTCCTTGAGTCTTTGAACTCCTTACTCCACTGCCTGCCAAGACAACTCTGGCATTTCAATGATGCAATATGAGTCGTCCATTTTCCATGCTTTTAGGAACCATCCTTGTTATTTAACTATCTCCTGGGATCTTTCCAAGGATATTGTATCCTGTGTATCTTAGGACAGTGCTACTGTACAAACTCTCCCCTATTCAATTCTATAATCTGACCTCCTTAATCAAGGACCCTCAGAATCGAGTTGTTTCCTATACATTCTAGCCAGTTCTTGCAGCTCCTTTTTTTTCCTTGGCTCACATGATCCTAGCTGGATTATACAGTGACTTTACCCAAGTTATAAGCCCTAATGGCCAGTGGATAGGGGTGCAACAGATCTTGAGGTTGGTATTTTCCTCAAGCAACGGGGAAAGTGCTAGGAATTACTCTTCCCCAAAGAGAATCCCCTTGCCCAGCGAAGTGACCTCCTACTGTACTCAATGAAAAGTAAGAGATCTGTCTCTAAAGGGTCATCTCTGTGCCTGAGTTCCCTGTGGATCTTCTTAAGTCTCAGCTTTAGTTGTCTTGCAATTCAACTTCTCCCTCTGCCCAATCCTGGTTCCCTTATGTTCTCATAAATGCTGCATCCCAGGGAACTCTTCTGTAACCTTTCTGCACGCACATTTCTGTCTTAGGGTCTGTTTCCCAAGGAACCTGAGCTAAGAAGATGTGTAAACTTTATTTGTAATCATTTCCCATTGTACACTCCTTTGAAATAAACCCCACCTAATTGCAGGCAAAATGCTGAAATTCATTTGCAAGTGGTAATACCATAATGTCAGAGGCCAAATAAAAATAAATAAATCAATGCATGTGTGTAATGCTGCAAGTGAGAAGAGTTATGTGATGTATCCAAGGAGAATAACACTAGCAGAGTGTGTTTGCAGAAGATGGATGAGGGAGTTGTAGGGGGATACTGAAGAAACTAAAGGAATATGGGAAGAGAATTGGCATCAGAAAGGGTTTATGTGAAAGAACAATAGTTAAAGTGATGAGAATGCACTGGGAAGCCTGATTAGAGGAATAGCACCCTATTAGAGGACACTCAGGTGGCAACAGGTTAAGCGACTGTCAGTCAGGAAAGCTTATAGGTGTTGCACTGCAGTCTATTCAGCCTAGATGAGAATTGATAGAATATCTGGTGCTTTATACTCTTGGCTGAGCCACATCACACCTTATTAATGGTGTATCTATTCCCTTTCTTCCCTCAGCAAAACATTAAAAACTTGAGATGAAAGCATGCCATTCTAAAACATATTTGGCTCAAAGAAAAAGATGCTTCCCAGGACTACAAAAGATCCTTCTTTAATGAAACTTTAATTAAACTTTGCTTTAATTTGGATCACAATGAAGAAAATAAGGACTTTTCATCTTGCCCCTTGTGGAAAGTATCAGTGTCTCCCATGAATACAATTTTGGCCTTTAAATGTCTTGCAATCTTTCAGTACCTTTAGTCCCATTGATAAACGACTATGACAACAAAATCAATTGTTTGCAACTAAATTTACAAAGACATATTTTTAGGATGGATACATGTACCAGAAATACATTATTGTGTGACCTCTAAGGTGTTATTAGTAACAATGGTAAGTGGAGGGAACAAAGGCTGGGGAAATAAAATTTGGAGGAGGCTATGGGTCAGTCCTTTAGGGTTAATGAAACAATAGTTGACATCATGTATTCCCTCCCAAAAGCAACCAAATGGCAACACATAATTAGTATGAAATAATACTATTCAGAACAATTCTTAGGTGCTAAATACTTAAAGTTATCTACAAAGAACATATATTTGAAAAACATCAACTTCAGAAAAGACTCAAACAGAGCGTTTGAATATGTGTCATGTTTAGAATCTGGTCTGTTTCATAGAGAATGTTCTTGCTGTCAATACCACTGTCTGTTACCTCTTCACTGAGAAGGAGGCCATATGTCTCAGATTTGCCTTTGACCACAGGCACTTGCCAAGAAGAGGCAAGAAATGTGTCCTCATTTGTACAGATGTACAGAGAAGAAAGCTCATCATTTTTCAGAAAAGAACTAAAATGCCTTCTCTGTACTGAACATTTTGTGTGTGAATTACAGAGTGGAATAAGAGCAATGCGACCTGGCCTTAAGAAGTGAGAGGTGTTCATGGCACATGTATACCTATGTAACAAACCTGCACATTCTGCACATGCATCCCACAACATAAAGTAAAATAAAAAAATTTAAAAAGAAGTGAGAGGTACTGTTCATGGGTGCTTTTTCCCCAAATACACCTGGCAGGACAAAAACTGGGATTTTGTTTTCAAACCTAGGAAAGGAGCCTGCAAACAATGATTCTTGGGCCAAATCCAGCTCTCTGTTCTTGTAAGTAAAGTTTTATAGGAGCATAGTCATGCTTATTTATTTACCTATTGTCTATGACTGCTTTCATGCTACAAAAGCCAGATTGAGTAGTTGTTGTGAGAGAGGCATTATGGCTCACAAAGCCTAAAATTAGTTATTGTTTGGCTTTTTACAAAACAAGTTTGAAAACCCCTGGTCTAGGTGAATAAAAGCACATTTAGAAACAGATTCTATCTATCTGTCCTGTACCCAGTGTAGTAAAGCAATATAATAGCCAGAGGAGTCACTCAAAGGCCTAGGCACATGTAGCTTGCAATTTAGCTTAAATTTATGAGGACTTCTGCTCAGAATAATTCCTTTAAATGCATGTCCCATTCCTTTTGGTTTGTTAACACATGCACGCACACACACATCGGATGTATAATTACAACTTGCATTACTATTAGTGCACAATCACAAAACTGTTACCATGCTATTAACTTTCCACACATTCTATTAACTTACTAATGGTAGCTGTGTTACTCATCTCTTATTCTGTAAGTACAGTCGTATGTTGCTTAATGATGGGAATACGTTCTGAAAATTTGTTAGGCCATTTCATTATTGTGTAAACATAAAATGTACGTACACAAACCTAGATGATGCAGCCTACTACACACATAGGCTGTACACTAGGGTCTCCAAGCCCCATGCTGCAGAGCAGTACTGGTCCTTGGCCTGTTAGGAGTGAGGCTGCACAGAAGGCCGTGAGCGGTGGACAAGCGTGCATTACTACCTGAGCTCTGCCTCCTGTCAGATCAGTGGCAGCATTAGATTCTCACAGGAGGGCAAACCCTATTGTGAACTGTGCATGCCAGGGATTTAGGTTGCACCCTTTTCATGGGAATCTAATGCCTGATGATCTGAAGTGGAACAGTTTTATCCCAAAACTATCCCCACCCCACCGCATGCAAAAACTATCTTCCATAAAACTTGTCCCTGGTGCCAGAAAGGTTGGGGACCGCTGCTACACAGCATGTCTCTGTACTGAATACTGTGGGCAGTTATAACACAATGGTATCCGTATATCTAAACATAGAAGAGGTATAGTAAAAATACGCTATAAAAGATAAAAATGGCACATGTCCATAGGCACTTACCATGAATGAAGCTTGCAGGACCAGAAGTTGCTCTCAGCGAGTCATTGAGTGGGTGGTGAGTGAATGTGAAGGTCTGGGACTTCACTGTGCACTACCATAGACTTTATAAATACCGTACAGTACAATCAGGTTACACTAAATTTATTTTTAAAATTTCTTCAAAAATAACGTAACCTTAGCTCACGATAACTTTCTTACTTTGTAAACTTTTTAATTTTTTAAAACTTTTTGACTCTTGTCATAACATTTCGCTTAAAATATATTGTACAGCTGTACAAAAATGTTTTATTTCTTTAGAACTTTTCTATAAGCTTTTTTCTATCCTTACTTTTTTCAGTTTTTAAACTTTTTTATTAAAAACTAAGACACCAGGCCGGGCGCGGTGGCTCAAGCCTGTAATCCCAGCACTTTGGGAGGCCGAGACGGGCGGATCACGAGGTCAGGAGATCGAGACCATCCTGGCTAAACTAAAAAAAGTACAAAAAAACTAGCCGGGCGACAAGGCGGGCGCCTGTAGTCCCAGCTACTCGGGAGGCTGAGACAGGAGAATGGCGTGAACCCGGGAGGCGGAGCTTGCAGTGAGCTGAGATCAGGAAACTGCACTCCAGCCTGGGCGGCAGAGCAAGACTCCGTCTCAAAAAAAAAAAAAAACTAAGACACCAACACACACACTAGTATAGGCCTACAGAATCATCAATGTCACTATCTTCCACCTCCACATCTTATAAAAGGTCTTGAGGGGCAGTAACACACATGAGCTGTCCTCACATATGATGACAGTGCCTTCTTCTGCAATACCTTCTGAAGGACCTGTCTGAGGCTGTTTTACAGTTAACTTTCCTTTTTGTAAGTAGAATGAATTTACTCTAAATAAAGATAAAAAGTACTAACATAGTCGTTTATTGTCATTATCATGTATTATGTGCTGTATGTAATTGTATGTGCTATACTTCTATACAACTGGCAGCACAGTAAGCTTGTTTACACCAGCATCACCACTAACATGTGAGTAATGTGTTGCATGACGACATCTGACATCCATGATGTCACTAGTGATAGGAATTTTTAAGCTTCGTTATGGTTTTATAGGACCACCATAGTGTATGTGGTCCATTGTTGACCAAAATGTTATGTGGTGCATGATTTGTTGCAATTTGCTGAGCTTCAATACAGTGAGCATCTGGCTGCCTTGGAGACAAAAGAAGTTTCTAACATAAGAACACATGGTGAGGCAAGGTTAGAGTGCTTTCACTCAGAGTGCAGAAGCTACTCTGTATACACTAGACTGTGCTCCCAGAACATCCTAACCAGTCTTCACTCAGAATGCTTTCCAGAATTTCCCTGGTTGAAAGTAGGATCAATGTATTTCCAATCTACAGATCTGCAGCTGCTGGGTATGGAAAAGAGAGGGCATTGAAATATCACACATGCAATCAAGAATGAGTGTTTCAGTGCTCATGGGGATACATTTCTAAATGGCCTAGAGTTGACAACGGAGAAGGAATCCCATAAAGTGAAGGGTCAAGTCACAATGGCAAGTTAATTAACTTGATCTATACTGCTTTTAATAGAATATTATTTTGAGCTATCAATCAGTAAAATGCAGACCATGTGAACCTCAGAATTGAGTAGTGGGAATTACAGCAGGAAAATAAGAAACAAAAGAAGTGAGCTACATCTTAACAGTGTCCAAGGGTTCCAAGGGTGATTAGGAGCAGCCCCTCTACTAAGTCTAAGTATATACAGGCCCCTTCCACTCTCCTTTCTGGACTTAGAGACCACCACAGACAGAAGGAAGAGAAAGGGGAAAAAATATGAAGTTGCTAATACAAGCTCTGCAAAATATTCTAAAAATGAAGAATTGACTGAGTTTAAATGCATGTTTGAATAAGTTTGAATAAGCTTAAGCTTACCCCGAATTGACAAAATTATGTTTTCTATCATCAGCTAAAATGGCCTCAGGAACTAAATTAAGTTTGAGAAATTTTAAAAGGCACATTTTTGCACATATGTCTCTGTGACTTAGAGATGCATGCCAGCCCGGAGATAATATTCCAGCATTTTCTTCTGACTTTTCCCACTTTTGTCATTCTATGCAAATAGCTCCAACACATGTTGGACTTGAAGGAGGCTAAATTTGAGAGCAGAACTTAGAATGCTGCTTTGGAGAAGCAGAGGCTAAGGCTTATAAATCATGATCACAGCTGCATTCCTCCTCAGCTGGGCAGGGTCCTGGGTTGCTGTACTGTAAGTGGCTCTTCACTGCATATAGACAGTAAATATCTTCAAAGATGCCTCAGCCTTATCTTTTTCAAGCTGCCAAGACTCCAAAGCCTAGAACTAGAAAGGGAATCCAAAGTAACTTGTTAACTATGTACAGTGTAATCTGCTGTTTTAGACAAGGAAAACTGTGCGCAATGTAATTTGCTGTTTTAGACAAGGAAAAGGTAGATATCTTTCCTCCCATACAGTAGTTTTGTGCTTACTATCTGTGATGGCTAATATTAGGTGTCAGCTTGACAGGAGTGAGGGATACTTAGATGTCTAGTAAAGCATCTTTTATGGGTGTGTCTGTGAGGGTGTTGCCACGAGAGTCTGACATGCTGAGGTAGGAGGCAGAACTTGACTCCATACCCGGGGCTCCTTCGCCAGACCAAAGTGAGGACTAGCTAAGACAGGAATGGGGCGGAAGCAGCTTTCCATAAGACACGCCTACCAGTGTGTCATGTCAGTTTACTGTTGCCAAGGCAACCCCTGGGAGTTACGTTTTTCCCTGTCAATGACCCCATGTCCCAGAAGTTATTATCTGTTTCCTAGAAAGTTCTTCCAACTGCCCCTTAATCTGCATACAATTAAAAGTATGTATAAATATGACTGCAGAACTGCCCTGAGCTGCTGCTGTCAGCACACTGCCTATGGGATAGCCCTGCTCTGCCGGAGCAGTCCTAGAGCTGTAACACCGCCTGAACTCTAACACTGCTGGAGCTGTAACACTGCCACTTCAATAAAACTGTTTGCTTCTACCACTGACTACCCTTGAATTCGTTCCTGGGTGAAGCAAAGAACCCTCTCACACTAAGCCCCAACTTGGGGATTGCCTGCCCTACATGAATGTGAGTCAGTGGACTGGGAGAGGAAGACCCACTCTCAATGTGGCCAGGCACCGGCCATTCAGCTGAGGGCTTGGCTTCAACAAAGCAGACAGAAGAAGGGGGACATGTAGTTTGCTTGGCTTCTTTCTTCTACTCTCTCTCCCTTCTAAAACAGGACACCTTCTCCCGCCCTTGAATGTCACAATCTGGGTTCTTTGGCCTTTGGTCACTACCGTAGGAGCACTCATCTTATTTTAACTGTTAATCTTCTCCTATCCTTCATCACCCCCAATAGAACATGAACTCCTTGAAGATGGTAGAAACAGGTTCTTTCATTGCTGTAGTCCCAGTATTAAGCCAGATCAAAAATAAACACATGACCCTTCATGAATCCCCCAAAGTAAAGTCAATTTAGCCTATTTCTATCCCCCACCTCTGCCTGTGTCATTTTTCCAGGGGAATGGATATTTCAAAGATGAAATCTACTACTTCTTTAATCAACCTAGTAGCAGGAAAATATTGTTTTCTAATGGGGGAAAAATTGAATTTTCTTCTTTGTGTGAGGAAGATGAGATGAGTTTGCTAAAAAGGGACATAGCTCAGAGAAAGAATAAGTGATTTTTCTTCACGGGATAGGAGTTAGCATATTGAGTAATAGAAGGCAAACCTCAGAACATGCTATGGCTTCTGAACCTGCTAATATTTAGCAGATGCACAACTTCAGAATTCACTCAGCCCCTGGCTGGTTAGGCTGGGATGAGGCATCTGGAGGACCTTAAATTGGTCTCCTTGGCCTGAGAGTGGCTTTTTCTGTTCAGCATGTCTGAAATATTATCAAATTATATGTGAGTCACTGCATGAAAAAGGAGAGGAAGTATTGAGAGATGACAAAGTTTCCACGACCTTTACGGCTGCTGCATGGGTTTGCATAGACATCTGAGGCATTTGAGAAACTGAGCTCTGGGCTGGTGGTAAGAGTCAGGATTACGGACTCCAGCCTGGGCAGAGGCTATGGCCCCATGGAGCACACTTTTTCTCTGTACAGAAAGGAACTTCCTCTGTTAGTATGTGGCTCCCTTAGAGATAGATCTTGCTGCAGTGTCTCCTGATGCCATCACAGCATGTTGGTGAACCTGCTTATTAAAAATGTCCCATCACTCTTAGTATAACTTCATAGGCCCTTGCAACCCAAGAGCCCTGATCCACAACTGCAAGGGCCCTAGGCAGTAAAGAGCTAACTCAGCAGGCTTGGCTTCCTCAAATGCTCCACATTCCCAAGAAAGGCCTGGCCAGCTCCTGGGAGGTGATCTCTGAGCCCTTGGAATATTCTACCTTATAACTGTGCTTTTGTATGCTTGAGGCTTTGGACCAAGAAGTATCAGTTTGATGAGATGGTTTATGTGACTTATGGTGAATACCTAGTTTTGCTCTGAAGGGCCGCAGCCTGAGTAGCTGTGTGTCTTTGTGACTGACCCCAGGGAAAACCTCGGTCTCAAAGCTCAGGTGGGCTTCCCTGGTTGGCAACACTTTGTTTTGCTACATTTAAAGCTAACTTGACATAGCTGGAATTTTCTCCCTGAATCTTATTTCTTTCAGCTTTGGGGTTACAAATCCAGTTTTCTAGAGTTTCATTTTTATCCCTTACTTCTATGTTTAAAATCTTCCCTCCAAAGCCACCTAATCAGGCTGAGAGGTCTTGTCTTCCTTTGGTTCTGCCCAATTCCTTTTCATCAACCTCCTTTTCCTCAGGCCTTTCACCTGCTCAGGCATTGTGTGTGAGCCTGTAAGTCTTTTCTGATTAACTTGCCTCTGACCTATTAATGTGCTCAGTCATTCCTGCAGCAATTCCATTGTCAAACCAGTGCTCCAAACGTATTATTTTTTTCTATTTCTACCCTCAATAGAGTTCACTTATTTTAAACCCAGAGCACTGTTCTTGTTCTCAAGATATTTGCTTTTCTGCCATCAAGAGGCAAATGAAAACTAACTACAACATTCTAAAAACTTAAATATATATAAGAATAAAATTTATTTTTCTTCAAGACCATGGTTACTTTATACTCAAAAGAAAATTCAGTGTGTCCTCTTCCAATATTGCAATAATATTTGGGCCAAAACATACCATTATTTTCATCAAGACACTTTTGTCTGAAAGAGCCCAAAATCCTTCTCAGTAGCTATATTAGTTTTCTTTTGCTGCTGTGACTGATTACCACAAATTTAGCCGTTTAAAGCAATACAGATTTACTTTCTTAAAAATGTTATTTTATTTATTTGTTTTAGAGACTGGTCTTGCTCTGTAGCACAGGCTGGAGTGCAGTGGCACAATCCTAGTTCACTATAGCTTCGAACTCCTGGGCTCATGTGATTCTCCTGCCTCAGCCTTCTAAGTAGTCCCTCCCAGGTGGGACTACTGGTGGGCACCACCATGTCTGATTTATATATATATATATATATTTTTTTGAGACAGAGTCTTACTCTGTCACCTAGGCTGGAGTGCAGTGGTGCAATCTCGGCTCACTGCAACCTCTGCCTCCCAGGTTCAAGTGATTC
>NW_012119644.1:562157-592098 GCF_000951035.1 Colobus angolensis palliatus | reverse complement strand
AATTTTTTGTGTTTTTAGTAGACATGGGGGGGGTGCAATCTCGGCTCACTGCAACCTCTGCCTCCCAGGTTCAAGTGATTCTCATGCCTCAGCCTTCCAAGTAGCTGGGACTACATGTGCGTGCCATATTTTCAGTAGAGCGGGTTTCACCATGTTGGCCAGGCTGGTCTCAAACGCCTGGCCTCAAGTGATCCTCCTGCCTCGGACTCCCAAAGTCCTAGGATTACAGGCATGAGTCACCATACTCAGCTGCAACACAGATTTCCTATCTCACATTTCCATAGGTCAGAAAAAGGTAGGTTGTCTTGACTGGTTACTCTATTGTAGATTTCACAAGGCCAAAATCAAGCGGTCAGCCAACTGGGCTTTGGTTAGGAGAGTCTGAAGAAGAGTTTTATCAGGGCTGAGTCAGGCTGTTGTTGGCAGAACCTTAATTGCAGCTGTAGAACTGAGGTTCTTGGTTCTCTGCTGACTGTTATTTAGGGGTTACCCTTTACGTCACGAAATTGTGTCGTAAGTCCTTCTCACGTGCTTGTAATCTAACTTGCCCCTTCTGCCGTGTGAATCTTCTGACTCTAGTCAGAGAAGGTTCTCTGCTTTTAAGGGATCAATCACGTGATTAGATTAGTTCCACAAATAAAACCCAGGATAATCTCCCTATTTTAAGGTGCTTGTCCCTTTTGCCATAAAATGTAATATGTTCCCAGATATGGGAACTAAGGTGTGAACATATTTGAGGAGTCATTATCCTGCCTATTACAATGACTGTAGCTCAGCCTACGTAACTGAAAAAAGTCTAAGGAGTAAACTGAACTCTAGAGACAGCTGAATTTATGAGCTCAAAAATATCCACAGAACTCTGTAACTCTCCGTCTTGATACCAGCTTCTTTGATTTGATCTCAGTCCTTCTGTGAGGTGGGAAAGGCGATCACCACAAGCTATCAGCTTACACAGGTTCAGTTAAGAGGTATATGTGTCGAGTGTTTGGGAGATGAACATGAAAGTCCTGTTTTCAGCTTGATTCCTAGGGGAACGTGATTTCCTATCAAAGGAAGTTGAAAGCATTCATCTCATCACCACAGGGCTAGAAACAACAGATCTGGATCCCTGATATTAGAGCTATAATTCTCCAAGAGGACAGGAGCTAGAAGAGTATAGAAAGTAGTACACATGTAGTTGGAAACAAAAAAGAACACAGATGTGCTATTGAAAGTGATCTATCTTGTTTACCTTCCACACAACCTAGGAAGAAAACGCTCATGGCAAGCAAATAGTCTCAGTTATTACACTGATAGAACTGTGTGATCAAAGTCAACATATATATATATATTTCTTTCAAGTTCAAAATTAGGTGTATTTGATGTTAGTCATGACATTCATTATATTTTGAAACCTTTAAAGACAGGTGTGTACAGTAAGATATATTTTGGCTACACATAACAGAAAATATAGAAAGCAAAGAGTAAGTATGTGTGTTACCTCACATAACTAAATACATGGTTGTGGGGTAATTCTAAGGCTGGAAAAGCAAACACATTTTCAAAGACATTGATTCTCTCTCTCTGTCTTCTTTAGTTCCCCAGAGTTCTGACTTCTCTTAGGCTTGTTCACTTCAAGGTCCTCAGATGGCTATTTCAGTTCCAGGTACCACATGCAGATAGCAATGTCAAGAAGAAAAGAAATAACCCCCTCGCTTACCACTTTTAGAAATGAGGAAAATCTTTCCAGACTTTTTCACTGGCCAGAATTATCCCACCTGATCATGCCTTGAGCAATCAACTGTTGTAGCAAAGACAGCCTCTGATCAGCTAGGACCAATAAAGATTGTCCCCTGTAGCTGTTTCTCTAGACTTACATGAACACTCAAAATGGTGAACAAAAGCAGGTATCTGTCTGCAAGTAACATGGAGGAACTGTCTACTGGATAGATGTCCACTTGTGTCTTTCACAGAGGGTGAAAAATATTTATATGCTTATCATATGGTTCATAAGTAATAAAAGATTCTAAAACATTTGATTAGAGACACAAAGCATCAGTAAGAATCTATCAATGGTTATTAGCATTTTTTAATATTCTGAAAGAATTAATGTCTTTCTTTGCAATTAAATCACAAAGCCTTAGTTCTTTAAACAAATGCAAAAAACAAAACACAGATCAAAGAAGGCTTTGAAATAAGAAGTGAGCATTCCAGGAAAATGTGATGAAATAAAGAGTATGTAACAAACAGATCTGTACAGCAAAGATAGTATTGCCTTATATGTTCTACCAAAGAATTAATACCAGGTCCACCAGGAGAATAAACTGCATATTAATATTAGAATGTATATGTGAGGTCTATATGAAAGAAATTACAGTAAAATATATGCATTGCCCTCATGGCAGAGAATAGTATGGAAAACAGTGAGTGTACATATATATGTGTGTGTGTGTGTGTGTGTATCCTTTTCCATCATTGGTAAATATGCTTAAGAAAAAACCTGACCATAAGTGCAAGAAGCACAGATATGGAATCTTTTTCATTCACTGTATTTATTTAGAGCTTAATACAGTACCTGGCCCTTAGTCACTGTCTGTGTGTGTGTGTGTGTAAGATAGGTAGCTAGGTATGTAGGTAGGTGGGTAGAAGATGAGGGAGAGGAAGAGACAGAGGGAGAGGAAGAGGAAGAGGGAGAGAGAGGGAGAGGGAGAGGGGGGGGGGAGCGGGGGAGAGGGAGGGAGGGAGGGGGGGGGAGAGAGAGAGAGATAGAGAGAGAGGGAGAGAGAGAGACAGAGAGAGAAAGAGACTGAGATTCTGTTACCTAGAGTGGACCAAAACAAGAAAACAGGAAACATATTTCTGATGGGGAATGTTTTAACTTGTCCATGTAACAAACCAGTAAGGTAGACATTTTCAAGAGTAACATTCATTTTTTCCATAACTGCTAAATGAGTTTTCTTATTGTACATAGTTTTAGAATAAAGATTAAGCATTATCTTCATTACAGTGCCATAATTCTTAGATTTGTATTTTTGCATATGTCCCTGACTGGATTTTTCAGAGTAAAAGTTATTTTGACAAAGAACCAAAAAGGCAATACCTTTCGTGTTACGCTTGCTTCAGCAACTGTAGAACACCATTAGTTTCCATGTGTTATGCCTGAAAAATATTCAATAAAAGTTAAGGTTACAAAAACCATAAAGCATATCTAAGTTCTAACTAACATAATAAAATCAATGAAATTCCAAGCATGTCTGTGGCTGCATCCTGAATTCATCTCAGATCCCAAGCAATACAGTACAAATGAAATGGAACACTTCACCCCATTCTACAAATTCCCTCTGCAGACTTTATAGCAAGATGAATTATGGACCTGCTGACTCAAGCTCAGAGCTTTGTACTGCTCTTGTTTTGTTACATGTGACAGGTTGGGTCTTTGAGAGTCTGGACTAAATTATGGTTTTCTCTAGGTTTGAAGCAGCAAGCATTTTACATAGATCAATCCTTCTTTGGGGAACGGGGGTGGAGAAGACTGTGAATCTTTTCAGGACCAGTAGCATCCTACCAGGCCCATGGCCGAGGCTACATGCCTGTTGACATGCTGGGCATGTTGCCCACATCCATTCGATAAACGTTCTTTTGGCTCCCTTCCTCACAAGCTGAATGCCGGGAAGTGACAGGTGCAAGTGTAGACCAGGCTGGCGCAGTATCTGACTGTTTGAATGACTGGGACTTTCTGTCTGACAGGATTTACCCAGTCATGATGGATGATGGCTAGAGAACAGGAAACAGAAAGGAAAGCAGGAAAGGAAACTAACTGCATTACATCACGGGGGTCTATAAAATGCCCACCTATGAAACAATATGAGGAGCTCAATATCTGACAAGAGTTGAGGGAATTAAGAGTAATTTGATTACAGGTGCTCAACTGGCATTCATTTTCCTCTTATTATCTGAGAACCCTCCCTTGAGAGAAAGCACTAACCTTCAAAAGGAGCAGATGAATGGCTCTATTAAAAGCACTGTAGTTTGTTCATGGCTCTGTAGCATCTGACCATTTTATGAACCCAGTGGAATTGTAAATAGGAAACAGAAGAGAGGAAATATCTTCCTGAAACAGGGTACAGACGACTGTATCTGTCTTCAGTGATTTGTAATCCAAAAAAAGAATGTTCACATGGAAAAAAATGATGTAAAATCAAATCTGCTCCCACCCCTTAATCCCCACCATCTTGAATATTTCTCTTAAAGGACAGATATTTCAATACTATTGGATGTCAAATTGGTATGGTTTCTTATTTTTTTTAAAAGATGCCTAAGTTAGATATGGTTAGTTTTAAATCAATTAGCTGTTGATATTTTATATATATCTAGCATATATATACATATACATATAGTTCATTTTAATCTTAGTTAAAGATAAATCCATAGATCTTTTGCAGTATCTAGTTTAAAAAACCATTTCTGAGATAGTGACTGCTATGGATGGAAGAGACCCCATCTGAGGAAGTCATAAATAAATAAACCTCACTGAAACCTAATGAAATCCATATGACAACATCAACTTTTTCTCTTCTAGTATAAAGCAGGATGAATACAATTTATTTAAAACCATGTCTCCAATATTAGGATTATCAGTATTGGTTATTTATTCTTTATTTAGAAAGAAGAGTAAATGTTTTATTAGTGTTATGGCTTGTTTAATAGCTTACTTCTGGTGTATCACTGAGGAATATATAATATTCATATCAACGGGAGTAAGAACTTAGATATAAATTTGTAACATCCAAAAGAGTGCTAAAAGATTCAAGAAATTCAGGAATAATAATTCATGTGAGATAGGAATCATTTTTTAACATCATTTATTCTTTCTGCTCATTTATTCTCTGTATCAAACCTGGACTAAGAGCAAAAATTAATATTTTAAATCCTGCTAATAGAAGTATGAAAGGAAAGCTTTTATCAAAATACATTAACTGTATATAAACTATAAAATGTCATCTTAGTACATTAACTATAAAACTTGTTATACGTGTGTACATTTATACACACCAAAACTAACACACTGAAATGTGGCAATTTTTTGTTTCAAAAAATTCAACCTAAGGCTATTTGATAATTTTACTTCTCTAAAATCCACTTTTGAAACATCTTTAGACTTCCCCAGAATATTCAATATTTTATTTAAAATATTCTGAAAACATCTAAAAGCCAAACTGAAATATTTTTGCTCAAAGAATGAGATATATCTGCAAAAATTAAGAGAATTCTTAGGGAGCTTACAAATAGGCTCTGAATACAATTTTGAAGCAATGACAATATCACTTCTCTTTTATTAAGTATATAATTTATGCTAATACATGAATTCCAAAAATAATTTCATCATTTAATAAAATCACACATTATGCAACAACCTTATTATGACTTGCCATACTTGTATGACATATCTGTATGAGTTTTCATGACAAACATATATAATCAAAACATTTACAGTCAACCCTTTATCATCATAAAATAAGTACATAAATATTTAATGCAATATGTCTCATAATCTTAAAACTGTAAATGTCAAATTATGTTTCTGAGCTACTTAAAAATTTATGACCTACCCTAGAAATTTACTGTAAACCAAAAGGTAGTGTTAGTGGTAGCTATATAATATATAGTGTATATATATACACACTTATATATGGTATATATACACATATATAGTATATAATATATACTTAATATATAATACTGTAGTATATATAATACAGTATAATATATATTTAATATATAATATATAACATAATATATACTATGTATCACATATATAATATATAGTATTATATATTATATAATACTTAATTATACTTAATATATAATATATAGTATAATATGTAATGTATAATATACAATATATTGTATATAGTATTATATATACACTAAGTATATATTACACTGATAGAACTGTGTGATCAAAGTAAACATAGATATATCTTTCAAGTACAAAATTAGGTTTATTTGATGTTAGTCATGTTAGTCATGATGTTAGTCATGACATTCATCATATTTTGAAACCTTTAAAGACAGGTGTGTACAGTAAGATATATTTTGGCTACACATAACAGAAAATATAGAAAGCAAAGAGTAAGTATGTGTATTACCTCACATAACTAAATACATGGTTGTGGGTTATTATAAGTATATATAATAGTATATATACTATAGTATACTATATACTTATACTATGTATATTATATATAGTATTTGTATACTATATATGCATATATATAGTATATAGTATATATAGTATATAATATATAGTATATGACACTATATATAATAGTATACTATATATAGTATGTATATACTATATATACACAATTTTTTTTAACTACAATTACTTCTAATAAAAGTTAACCAACATTTAGTGATTATCTACTGTGTGTCAGGCACCAGAGAAGAGTTTTTCTCTCATTATCATATTGACTTCACACAATGTCACTATCATTATCTTCATTTTACAAATCAGAAAACTGAGGCTTAAAGAACTTAAGGAACTTGCCCACTGGTCTCCTCTTTGACAACCGTAAAGGCCTTTGTCCTCACCCTACAACTATCGGTGCTTTATTCCTCCTGGGAAACAAATGAACTTAATATACTGTGACTGGTCTTTTGATCTAAGAAAAGCCACACTAAGACCTACACCTTTATTCAAGGGATACATTTTCACTTTCTTTATTTTAGATGGGATGTTTAAAGCTTGCATATTTTCTGTGGGGGGAAAAGTCTCTGTTCAGAGGAAGCCAAATTTTGTGGTTTAAGATTATTGCTAAAAATCCTAGAGATACTTGTTCACTAAACCTGTTTCAAATGAGGAAAATGAGTGATCTGTGGTCATCACTGCCATTTAATTCTGACCTAGTAAACATTTAATTCTGACCTAGTAAACATTTAATTCTGACCTAGTAAACATCAAGACCCTCCTTAAAAGTAGGTGACCTGTTTCAGGCAAAACTCTTAAATGTCCCCAACACCTAAAGAATCAGTGGCACAGTAAGAGTTAGGTGACTTCCCATAAGCAGAGGGCTAAAACTAGAGTAGAAATACCTGAATGTTACATGATTTACATGTTTTGAATGGCAAACAATGTCTTGATATCCTAAATGTCTTGCTTGTTGCTTCTTTAAAGAAAAGAAAACTCAACTTTGCTCCCAAATGACTTGTATAAACATCAAATAACTTTCCCTTTTTATCCACTTACTAAGTGATGGTGCATGGTTCCAGCCCAGTTCTTCAGATGACCACACACTCTGAGTTAACCATATGATAATAGGAAATCAATATTTATTTAGTGTCCATTAGGTGCTAAGCATTGTGTTACATATTTTACATAGGTTATTGATATCTATTTTAAAAAAAAAAAAAACCTTGGGAAAGCTATCATAAGTCACATTTTACAGAAAAGGAAGTTGAAGCTTAGAAGTTTAAAAAGTTAAGAGATTTTTCAGAGAAATTAAGAAAATTTTCAAGGTCATACAGCTAAAATAAGGAAACCATATTATGAAAACATCACATAGGACAAAACAGACTACTGTCTAGTTACCTGAAACTTTGGCTTTGTTCAACAACTCTCCAACTCTTGGTACAATACTTACAGAATAAAAAACAAAATGAAAATTCATACAAACTAAGGCTAAAATAGCAGTAGAGTCTCAAAAGAATGAAACATTCAAGAGTATAGAAGTAAAAATGACAAATTAAGAATAATCAAAACAATCTTTGAGAATATCTCAATAAGAAAATTCAGGAGAATACAAGATATCAAATAATTGATAACATTATGATTAATATTTCTCTTCAAAACTCTCAGTCAGGAAAAACATTGAAGACTTAAATTTGGAACTTAGTTTTATCTACATTTAAGACTCTTGCACTGAGAGGAAAGAGTGAGTTAGAGAATCAGTCTGGGTCATTATACAAACAGGCACATAGAGCAGATGTGTGCAAAAATGTATGTATTCATCAGTTATACTTTGCTTAAATATTTACTTGAAACATCTCAATTTATGGATCAGTGAATAATTTACTTTCAGAATCAATACCATGGAGGACAAATTTACTGTTCACCAAATAGCCATGTGCTTTCTAAGATTTCTAGTCCTCTAGCAATTATATGGACTCATGACCAGATTTAGCCAATAAGCTATGAGCAGAAAGGATGAGTGTCACTCCTAAGTCAAAGCATGGAAGAGCAGGTGTTAGTTTCCAACATATTCTCTCCTTCTGCCATAGCCACTGGTAGAATTCCAGATGGCAGAATCTCTTCAATCAATCTGGGTTTCCCAGTGGAACCATATGGCACAGAGTCCCTTCCACCAAGTGCATTAAATATGTAGAATGAGTGAGAAATAAACTTTTTAGTGTTAGGTGATTGACATTCTGGGGTGAATTTGTTATTGCAGCATAACTTAGTGTATTCTGATTCATGCAAGAACTTTCACATTTACAGACTTCAGAGAATCAAGAGCCATCACTGCACTAGAAATATCTTCTTAATTATACTGATGCCAAATAAATTCCCAAAATGTCTGGCTAAAATTTTAATGGCTAAAATGTTTAAATGAACTGTATGCCAAAACTAAAGCTTTTCTTTATTGGCAAGTTCTGAATTGCCAAAATCATCTAATAGGTACCTACTATTTGGGATCTTAAGGACAGATAATATTGATTCTGCTTAAGACATGTTGAGTGAGATATAGGACTTCTCTGAAGAGACTCATTTATGCAACAAATACTGATTGAATACCTATGTGGGAAGCACTCATTTCAGTATTATGAACACAATGGTCATCAAAACCAGACATCGCCTCTATCCTCAGTCTAATGGTTGAGATACATAAAATAAATAACACAAACAAGTCTCGAGTCAAAACTGATAAAGAAGGTGGTGGTGAAGGCCATAGTGAAATTAACCTGCATGGAATCATTAGAGTTCTCCTGAAGAACTGAGTATTAAGCAGAAATAAGAATATAGTAAAAGACGTACTTCACCAGGGTAGAGTAGTTATTTAAGTCAGAGGACTCATAACATGTAAAGGATTGAGTTGGGAAGAAGCATGTTTGAGAAACTGAAAGGAAAGGAACCTGAGGCAGAAAGAACTAGAAGACAATTTATGGAAGACAAAAAGCAGGTAGAGGCCTGATCTTACAAATCCTTGTAAAACGCTTAAGAATTTTGTTCATTATCTTCAGAGCGATGGAAAAAAACTGAAAGGCTTTAACTTGAAGGAGGACACTATCATCAGAAGTGCTTTTTGTATAATAAAAAATTACTGATTATGGATTGAAAGAGCCAGGAATAGATACAAAAAGGAGCAGTTGGGACAGGACTGTTTCTGTGGCTAAGAGGCAACATTCACCTTGTATTTAATGTTTTCTTTACTGGATGCTCTGCATTACCTACCTACCAGCAATGTATAATGGTTGCAGTTTCACCATATCCTTGCCAACACTTATTTTTTGTCTTTCTAATTAAAGCCATTCTAGTGTGCAAAAAAATGGTATGTCTTCATAGTTTTGATTTGCATTTCCCTACTGAATAATTATGTTGAGTATCTCCTTTTGTGCTTATTGGTCTTTTGCATATTTTCTTTGGTGAAATGCCTATTTAAATCTCTTTCCTACTTTTATATGAGATTGTTTTCTTATTAAGTTGTAAGAGTTTTTGAATTTATTCTGGGTACAAGTTCTTTATCAGATATATGATTTACAAATATTTTCTCCCAATTTATGGCATGGTCTTTTCATTTTCTTGATAGTCTCTGGAAGTATAAAGATTTTTAAGTTTGATGACGTCCAATTTATCAATTTTACCATTCACTACATATGCTTTTGGTATTATATTTAAGAAATCATCCCTTAGCCCAAGTTCATGAAAACTTACCCCTAAATTTTCTTGTAAGTGTTGACAGTTTTAGTTTTTACATTTTTGTCTGTGATTTGAGTTAGGTCTTTTTGTTTGTCTGGTGTGAATCAGTGGTCCAAATTCATCTTTTACATGCAGATATCTAATTGTCCCAGCACTATTTGTTGAATGTTTGTTTTAAAAAGCCAAATAAACTCCAAGTCCAACTGATTGACACTATCTCATAGTTGCATTCAAAGAAGTCAATGCAGCACCCAAAAAAATCTAGTTATCTACTCTTCCCTGGCTGAATATGAGGCTTAGTGCACAGTAAAGACACACAAAAGTCTGGAATAAAGTGAAAGCCAAAACTAAAGGAATCACATTTAAAGAATTAAAGGAAAATACAATAAAGAATTATTTCTCAAATAGAAAATATCAATAAAGAGATAGAAATTAAAAAGAACCAAATGTCAGTTCCACAGTTGAAGGTACAATAATTCAAAAAATAAATGTACTAAAGGGGCTGGCTTAACAGAAGATTTAAGCTGGCAAAAAAAGAATTGGAGAATTTTAAGATAGATAAACAGAAATTATCCACTCTGAAGAAGAAAAAGTAAAAAGAATGAAGAGAAATGGACAGAACCCCAGAGACCTATGAATACCACTAAGTATGTGAATATGTGTATGATAGTAGCCTCAAAGAGAAGAAAGAGAAAGAGACAGATAAAACATTCAAAAAATATTTTTATATTTGGTTTAAAACATCAATTTATACATCCAAAGCTTAATGAACCCTAGGGAAGATAAACATAAAAAGATGACACCTGGCAAAAACCTAGTCAAACTGTTAAAAGTCACAGATAAAGATAAAATCTGAAAGCAACAAGAGAAAAATAAGTCAGCATACAGGGGAACCAAAATAGGATTAAAAACTGACTTATCTTTAGAAGCAATGGAGGCTAGTAGGCAGTAGAAAGCAATATACAAAGTGTGTATAAGAACAAAAACCAAAACCTGTCAACCAAGATATCTCTATTGGCAAAACCACACTTCAAAAATGAAGGTGAAACAGAGAAATTCCCAAAGAAAGAAAGACTGAGGTAATATGTTGCTTTCAGACCTGCCTTTCCAAAAATACTAAAAAATTACTCTGGGCTGAAAGACAATGAGATCAGATGGTTACTTCAGTCCACATAAGGAAACAGAGAGCATCTGAATATGTAATTATATAGGAAGGTCAATGTAAAATACTGCATAGATATACCTTTTTTTCTTTTCTTCTCTTAGTCACTTAAAAGTCAATAGCATTAAAAATTATAAATCTGTATTTTGGGGCTTATACTGTGTTAAATATAATATGTATGACAATAATATCACAATGAAAGGAGAAGAAATAGAGCTATATTGGATCAAACTTTCTATGTTTTACTTGATTAAATTAGTTTTCATCACAAGACATAATAAGAAATAAAGATGCATATTATAATTCCTAGGCAAATTACTAAGACACACTTTGGATTCAAATATACAAATAAGTTGAACGTCAAATGATGAAAACATTTATACTATGCAAACAGTAAACATAGATAAATGAAATGGCCACATAAGTATCAGAAAAAGTAAACTGAGGCAAGAATATTACTAGAGACAAAGAGGGTCACTTTAGAGTAATGAAAATATTAATGAGGAAGTTATAACAATTATATGTACTTAAAATAGTGAACAGAATGTATGCACACACACTCACAAACTGAATGAATTTAAGAAAGAAACAGATAATGCAAAATAATAGTTGAATTCACCATTCCATCTCGGTAATTGAGAGTACTGAAGAAAATCAGCAATAGAAGACTTATATCAATCAATTTCACCTAACTGACATTTACAGAACACTACAAGGAGCAATAGCAGAATATACATTCTTTTACGTGCACATGATTTAGTCTCAATCAATTTAAAAGGGATGAACTGCAAAATACTTTCTTTAACTTCAGTAGAATTTTTAAAGGTAGAAACTATATGAAGTGTATTCTCAGGCCACAGTCAAATTAAATTAGAAATAAACAAGAAAGTTATTTGGAAAAATTCCTAATATGTGAAAATTCATCCACACACTTAATTAACCAATGGATCCAAGAGCTACCTCAAGAGAATTTATAAAAATTGTAAACTGAATGAAAATACAACCTCTCAAAATTTTTGGAATACAGCTAAAACATCGATTAGAGGACAATTTATAGCATTGAATGTTTACGTTTGAAAAGAAAAGTATCTCAAACCAATAATCTAAACTTGCATTGTAAGAATCCAAGAAAAGAATAGCAAACTAAACTCAAAGGTAGGAGGAGGAAGCATATAGAAGGCTACTATTAGGTAAGCCTAGAGAAATTAGTTTGGACTTAGATCCTAATAGAAAATGCAAGCTTTGCTTTGAAAACCACAAAATTCTTCCTACTGTTTTCTCCATCTATTTGCTGGGAGTGCCTAGTTGACTATAAAGTATTTTTATCTAGGCACTCATTTTCCCCCAACAGTAACCAGTATTAGCTATCAGAATTAACTACTTTAAAAGAGAGACAATTGGACTGACTTAACACTTGGTGAATTAGCGATGCCACAGGAAGAGCAGGGTTATGATTCTGCACTCAGGGAGAAGAAAATATAATCCTAACACACTATTTGGCTATACCATGAGCAGAATTTATATTGATAGAGCAATGTAAATACTGTTTTTTTTTTAACTTTTACAGCATATAGCCAAAGCACATAAGACATAATTACAGTCACAGATTAAAATGCAAATATTTATCACTTTGATAATGTAGAAGTTGGCAGGTGATATGTGGGATGAGAGGTAGAAGGGGGTAATATACTCATTTTACAATGAGGGGAATGAAGAAGTATCAGAATTTATTCAGCAAGAAGTAGAGTACATTACATGAAAGTATAAATGTGATCATTAAAAAACTAAACAGAAAATGTAGCACCTATCACAATAGGGTGGGTGGAGACTCAGAGTGCTTTAAAGGATTAAAATTATCCCATTTTATACTGGAGAGTTATTTTTTAAACTAACAAATCCGTGTTTGTATTTTATTTAAAATTATGGAGGTAACCTGAGGAACACAGAAAAAACAGAAGCAGTTAAGATAGATCATTTACGGGAAATAGACTAGAGATGGGAAGGAGCAGGACAGGAATTGTTATATTTCATTCACAGTCCTATTGTTTAATTTTACTTTTATCATGAGCAGCCTGTATTATTTAAATTAAATAACAAATAAAACCAACAAATATGGACTCCACCAATGGTTCTGAAGCTCACCTCCCGGGTAAGGTATGTCTCACAGCTCAATAGGAGAAAAAATCAACCGTTGTGCAGCTGATATGGGTAGATTAAACTATGTTTCATGGGCTACACTGTGTCATTGTTCCGTAAGACCTGTGAATCTATTTCTCCCTGTCTCTCATGTTATAACTAAAGAAACTATAGCCCAGATCTAGCAATGCTAATAGTCACTGAGAACTAGACCATCAGTCTCCTAACCCCCCAGATTGTCCTCATGCTATGCACAAATACACTGAAATCTCACAAATTCTTACTGTACATATTAAGGAAAGGAACTCTCTTACTGGTGATTGCTTTGGTTTGGGTTTCCCAAAAAGCAGAGCCCGAGAAAAGTAATGTATTTGTGGGTGAGCCCTAAAGCAGAAGGGAAGGAGAAGAGTGCAGAAAAGTGGAAAAGCCACCAATAACGTGTGACATCGAGATTGCCTGGTAGGGAATGAGGGCTCAGTTTCAGCAGTTCTTCCCAGGAAGTGAACTGACTTTCTGGGATTGTCAGCCCAGGGAAGAGGAGGCTGGAGCATTTGTACCAGCTGACCTCACCAGTGGTTAAGGACTGTCACAAGGGCACTAACTTTCTCAAGCTTCCAGGCTGGGCTTACACACTCCTGCAACTATAGGAAAGTCTCTGGGTCAGAATCCAGAAGGTTAGATGTTGAATGCTTAGTAGAACTTTGTTGGGGCACTTAAAACTCCATCATACCTCTTAGCTGAAATCGGAGGCTCAGAAAGGAATGTCACATGACATGGGGCGACATGGGGCAACAGAGGCATCTGCTAGGATCTCAGTAAATAAAGGCTCTTACTTTTGGCATGATTTAGAATGATTTATAGCCAATTCTGCTACATCTCTATTCCAGCATATATTTTACAAAATAAATTGTCAGACATTTAGGCTGTTTTTATATATAAGTACTTCATTACCATGAAGAAGGCATCAGTCTTCTGTTTGTCTACTGGTAATTTGAAATCCTCTTGAGATGTTATTTTTCCATATATATTGTAAACTGAATTTCCCTTGAATGCTCTTTACTGACATATGACTATCCTGAAGACAAGCACAAAAATTTCACAAACCCATATTTCTTTTTTGACACTCTACTCTTCCCACAGGCTATGTTAGTCTAGTAATAAAGCAAATAATGCTTTACTAAATGCTATTTATGCTGATTATACAGTTATTCACTAAGTGGCCTTTGACATACAATTCTCATACATTTTATATTCATTGCATATAATGTCATATACACACACGTCACATATTTTATGGGAGAGTTTAATATGCTCACTTAAACAGATGTTTGCACGGAAGTTAAGCCTATTTGCAAATAGGCCATATAAAGATGTATCATACTTTCATGTAGTACCACATTTTTTAAATCTTTCAGAAATTTTTCATCATGTTTGGGAGTTAATATGCTCTTCTTGGTTAAAAGCTAATTCCTATCAAAGATAATATTATTTTGATAAATATTTCTATTTTAAACGAAGACTGTTTCATGTCCTGGGGGCAGGAGGGAGGCTGGTAATTACTGCACTTTAGAAATTTAGTTAACAAATAATGAAAGCCTGCTCTCGTGTCTATATGAAGATGCTGGTGCTGCCAGACCATCAATCGTCACAGGCTTTGTCATGTTTTTTTTTTCTTCCTCACTAGTGCTGACAGACAGACCCACATTTATCCAAACTCAGCTTTCTTTCCTATGACCAATGGCAGAGCATTGTCAGATGTGTTGAACCCTAAGGTCCTTTCCAGCTCTAACATCCTACGCTTCCATCTTAGATTTATGAGGTGGTTGGCTGGAGTCAGAGGCATAATCTATCCTTACTGAATAGAGAAAAATTTGTAGACTAGACAGGAACTGCATCCATTGCCTCACTAGTATCATATCCCCAAACACAGAATATTAGTACAAGTTCTCAGTGGCTTTCCTGATTAAAATAACCTACCGTGTCCAAAAGAGAAAAAGTGCACAGCTTATTGACAGATGACTCGTTCTGCACAAAGCCAGCAAGACTCTTTATAGCCAATATGTTTAGGGTAAATATAAGTTTCAAGTAGAGCAATATCTATGCTCATTTATTCTTCTTTATTATTTCCTCTAGTTTTGACTACAGAATTTTATTTGTCTTAGTTCTATAGTTTAAAATTATAATTTATCTTTTTGTAATGAGTGTAGTCTAATTCTAAGTTGCCAAAGATCATGTGTGGACTGATATAAAAATTTTAAAAACAAAAAGAAAGATGGGGAAAAGGAAGGGAATGGAAGGAAAGGGAAGGGGGAGGGGAAGGGGGAGGGAGGGGAGGAAAGAAAAAGAAAAAGAAATGAGAGGGAAGGAAGGGGAAAGAAAGGACACATCAACAATTCGTACTGCAAATTGCCCTAGTGCTTAGAGAACATTACAATTTCCTATTAATGTCAAGAAAGATAAAGATAGTCAGGGGAAGAGATGGATAAAAACCCAGGGAAGACAGATACCAAGTACAGTTTTTAGAACTATGAAAAGGTAACTCCTGCTCTTGTAGATGGAAATCATATTCTTTCTAAGAGAATAAATATAATAAACAAATTGCACTTTAACATCATTACTCTGTAAAGGCAATCACAGATTGACAAGTGTTACCAAAACTGACTTCAAAAATGATGACTTCAAAATTTAATTTCAGCTGTTAGAAGGGGAACAAAGAAGATACAAAAAATAGATGGGTGGAGACTCTTCTTTTTCTTGGGAAATGGTTCCAAGGACACTACAATCTCCCTAACAACTCAGGAAGGTTTCCTACAACCCTGCATTTTGGAAGATCGTCTATCATTTCAGGGAACACACTCCCCACAGCCTGCTCAGAAAGCACTCGCCTGGTCACTTGCAACCAGAGCTGCCTGAAGCACAATAAGAGAGCACTGGCCCACCCTCCCTCACTGCATCATGTCTGGGAGTGTGTGGCTGCAATTACAGGTGTCCACACAGCTGCATACTCTTTTAAAACTACTTTTCTATCTGCTGCCAGTGACTGTAAATTTAATGAGAGCACCTGCTGCCCTCTTACTTAGTTAATTCATAGTGATCTGCCTGAACTAAAGGAAATTTCAGAAAAGCCTCTGTTCTTCAATAACAAATTACCAGTCTCTACTTTGGCCTGAAGGGTCTTTGATTCATGTCATATTACACTTACACTAAGCACTGATGACAGTGGACACATTTAGTTTTTCTAAGTAGTGTTGGGGCTAGGGAACAGGAAATGACTACTAAGATTAAATAAAATGAGAAGATCAATTGTCTGCCTGAATATTGACAGCTGGGGAACTAGTCATCCTTGACCTCAGACATGAGGTATTTTTTCACTGAGGGGTAAAAGCACTAGCTAATAATATTTTTCCCATAGTGATTGGCAGAGTGCAATAAAAATGTAGTATCATTTACTTTTTGAAAATAATTTAAAGCAATACAATAGAACAAAGATAGCCTTTCAACAAATGACTCTGGAACAACTGGACTGTCATATGCAAAAATAAATAAATAAATAAATCTAATGACAAATCTTACACCCTTCAAAAAAATTAACTTAAAATGGATCATACACTGAATGTAAAACACAAAACCATTAAAATCCTAGAAGATAACATAAGAGAATATCTAGATGAACTTGGGTTTAACAATGACTTTTTAGATGTAACACAAAAGGCACAATCCATGAATGAAAGAATTGATAACCTGAACTTCAAAATTAAAATTTTAAATGTCTTCTCTGTGAAAGACACTCTCAAGAATATGAAAAAACAATCCACAGATGGTGAGAGAGTACTTGCAGAAAATATAGGTGATAAGGGACCGTTATCTAAAATGTACAAAGAACCCTTAAAATTCAACATAAACAGCCCAATTGAATACTGGGCCAAAGATCTTAACAAACACTTCATCAAAGAAGATACACAAATGGCAAATAAACATGAAAAAATGTGGCACATTATATCTCATCAGGAAGTACAAATTAAAATGACAACAAGCAACTGCTACAAACCTATTAGAATAGTCAAAATCTAGAACACTAACACCAAATGCTATTGAGGACATGGAGCATCAGAAACTCTCATTTATTGTTGGTACGAATGTAAAATACAACCACTTTGGAAGACAGTTTGTTATCGTTCCACAAAACTGAACACACACTCTTGCCATAAGATCCAGCAATTGTGCTCTTCGGTATTTACCCAAATGAGATGTCCACACAGAAACCTGTACATGGATATTTATAGCAGCTTTATTCAAAATTGTCAAAATGTGAAATCAACCAAGATATCCTTCAGTAGGTGAATGGATAAACTGGTACATCCAGACAGTGGAATATTATTCCTCACCAAAAGGAAATGAGCTACCAAGCCATGATAAGACATGAAAGCTTCAAAGAAATTCAATCTATGTTACTAAGTGAAAGAAGCCAATCTGAAAAGATTATATATTGTATGATTCCAATTATATGACTATATGACATTCTGGAAGAGGTGAAATTATGGAGACAGTAAAAAGATCAGTGATTGCCAGGGGTTTGAGGAAAGGCAGAAATGAATAGGAAGAACAGTGAAACCATCTGTATGATACTATAATGCTGAATATATGTAGGTACATATTTGTCCAAACCTATGCAACACCGAAGATGAATGCCAATGTAAACTGTGGACTGTGGGTGGTAATGATGTGTCAATGTAGATTCATCCATTGTAACAAATACAACACTGTAGTGGGGGATGTTAATAATGGAGGAGGCGATCCATATGCATAAGGTAGGAGATATATGGAAAATTGCTATACTTGGTTTTTATAAATTTTGCTGTGAACCTAAAACTGCTCCAAAAACAAAGTCTATTTAAAAATTTATAGTTTGTTGCTTCAAATCTCTTTTACTTTCTAAATAACTATGATTATAACTTTTGTTTAGGCTTCATTTTAGGTTAGGAGATACATGTGAAGCTTTGTTACATAGGTACATTCATGTTACTGGGGTTTGTGGTACATTTTGTTTCATCACCCAGGTATTAAGCCTAGTACCCAATGGTTTTTTTCCTCGCCTCTCCTTTATCCCACCCTTCACCCTCAAATAGATCCCAATATCTGTTGTTCCCTTCTTTGCATTCATGAGTTCTCATCATTCAGCTCCCACTTAAAAGAACATGAAGTACTTGGATTTCAGTTCCTGTGTTAGTTTGCTAAGGATAAGGCCTCCACCTCCATTCATGTTCTTGCAAATAAAATTATCTCATTCTTTTTAAAGGCTGCAAAGTATTTCATGGTGTATATGTACTACATTTTCTTTATCCAATCTGTCATTGATGGGCATTTAGGTTGATTCCATGTCTTTGCTATTGTCAATAGCGCTGCTGCAATGAACATTCATATGAATGTGAATTTATGGTAGAATGATTTCTATTCCTCCAGTAATGGGATTGCTGGGTTGAATGGTAGTTCTGCTTTTAGCTCTTTGAGGAATCACCATACTGCTTGCCACAATGGTTCAACTAATTTACTCACTCCAATAGTGTATAAGTCTTCCCTTTTGTCCACAACCTTGCCAGCAGATGATTATAACTTTCATAAGCTAAATGTTTTTACTTTCACCCATCGCACTCTCTTACCTCAAGTAGCTTTGGAGACACCAGACAGTAGGACAAGAATAATAAAAAAATTACAATTAAGTCTAGGTTATTTTCTGAATAATACTTGCCACCATTTCATTCATACCAAAATATTTCCCAGATGATATGTCTTTGGTTCTAAATCTGGATTGTTCTCATATTAAAGAGTCACTCATGAATCCACACTACAACAATCATAGCCTTGCACAGGGTCAATGGATTCTATATGCAGGGTGCTTCCCAGAATCCTCCTCCTCTCTTTTAACAGTGAGTGACTGATTACAAACTTTATGAAAAGTTAAGTACCAAGTAAATGAAAAAATGGTGTCAGATCTATTCACAGATTTTTATCTTTTTAAAATTCAACTTTATTGAGATATAATCTGTATAAAACAAAATGTATCCATTTCCATTGTACAACTTGAAGAGATTTGACACTCAAGTAAAATCTACCAAAACCTAAAAGTAGAACATTTCCTTGCCCTCAAAACTGGGCAAGGAGTTTCCCAGCTAATTTCCCTTAATTTCCCAACTCCCGGCACCTGGTTCCAGGCAACCACTAATCTTCTGTCACTATAGTTTCATTTTCTCTTTCCTAGAATTTTATTGAAATGGAAACATACAATATATATTCTTTTGTGTCTGGCTTCTTTTCCTCAGCCTGTCTTTGAGATTATTCTGTGCCATTCCTTATATTATTAGTTTATTGTGTTTCTTCTCAAGGTAGAGTAATATGCTATTGAATAAATATACATTATATTTATCCAGCCACTTGCTGATGGATATTTGGGTTGTTTCCTGTTTTTTGCTATTATGAGTAAAGCTGATATGAATATTTCTCTTCAGTAAATTCCTAGGAGTGAAACTGTTGACTTGTGTATATGTGTGTGTGTGTGCGCGTGCACGCGCGTATTTTATTGTTACTTATGCATTAAGAAACTGGAGTTTTTCCGAAGTTATTTTTACCTCCAGCAGTGTATGACAGCTCTTGTTACTACATAGTCTCCAACATTTAGTCTTGTCATTTTTAAAAAAACTTTTAGGGATTCTAGTTTATTTATAGCACTGTTTCATTTTGGTTTTCATTTCTATTTGATTACCAGTAAAGTTGAACATACATTTGTGTGTTTCTTAGCCATCCTTATATCTACTTTTGTGAATTATCTGCTCAAATCTGTTGCCCATTTTAAAATTTGATTGTTTATCTTCTTATGATATATTGTAATCGTTTTTAAAAATCTATTCTAAATTCAAGTACTTTGTTAGATACATATTTTGAGAACCTATTCTCCCATTCTATGGCTTATCTATGTATTTCTTTAATAGCATATTATGAAAAACATTTTGAATTTTGTTGAAGTCCTGCTTATCTACATTTTGTAATGATTTGTGCATCTTGCATCCTTTCTAAGACATCTTTGCCTTCTCTAATGCCACAAAGATTTTATTCTTGATATTCTCAAGAATTTGTATAGTATTGGCTTTTGAGATTAGGTCTATTAATCCATTTTGTTTCCTTTTTTTCATATAGGAATCAAGTTGCTCAGCACAATTTGTTGAAAAGACCATCCTTTTTTATTTGAATTACCTTGGCAACTGTATTAAAAATTAATTGACCAGGTGGTGACATCAGCCACATGGTGGAATAGGAAACTCCTGATGCTCCCTCCACATATGGATGCACCAAATAAACATCTAGTTATGGATCATTTCCCTGTGAGAGAGTCATAGATCAGTTAAGAGACTAACCACTGGGCAACTGAGAAAACATCCACATCAAACAGGTAGGGAAAGCTGAGGCACACTTGGGCACAGACCCTGCTCTAGTCATTAACTCATAAAATAGGAAAAAGAATCCCTAATGCCCAGCTTCTCTCTGTGGAGAAGCTTATGTATGTGTGGGTTTGAACCTCACACATAGAGCCCTAATTCTAAGGTTCCCTATGGATTTGTTCTTAAGTTTCTAACTCTGAGAATAGAGGATAGGAGACACATGTGAGTCTTTCTAGACCACAGGGAAAAAGCAGCAGTTGTATGCAGGTACATAAGCACTTCCACAAGCTTTATTCTCTAGTTGCAGTGCAGATAGGAGATTTAAAAAACATAGTCCACTGTCTCTCCCTGGAAGGGACTTAAGACATACTCTTCCAGTGGCTACTTGGTGGCCTGGCTTCTATATAACTTACATTAGGGAATTAAGGGGGCAAGCAACTATTAGCTTACTGGCAGCCTTAGAAGCAGATTAGCACCTCTCAAGCCTTCAACATCCCCTCTGCCCAACCCTCACCTGGCTCACTTCAAGTGATCATTCCAGGCCTGAAAGGAGATTGGCCATACTTTAAGTGCCCCAGCTTTCACAGCTTTCACCTGAAGAACTGCCTCCTAAACCTCCTCGCTCTGGAAGCAGAGGGGACTGGCATATGCATGTCTCTCCAGAACACAGGAAAAAAAAGTGATGCTTATACATGGACACAAAAGCGCTTCCAAGGCTTTATACCCTGGGAATAGTGCAGAGAAGGGGCTTTAAAACTGCAACTCCCTGTTTCTTCCCAGAAAGGGTATATGATAGACTCTTCCAGTGGCTACTTGGTGGCCAAGCTTCCAACTCACCTCAGGGACTTAATGGGGCAGACAAGTATTAGCCCACTGACAGCCTGAAAAGCAGATTGGTACTTGCCAAGCCTTTCCATTGGCTCACCCTAGTGATAACTCCAGGTTTATTAATCCTCCTGAAAGACATTTGTCCATACATCAACACCCCAACTTTTTATATGTTTACTAGAAGGACTGCCTGCCACACCTCCTAGCTCTAGGAGCAGAGAAGACTAAGTATATGTGAGACTCTCTAGACCATCAAAAGAGTGACAGTTTCATATAGGCAGGCGAGCACTTGCAGGGAATTTATCTCTCAGGAGCAGTATAGAGAAGAAGCTTTGAAAACACAGCTCTCAGTTTCTCACTGGAAGGGGATTATACCATGTATTGAGCACCCCAACTCATAGCTACCTACCAAAGGATTCCATACCAAATCTCTTAGCCCTAGAGCAGAATGAACTAGGCATATGCAAGCCTCTCAGATCACAAAACAAAGAAGTGGTTTCAAACAGGTATGCAAATACTTTCAGGGGCTATACCCCCTTGGAATAGTGCAGAAAGGGGACAGGAACAGGCATTTCCCATTTTCTCTCCAGAGGGACTTATAGCACATACTTCCAGTGGCTACTTGATAACCTGGCTTCTAACAAATTTGCATCAAGGAGCTAACAGTGCAAACAAACAATAGCTCTCTGGCAGCCTGAGCTAGAGCTTGGCACAAAATGAGCCTTTCTCCTGACTCACCCCAGTGATAAATCCAAATCTACTCGATCTTACTGAAAGAGTTTTGGTCATATACTGAGTGTTACAACTTTCACAGCTCACACTCAAGGGACTGTCACCGTAATGACCTAGCTTTGGAATTGATGGGGCTTTGCATTTCTAATTGGTGTAGACCACAGAAAATAAAGAGGCCCACTTTCAGCATCTGTCTCCCCAAGATCAGAGGGTGCAGCCTGAATGTGAGTATAGGCATTTACTACAAATCCTTTCTTTGGCTTAGTGCAGAGAGAGTGGGAGATAGCACCTGTGCTCAGCCTCATTATGAAGATAGGAGAAACTGGAACACACATTCAACACACCAACACACCAGTTGTAGGCTAGACAGTCTGGCTCCTGTCTTACTGGTTTTGGGATACTGACAGTATGTGGCACATCCTAACCTTCAGGGGGCCATCAAAAACAGCAGTCTAGACAAATGCAAAGATTCAAGAGGCACCTTAAAATCTTTGGCTGGACAGATTAGTGAGCTCTTTCTTCTATACGAGTCTAGTTTGACAAGACTGGAAGAAGTAGTTGTCATACTTAATATGCAAAAGCCAACACAGACAGTCAGGAAAAATGAAGAAATGGGGATATATTCCAAATAAAAGAAGAAGATAAATTTTCAATAAACAACCCAAGTAAAGTGGGGATATGTGGTTTACCTTACAGAGAACTCAAAATAATAATTGTGAAGATGCTCACCATGGTCAAGAGAGCAAAGAAAGGACAAGTCGAGAAATTTAACAAAGAAATGGGTAGTATAAATAATCACAAAACAGAAATCATATAGCTGAAAAATACAAAATAAACTAAATAAATCAATAGAGGGATTTATTTGCAGGCTAGATCAAGCAGAAGAAAGGATTACTAAACTCAAAACAGTTAACTGGAAATCATACAGTCTGAAAAGCCAAAAGAAAAAAAGAATGAAAAGAAGTGAGCATAGTTTAAGAGACTTATGGAACATCATCAAGCATAACAATGTACACATTATTGGTGTCTCAGAAGAAGGGAGAGACAGAGACAGATAATGTATTCAAAGAGATTGGCCAGGTGTGGTGGCTCATGCCTGTAATTTTAGCACTTTGGGAGGCTGAGGCAGGTGGATCACTTGAGGTCAGGAGTTCAAAACCATCCTGGCCAATATAATGAAACCCCATCTCTACTAGAAATACAAAAATTAGCCGGGCATGGTGGCATATGCCTGTAATCCCAGCTACTCAGGAGGCTGAGGCAGGAGAATAGCTTGAACCCAGGAGACAGAGGTTGTAGTGAGCCAAGATTGTGCCAATGCACTCCAGCCTGGGTGACAGAGAAAGACCCCATCTTAAAAAGAAAGAAGAAAAAAGAAATAATGGCAGAACATTTTCCAAGCCTGAGGAAGAAAATAGAAATACAAATCCAGGAAGCCCAAAGTACACCAAACAAGATGAATTTGAGGAGATTTACATTCAGACACATCATAATCAAATTGTCAAAATTAAAGATAAAGAGAGTTGTGAAAGCAGCAAAGGAAAAGAAAATCATTACATACAGAAGAACCCCCATAAAATTATGACTGGAGTTTTCTGCAGAAACCTTGTAAAACAGAAGGGAATGAGATGATATATTCACAATTCTACAAGAAAATATTTTCAGCCAAGAATACTATATCCAGCCACTCAGTCTTTCAAGAATAAAAGCATGATAAAAACTCATGCAGAGAAAGAAAAGGTGAGAGAGTTTGTCACTGCCAAGTCTGCCTTAGAAATGCTATAGGGAGACAGAGTGAGATTCCATCTGAAAAAAAAAAGACAGATATGCTATATGGGGGTTCTTCAAACTAAAAGAAGATATTAATCAGTAACATGAAAGCATATGAAAATATAAAGCTCACTCATTGTCAAAACAAAACACACCAATACTATAATGGAGGTAGGTAAATCAATTATATCTGTAGTGTAAAAGTAAAAGGGCAAAACTATTAAAAACAACTAAAGCTACAATAATTTATTAAGGGATACAATATTTTTAAACAATGTAAATTGTGACATTAAAACCATAAAACATGGGAGGAAGGGGAGTAAACCTGTAGTTTGTATATGTGATCAAAATAAGTTGTTACAGCATAAAATAGCCAGTTATACTTAAGATATTTTATGTAAGCCATGAGGTAACCAAAAAACAAATGCCTATAATGGATACATAAAAGATAAAAAGAAAAGATCTCACACATACCACTACAGAAAGCCATTAAACCACAAAGGAAGAAAACAATGGAAGAAGAAAAGAACAAAAAATGACCAGAAAACCATTAAGCAAATGGCACTAGTAAGTACTTACCTAACAATAATTACTTGGAATGTGAATGGATTAAATTCTTAGATCAAAAGACAAGGAGTGGCTGAATGGATTAAAAAAAAAAAGACCCAATTATATTCTTTTTATAAGAGACTAAATTCACCTAAAGGACACTCAAAGACTGAAAGTGAGGGGATGGAAAAAGATATTCTATGTAAACGGCAACCAAACGAGAGCAGGGGTAGCTATACCCATGTCAGACAAAATAGACATTAGATCAAAAGCTTTAAAAGAGACAAAGAAGATAATTATTAACTTCACTAAGAAGATACAGGCAGCAGATGGTGGATGGGAGACAGGGCTGCCATGCAGCTCCCACTTGAACCGACAGAACAGCATGTGGAGACACACCACTCCTACAGGAACCACCTGATGTGTACCAGAAAAACCAAATGAAAGAACAACCCTTTGAAAGAAGTGGCAGGCCACTGCCGATACTGTGAAACAGGTGAAAAACTCTGATCACAAAAGACATAAACCCTTGAGAGCTTTATGACCCTGCCCATTGCCTGTGAAACCCAAATACTTATCCTGGTCAACTTAAGGCAAGCTTATATTCACCTTCTATTATGGAGTCTGGTGCTGTCTTGAAAGCACCACCTCCTGGCTTGAGGGCAGCCAATTTAGGACACTACAGCAACTCAGGACAGAACAACTCAGCTCCAAGGAAGCAGAAAACAACAGCTAATTCCACTATCTGCAACATCCTGGCTAACCAGTGGTCTTGAATCTGTCCACATGACAATTTCATTGCTAGTATGACCAGCATTCGAGAAAACCAGCACCCAAAATATATCTACAACTAAGGAATCTCACAGAGTCTACTTCCCTCCCCTGCCACCTCCTCCAGAGCAGGTGCTGGGAGACCTGAAGATGGATAACACCACAGAACTCTTCAGACATTCCCCAGCACCAGCTCAGAGCCTGGTAGCTGCACTGAGTGACTAAACCCAGAAGAGCAATAACAATCACTGCAGTCTGGCTCACAGGAAGCCCTATCCCCAGGGGAAGAGGGAGTGCACCACATCAAGTGATCACCCCATGGGACAAAAGAATCTGAACAACAGTGCTTGAGTTCCAGATTTTTCCACTAAAATAGTCTATCCAAATAAGAAGAAATCAGAAAAGCAATTCTGGTAATATGATGAAACAAGGTTCTATAACACCCCCAGAAGACATTACCTCTCTAGCAATGGATCCAAACCAAGAAGAAACCTCTGAATTGCCAGAAAAGAAATTCAGAAGGATACTAAGCTACTCAAAGAAATACCAGAGAAACGTGAAAACCAACTTAAAGAAATTTTTAAAAATACAGGATATGAATGAAAATGCTCCACAGAAATTGATTTCATAAAGAAAAGACAATCACAATTTCTGGAAACGAAAGACACACTTGGAGGAAAACAAAATGCACTAGAAAGCCTCAGTAATAGAATCAAACAAGTAGAATAAAGAAATTCAGGGAATGAAGACAAGGTTTTCTAATTAACACAATCAGACAAAGACAAAAAAATGTAAAAACTGAACAAAGCCTCCAATAAATTTAAGATTATGTTAAATGCCTAAACCTAAAAAAAAATTGGTGTTCCTGAGGAGGAAGAGAAATCTAAAAGTTTGGAAAATATATTTGAGGGAATAATCTAGGAAAACATCCCCGGCCTCACTAGAGTTCTCAACATCCAGATTCAAGAAGCTCAGAGAACACCTGGGAAATAAATCTCAAAAAAATCATCATCCAGGCACACAGTAATCATGCTATCTAAAGTCAAAACAAAGGAAATAATCTTAAGAGCTGTAAGGCAAAAGCACTGATAACCTATAAAGGAAAACTTATCAGATTAACAGATTTCTCAGCAGAAACCCTATAAGCCAGAAGGGATTGGGGTCCTATCTTTAGCCTCCTGAAACAAAATAACTGTCAGCTAAGAATTTTGTATCCAGAAAAATAAGCTTCATATACAGAGAGAAAAAATATTTTTCAGACAAACAAACGCTGAGAGAATTGTCACTTCCAAGTCAGCACTACAAGAAATGCTAAAAGAAGTTCAAAATATTGAAACAAAACCTTGAAATATGACAAAATAGAACGTCCTTGAAGCATAAATCTCACAGGGCCAATAAAAAATAGGTATTCAAGAAACAAGTAGCATGATGAATAAAACAGTACCTCGTTAACTCAATACTAACATTGAATGTAAATGGCCTAAATGCTCCACTTCAAAGATACAGAATGGCAGAACGAATTAGAATTGACTAAGCAAGTACTTGCTATTTTCAAGAGACTCACCTAACACATAAGGACTCACATGAACTCAAGGTAAAAGGGTGAAAAAAAGATATTCCATACAAATGAACACCAAAAGCAAGCAGGAGTAGCTATTCTTATATCAGACAAAATGAACTTTAAAACAGCATCAGTTAAAAAAGACAAAGAGGGATGTTATATAATGATAAAAGGATCAGTCCAATAGGAAAATATCATAGTTCTAAATATATGTGTACCTAATGTGGGAGCTCCCAAATTTATAAAACAACTACTACTAGAAACAAAAAATGAGACAGATGGCAACACAATAATAGTGGGGGACTTTAATACTCCACTGACAGCACTAGACAGGCCATCAAGACAGAAAGTCTAAAAAAAAAAACAACGAATTTAAACTATACCCTAGAACAAATGGACTTAATGTATATTTTCATAACATTCTACCCAACAACTGCAGAATATACATTCTTTTCATCAGCACATGGAACATTCTCCAAGATAGACCATATGATAGGCCACAAAACAAGTCTTAATAAATTTAAGAAAACTGAAATTATATCAAACACCCTCTGAGACCACAGTGGAATAAAATTGAAAATTCCAAAAGGAACACTACACTCAAAATTATACAAATACATAGAAATTAAATAATCTGTTCCTGAATGACCATTGGGTCAACAATGAAATCAAGAAGGGAATTTAAAAATTCTTTGATCGGAGCAATATTGATACAACTTATCAAACCTCTGGGATACAGCAAAAACAGTACCAAGAAAAAAGTTCACAGTATTAAATGCCTACATCAAAAAATCTGAAAGAGCATAAATAGACAATCTAAGGTCACACCTCAAGGAACTAGAGAAATAAGAACAAACTAAACCTAAACCCAACAGAAGAAAAGAAATAACAAAGATCAGAGCAAAACTAAATTAAATTGAACCAAAAATACCTGCAAAAGATAAATGAAACAAAAAGCTGGTTCTTTGAAGAGATAAAAAAAAATTGATAGACAATTGGTGAGATTAACCAAGAAAATAAGAGAGAAAATCCAAACAAACTCAATTAGAAACAAAATGGCAGAGATACCACAGAAAGACAAAAGATCATTCAAGGCTATTATGAATGATCCATTACACACACATACATACTAGAAAATCTAGAGGAGATGAATAAATTTCTGGAAATATACAACCCTCCTAGATTAAATCAGGAGAAAATAGACACTCTGAACATATCAATAACAAGCAGCAAGATTGAAACAGTAATAAAAATATTGCCAAAAAAAAAAACAGTCCAGGACCAGATGGATACACAACTAAATTCTATCAGGTATTCTAAGAAGAATTGGTACCAATCTTACTAAATCATCCCTAAATCATTATATGAAGCCAGTATCATCCTAATACCAAAACCAGGGAAGGACATAACAAAAAGAGAAAATTACAGACCAATATCCCTGATGACCATAGATGCAAAAATTCTCAACAAAATACTAGCTAACTGAATCAACAATATATAAAAAGGATAATGCACCATAATCAACTGGTTTATCATACCAGGGATGCAGGGATGGTTTAACATATGCAAGTGAATAGATGTGACACATCACATAAAGAGAATTAAAAACAAAAATCATATGATCATCTCAATAGACACAGAAAAAGCATTTGACAAAATCCAGCATCTCTTTATGATTAAAATTATCAACAAAATCAACATAGAAGGGACATACCTCAAGGTAAGAAAAGCCATTTATGACAAACTCACAGCCAATATTATGCTGAAAGAGGAAAAGTTGAAAGCATTCCCTCTGAATACTGGAACACTACAAGGATTCCCACTTTCATCACTTCTATTCAACATAGTACTGGAACTCCTAGCCAGAAAGACAGCAGAAAGAAATAAAGAGCATCCAACCTGGTAAAGAGGAAGTCAAACTGTCACTGTTTGCCAAGGTTGTGATCAGATACCTAGAAAACCCTAAAACCTCATCCAAAAAGCTTCTGGATCTGATAAATGATCCGGATACAAACTAAATGTACAAAAATCAGTAGCACTGCTATATACTACCAACAACCAAGTGGAGGATCAAATAAAAAATGTAACCCCTTTTACCACAGCCACAAACAAACAAAAACAAAACAAAACAAAAACTTAGGAATATACCTAATCAAAGAGGTGAAATATCTCTGCAAGGAAAACTACAAAACACTGCTGAAAAAAATCACAGACAACAAACACAAACAAACGGGAATGCCCATGAATAGGTAGAATCAATATTGTGAAAATGACCATACTGCCAAAAACAATGTATAAATTCAATGCAATTCTCATCATATCACAACGTATTCTTCACAGAACTAGACAAAACAATCCTAAAATTCATATAGAACCAAAAAAGAGCCCACATAGCCAAAGTAAGACTAACCAAAAAGAAAAAATTTGGAGGCATAACATTGCCCAATTTCAAACTATAATACAAGGCTATAGTTACCAAAACAGCATGATACTGGTATAAAAATTGGCACATAGACCAATGGAACAGAATACAGAACCCAGAAATGAAGCCAAATATTTACAGCCAACTGATCTTGAACAAAGCAAACAAAAATGAAATGGAAAAGAACATGCTGCTCAACAAATAATGGTAGGATAATTGGCAACCACATGCAGAAGAATGAAGCTGAATCCTCATCTCTCCCCTTATACATAAAATCAACTCAAGATGGATGAAAGACTTAAATCTATGACCTGAAACTTAAAAATTATAAAAGATAACACCAGAAAAATCTTTCTAGACTTTGCTTAGGCAAAGACTTCATGACCAAGAACCCGAAAACAAATGCAACAAATACAAAGATAAATAGATGGGACTTAATTGAATGAAAATGCTTCTGCACAACAAAATAAATGGCAGAGTAAACAGACAACACAAGAGTGGGAGAAAATCTTTGCAAACTGTGCATTTGACCAAGGGCTAATATCCAAATATTACAAGGAACTCAAACAAATCAGCAAGAAAAAAAAAACAAAAACAAGCAATCCCATCAAAAAGTAAGCAAAGGACATGAATAATTCTCAAAAGAAGATATTCATACAGCCAACAGACACATGAAAAAATGCTC